>NC_087203.1:86602999-86653843 GCF_015104395.2 Macrobrachium nipponense | reverse complement strand
GTGAGTAGTGAATCTGTGACCTGGAGACTTCAATGCTGCCTCCAGTAGTAAGTATCTACATCCTGGGGACTCCAATGCTGCCTCCAGAAGTAGTTATCTACATCCCTGGGGACTCCAATACTGCCTCCGGTAAGTAGTTATCTACATCCCTGGGGACTCCATACTGTCTCCAGTAAGTAGGTATCTACTCCCTGGGGACTTCAATGCTGCCTCCAGTAAGTAGGTATCTACATCCCTGGGGACTTTCATGCTGCCTCCAGTCCAAGTATGGTATCTACATCCCTGGGGGACCAACACTGCCTCCAGTAAGTAGTTATCTACATCCCTGGGGACTCCAATACTGCCTCCAGTAAGCAGTGATCTGTGACCTGGAGACTCCAATGCTGCCTCCAGTAAGTAGTGATCTGTGACCTGGAGACTTCAATGCTTCCTCTGGTAAGTAGCTATCTACATCCCTGGGGACTCCAATGCTGCCTCCGGTAAGTAGTGATCTTTGACCTGGAAACTTCAATGCGGCCTCCAGTAAATAGTTATCTACATCCCTGGAGACTCCAATGCTGCCTCCAGTAAGTAGTGATCTGTGACCTGGAGACTCCAATGCTGCTTCCAGTAAGTAGTGTTCTGTGACCTGGAGACTTCAATACTGCCTCCAGTAAGTAGTTATCTATATCCCTGGGGACTCCAATGCGGCCTCCAGTAAGTAGTGATCTGTGACCTGGAGACTCCAATGCTTCCTCTAGTAAGTAGTGATCTGTGACCTGGAGAGTCCAATGCTGCCTCCAGTAAATAGTTATCTACATCCCTGGAGACTCCAATGCCGCCTCCAGTAAGTAGTTTGTTATCTACATCCCTTAGGGACTCCAATGCTACCTCCAGTAAGTAGTGATCTGTGACCTAGAGACTTCAATGCTGCCTCCAGTAAATAGTTATCTACATCCCTGGAGACTCCAATGCCGCCTCCAGTAAGTAGTTATCTACATCCCTTAGGACTCCAATGCTACCTCCAGTAAGTAGTGATCTGTGACCTAGAGACTTCAATGCTGCCTCCAGTAAATAGTTATCTACATCCCTGGTGACTCCGATGCTGCCTCCAGTAAGTAGTTTTCTACATCCCTGGGGACTCCAATGCTGCTCCAGTAAGTAGTTCCGTGATCTGTGACCTGGACATTTCAATGCAGCCTCCAGTATAGTTATCTGTGCCCTGGGACTCCAATGCTGTCCCAGAAGCGTTTATCTGTGAACCTGGAGACCTCCAATGCTGCCTCCAGTAAGTAGTGATCTGTGACCTGGAGACTTCAATGCTGTCTCCAGTAAGTAGTTATCCATATTCCTGGAGACTTCAATGCTTCTCTCCTCTAAGTAGTTATTTACATTAATGGAGACTTCAATGCTTCTCTCCTGTAAGTAGTTATCTACATTAATGGAGACCTCAATGGCACTCTCCAATAAGTAGTTATCCATACTCCTGGAGACTTCAATGCTTCTCTCCAGTAAGTAGTTATCCATATTCCTGGAGACTTCAATGCTACCTCCAGTAAGCAGATATCCATATTCCTGGAGACTTCAATGCTTCTCTCCAGTAAGTAGTTATCCATATTCCTGGAGACTTTACTCTCTCTTTCCTGTAAATAGTTATCTACGTTCATTGAGACTTCAATGCTTCTCTCCAGTAAGTAGCTATCGATATTCATGGAGACTTCAATGCTACTTCCTAGTAAGTAGTTATCCATATTCCTGAAGACTTCAATGGTTCTCTCCTGTAAGCAGTGATCTATATTCCTCGAGACTTCAATGCTTCTCTCCAGTAAGTAGTTATCTATATTCATGGAGACTTCAATGCTACTCCCTAGTAAGTAGTTATCCATATTTCTGCATATCTTCCTCTTTCCATTGATGCATTGTTTTGTAAACTGGCCCACCTCAAAGTTTACCAAGCTTGATTAGCTGCATATTGATATATTTACCTGTCTAATAAGGGTTAAGTAGTTGTCCATATTTCTGGAAACTTCAGTGTTCCTTGCTCTTCAGTAAGTAGTTATCTATATACCTGGAAACTTCAAAGCAGAACAGTGTTTAGTCTGTATTAAAATACATCAAATATATTGTGGCTTCAGATTAAATCATCAAGGACATAGAACCCTAGACTAAGTTAATGAGTCATTCGATGAATGTCCTGCTCAAGATGTAGGCCTAGGCCAAGGTCAGAAGAATCTAGCCTTTTAGTATCAAAACCAATGAGATACATTATATAAATTGTGGCCTTGGCCTAAATTTTCGAGGGGTGAAGACAAAGAGACTATGTCAGTTTCAGTCATGGTATTCCGATGTCAGACAAAGGCCTAGGTTAAGGTCAGAAGAATCCAGCCCCTTGGTCTCTACACTACTTTCAGTGCAGTGTGTGTATGTAAAATGTCTTTCACTTCTCATATGTAGGTTTGGTTGGCGTTGACCTGCTTAAGATGTTCATGATTGACAGGAAAAGCACCAAAAGAAGGAACAAAAAGTTTGTGCATCTTGTTGCTTTACTTTCAAAAACACTTTCATCTCAATTATATCCTGAGCTGTCAGAAAACTTTATCTGCATCTTATAAACATATATAATAGGTTGTAACGGATTTCATTGCTTCGAAAGGAAAATTAAGCTTGGTGAAATGCCAGTCAAATCAAATTTACTCAGAAAATTAAATAACAGGTTAATAATTTGTAGAAGCCTTTTGGCTACCACGTTAAGGGCAACACTAAATTCTGTTAGACCAAAGTACTGCTGCTTTCTAATTATGAGGCGAATGAATGAGTTAGGTGCTATGACCAAACCAAAACCCCGTCCCAAAAATATCAGAACAAGAAACAACGATATTTACAATATCCAGGGTTGACCTATAAGCAAGGCGAACAGAACTTATTAGACTGCAGTTCCAGAGCTTTGTAAAAGAGGGGAAAGAATGGTCATGTGACCGTTGAAATTTTAGGAATACTGATTTTTCCACACCACATCTCGCGATGGAGGGAGGGTGGGACTAGAGGATAGGTAAGGGACGGGGGGGGGGGGGAGGGGTTGGGGTGGGGGGCGCGGAAGAGGGCTGGAGAATCAGTTGTGGAGGGTGGGAGGGTCCGTTGGTTGAACGGACTCATTTAATTTGATCCTAACGATAAGGAAAGCAAAAATCGACACTGATGCTCTAATCAGGGAAGGGTCAGGATAATACAAAGCTGCAATAGCTGGAATCAGGAACAATGCTTGTTAAACATGAAAAAGAATGAACAACAATTATAGTGGATGTAGCCAAATGAACTACGTGTTCCCTTCAAGATTAGTTTGGTGCTCATTTTCACACAACCAAAAAACAAAAAAACTAATCAAATTCAGTTTCAATTAATTTAATTTTATTAAAATAAAAATAAAATTAATGGACAAGGACGCAAAAATAGCAAAATGTATCTTGAATTCATTGAACTGACAAATCCACGGGATCATAAATAGTAGACAAATTCGAGACTGAAGCACAAGAAATCCAGTCACGAATCCCACGAGACGAAAGGCTGAAATGAAAACTCATATCGACTGCAAACTATTCCTTTTTATCCACTCTTGGGTTGGTATATAAGGACCATCAGGGTGATTAAGGTGTGTTGTTACTCGGATGACCCGAGTTAAATACCGGCCAGAGAAATTTCCATCTAGGCTACTCTGGTGAGAAGTGGCTCGAATAAAGAACAAGCATGAGTGACAACACACTAGATACATTAGTTCCTTTGTACATCTGGTGGTCTATAATTTTCCCCAAAAGCCTTCCATATCGTAACCTGTCTATGGCTATCATAGTTGCCTTTATGAAATTATATTTATAGGTCTTGGTAGTTGCGGTTTATAATTTCCTTACTTTATAAATAGATGGATTGTGTAAATCCAAAGCGTATTTCCATTCAAATAACGTTCTGAAATTGACACCTAATAATGATCTACCATGAACAAAAGTAGGATCCCAGCAAGCGCCTGCACAGCCACACCTGAATGGAACAAAGGTTGACGATTATGGTTAATAACTGAATATGAATTTCACCATTGCTATTCTTATTGCTCTGTTACTATACTATTTTTCTATTTGTTTAACATCGACTCAGTTCACTGGTAAGGTGAACTACTATCCGTATATCATTAACATATTGTCTACAGTAGTGATTAGAAAATATGAACATTGGCATCCAATAGCTCGACCATTCACATCCGTCGTTACAAGACGTACAGGCTTCATTGCTGTGTTACCAGACCATTATCATGAAACAGAAGGGGACGGGGTATAGGAACACTTTGAGGCAACTGTACCATCCGGCAATATGAATCCATGGTCAAGAGAATTATTTCTAAAAAGCTTAACTTGATGTAGAGCATCCGCAAACACGTATAGTATTTGCTGTTGTCCATTGGATTAATAAAGGACCTTCCTCGTGGTAGCTAAGGCGAGGTTGAGTTGACGTCACGCTCTCGACCTGGCAGAAGCTTATTTTGGGTCAGCGCTGACAAGACCTCCTATACTCTTTGGACCTTGAGTTGAACAATATTAACAAAATAGTAAATGAAAGAACAAAGCTTTTCACAATAAAACTTAGCACAAATGATTAATAAAATCATTCGTCATTGCGGTGATACACAGCTAACTTGATGTAGAGGGAGGTAGCGTTTATATTTTTTAGGAATAATGAATGAATGATTTTAAGTTATCGTGCGTCGTGGTATTGTTGATGAGAGAAGAAGAGGCAGTAAAATCCTTACTATAATATGTACGTAAAAGCAGTACCAAATCACATAAAAAATGATATTTCACAATAAATTTAACATAATGATAAAACATGAAAACAAATGCAACACGGTAAAAAAAAAAAAAAAAAAAAAAAAAAAACACTTGCTCGAGCCAGTGTTCGGTGCGCTGAGAGAGAGAGAGAGAGAGAGAGAGAGAGAGAGAGAGAGAGAGAGAGAGAACGGCTCTGCTTACCATTGACTAATTTATTAGCTGATCTGGATGATTATTCCCCCATTTCTTTTACTTACACTTGATCTGCCCAAATAACTTTTATTTTTGTTACGGTAAAAAACCAATCTAGTGATAATTGCTTTTTAAGATATTTTTACTACTGTAAAAGTAACTCAGCTCTGTAATAAACAAACTGGCGCCGCTTTCAGCTTCTGCCTCATGCCTTCGATTGTTTGTTTAAACGGCTTCCTTGTGAAAAGTTATTTTATTTCTCTTTCCTTTTCTTGCATTTTGACTTTATTTATTTTTTTGTAAAATCCTCATGTTTGCTTTAAAAGTCTGCCGTTTGCCAACAGTAACTTGATGTATTGTGGCATAATTAATCTATTTCGTGCAATTAAGAACCAAGTAAACACGCTGATTACTCTCACTCTCTCTCTCTCGGACACACACACACTATCGATTCCTTTAATTATCTTTGTGCCTAACGCGAATAAAATGTATTTTGTTATCAACCTTTGCATACTGCAATCAATTCGGTTTGCTCAAGAGGGTTCCCGTCTCCTCCCCCTCCATCCCCCAGCCGGCCGGCGCCATTTTTACCAAACAGTTCGTGTAAATCGTTCACAGAAAAAATAAAATTTAGAAAATTTTACTTCATATAACTTACTGTTTCATTACTTTACACTCTTGATTTAACTTTTGAACACATTAGTAATAGAAAAAATGTGAAAAGGGGGACTTTTTGGGTTGGCTGGAACGAATTATCCTGATTCCCTTTATTTCTTAAGGGGATATTTGTTTCCTATTTCGAACAAATCTTACTTCGAACAGCCTTCTGGAACGGATTAAGTTCGAAATACGAGGTACTACTGTATATACTACACGTACCATAAAAATTTTCTCATCTCAGTGAGAGAAGGAGAGAGAGAGAGAATATTACTTTTATTATTTAATGTTATTTAATTTACACATAAAGCTTGAAAACGTATAATTAAAAAAATAAAAATAGAACAAATTCCTCCAGGATTCGGAAATGTTGAGTTTGAGTTTGCATGTCTGTGAAATACCTGCTATGATAATATATAATTAGTTACGTTCCAAATTAAAGTTCGCGCTATTGTGATTTGCACAACTCGAATCGTGTAAGATTGATGTGTGTATTACTGATGTCTTTTAAGCATACGACCAAGCCCAGGGCAGCTCTGTAGCCGTTAATCGCTGAGACAGAGAGATGCTTTTCTCGACAAAAGAAAACTAGAAAGTCTGCTACCTGCTGTATTGTAGCTGCAACCAGAGAGAAACCCCTTTCACAACACCAACCGCAGAAGATGGCCCATTTCCCTTGGTAGACAGACATCCACAGAGGATTTCTGAAGATATCCGGCAATCTCATTTTCATTCTATTCTGCGATGTACTTGACTTGTGCATGACGAAACATTCAATACACTGACGCTCAGCATGCTGACAAGGACACTGTGTTTGGATATATTATCCCTTTTTCACATACAGCTACAATGCAAACAAATATAATGCTTTCTTATGAATGTTGTCAAATCTGCAAGTCTCTGCTTTCAGAAATATGAGGTAAACAATCTTCTTGTCAATCCTGTCATCAAACATCCTTTTTGCTACCAATTAAGGTGTAATCAGCTGGGAGGATACCACACTATTGTAAAGTGTACACAATAGTTTCAACTGGGATGTACTGCTCCTTGCCAAAATATCTAGAATACATGAGTACTTAAGTCAGCTAGCTATTTTCTGCTTTAACAGTAGTAAAAAAGAAACCATGACATCAATATTTCCACAACAGGTAATCAAGCAACCACTCCCCTATGTACTGCACTTGTGGAGAATAACCTTGATATCTCCTTCCTCTTAGTTACAATCAAGGTTCTTTAATGTCACATCTACCATTGTCACAGTAGTCACAATTTTCAATCAGTAAAACACCCAGCCAAATCATACAATATTAGACACTGCCTCAAATTGTACAAACTAGGCATTAATGTATATGTACCAAGTACATGCCACTCTACATTGCAAAAACAAAGGAACTGGAGCATGATAACAGATAACAATCCTTATTGCTTGTTCCCTTGTAGCCTTTGGTGTCTTGAGGTAATAATCCTTATTGCTTGTTCCCTCGTAACCTTGGTGTCTTTGAGACTCGAGCTTCGGTATCGCTCCCGTGTATGTTTTAATAATAAAAGTTCCTGTCTGAAGAACTGACGTCTCCTTCACCTCCCTGGGTACTATATGGTAGCAGAGCGTGGTTTTTGAGGGACTGCGGCGATCGTCTTGGAGATTGAATTTTACTACGAAAGTTAAAAGAAAATGATGAGCAGCTAAAAGTTTCATGTTCGGGGAGGGGGAGTAATCCGGAAGTTCTGTGTGTAAGATGCCGCAAATGTGAAGCCGTCTGCGAGAAGGAAAACCAATGAATTTCGGCTTATGAACTGGAAAGGGCGTATTGGTTCTGTCGACCAGAGTGCTTCGGGGAGCAGATACCATGGATAGATGAAGAAAACAAATTTGTTGTGATGATGCTGAACTGTTGATACCTGGTGAGCAGACGACTTGAGCCTGAAGTTGTGTGAGCCGAAGAATGGTAATTACGAGTCTTCACAGTAGCTTAATCCTTTTGCTGTTTTGAGTGTTTGTGAGTGCTTGGGGATCTTCTGGAAGAAACCTTGAACCTGATGTTACAATCAACAATAAAGTGACACAGTTATAATCGGAAATTGTTGATATATATTTTTTCCCCTCTCGAGAAATGATGGCGTCTTCAGAATACTCTGCAGTTTCCTTACCAGGATACATTGAGGGAAATTGAAAGTGAGCTTATGAACCAGTTGACCCAACTGGCTAACTTTGGAACCATAGACAATGCTGGAAATTTTATTTTCAAATTTTGTCATAAGTGTAAAGGACCCGGTATTGGGACATAAAGAAAATGGAAGATGAGAGCAAGTGTGAAAATAATGAGTTGAATTTAGGTGAAGTGGAACAGGTAGAACGGTGGCTAGAAACAAATGAACTTTTTGAGGCAGCAAAAACCAGTTAGATCAAAGGTATGAGGCTAGAATTTGTGGACAGTGTAATAAACTATTTAAAAACAGAGCAACCAATATTTCGCATCAGAAAAACTTTCACAAAAGTGGATTTCGGTAAAGAAACAAACAGGATAATATATGAAAAGAGTGTATGATGAAAGACTAGACAAATTATTGAAAATCATTGAAACTAATTTTGAGATAAACCAAGTTGGAAGTGGAAATAACCATGTTAATTTAGTTAAAAATCGGGAAGCTCCAATCTGGACTAATGGCCAGGATTTTGAAAGTTATTGCCATCAACTAACGCTATGGGATTCACAGACAACATTCCTCCAATTCAAAAATTTTTCGAACTAGTGGATAGTTTAAAGACAAACAAAGAGATTGCAGGATTATCAGAATTTGTGTCAAGAGAAGTTATAGAAAAAGTAAACACTAACAGTGTAACTATCATTGAAGACGTGATAAACTTGCCGAAAGGTAAATTTGAAAAACAATCTTGGAAAAATGTCTGAATTGGTTTCTGAAATACAAAAATTTGAACAGAAAGATAAAGAAAAGAGGTGAAGAGTATCTGAATAGATTCGAGAATCTTTAAGTGAAAATGGATAGAGCAAACTTTGGATCAAAGTGGAAGTTATGGACTACAGTTTTGTTTTTAGATAAGTCTAAATTAGAAACAACAGAAAAAATTTCAATTATGAAACAACTAAAAAATGTAGAAATTTGTAAAAAGGAGTTCAAGGAACTAAAGATAGAAAACCAAAGACCCGAAAAGGAATTGGACGTATTTTATACAAATAGACAAAGATCTACATCTAGATCAAATGATATGCAAAGAAATAGGAGACCATACTCTCGTTCGAGAGACAGAAGCCAAAACATGAGAGAGTCAGGAAGCAGATATCAGAGTAGAAGATATTACTCTCGATCAGGGGAGATAGAAACCGAAACAGAATCGACTCTTTTAAAACGAAGAGAACCTTCTGAAAGGAGAAGTGAAGATCCTGAAGAGTTTGAAAGGAATCGGCAAAATCGTCCGTTGGAGGGCGGCAGGAGGCTCAGATCAGAATCGAGAGAGAAAAGGTGTAGAAATGAATGCTGTCTGAATAGATTAAGTAACATCAGATTTGTGAGTGTTGAAGATGAGAGAGGAGAAGTAGAAATGCCTGAAATTTACTTTACGGATGAAATAAATGAAACTGAGATGATTATTGACAATGGTGCACCCAAAAATGTGGCAGGAATTAAATGGATAGAAGAATATCTGAAGAAAAATCAATTTGGAAAAGGGCAAGTTAATGTTAAAAGAATAGAAAAGAAAAAGTTCAAATTTGGACCAAGCAAAGTTTATGAATGCCACAAAATGTTTGAAGTTCCACTGATAATTAAAGGAAAGACAAATGGAACAGAGTTCAGTAGACTACTCGTGTGCAAATTTATGCTATTGAAGCTAATATCCCTTTTTGTGTTCTAACGAAAAACAACTCCAGAAATGGAGTGCCTCTCAGGATTATGAGAAAGGAAAGGAAAAACTAGTTATCAGAAGCTTGGTTCCAAACCACCTAGAAATAGATTTGATAACCACTAAAGTTAACCATCTTGCTGTTGTCTTGGAAACCAATAAAGAATGTAGCGAAGAAGAGATTGTAATGTTTGTCAAGAAACTGGAAAGCAATAAAGAGATATCGGAGTATAAAAGAGTAAAAAGGGTACATCTGGTATCTGGCCATATGGGAGAAATTCAACTCCTCCATTTGTTCACATTGGCAGGAGTAATAACCAACCGAACCAAAAAGATTATTAAGAAAGTTGTTAATGAATGTATACCCTGCCAAAAGTATAAAAAATCATTAGGTATACCAAAAGTTGCCATCCCAACAGTGACGGAATTTAATCAAAAGGTCACAGTTGACCTAAAGCAAGTGAAGGAGGATAACATTCTGTGGATGATATGACGCCTTCACAAAATTAATAAGTGGAGTTTTGTGCTCAAGAACAAAGAAGCAGTCACTGTTTTGCATGCCATCACCCAGAACTGGTGCGAGAAATACGGATATCATAACTGAGGGATTTTGGGGCAGACAATGGATCAGAATTTCAAAATAAGGAAATGGAAAGTTTGGCTTCTGCAATGGGAATTACGATCAGGTTTGGCCCAACATATTCCCCTTGGAGTAATGGTTTGAACGAACGAAATCATTACAGCGCTGATCTAACTGTGAAGAAAGTGATGGAAGAGAATGATAGAATTACATTAGATGAAGCAGTTTCAAAAGCGGCCTGGTGTCATAATACTAACATAACAGTGAAAGGATATGCCCCATTACAGTTACTCACTGGGAGAGCTGTAGTAGTTCCTGGTATAACAAGTGGAAATGTAGCTACCGAATCTTTAATCTCGGAGTCAGAAGCAGTCAGAAGACATATTGAAAATCAAAAAAGTGAATAAGAAGTATAGAGAAATTGAGTATGGTGAAAAGTTGAAAATTTCCTTAAACTCAAGAAATGCGTCTTTTAATGATTATCTATATACACCTGGGGAGAAAGTATTTTACCAGCACAAAGGTGGAAAACAATGGTTTGGTCCCGCTACGGTGGAAAGATGGAAGGGAGAAGTATATGGATTTTAGCAAATGGAGATATGAAAAAGGTAGCTTCTTGTCACTTACAACCTTACGGAACGTTAAGGACTTCAGCTCATGAGAAAAAAGAAGATGAGATTGCGTCGAAGGATGAGGCAGCTATTACTGACCTGTCCGAGAGTGAAGAAATTAACTTAGAAAAGAGAGAAGCGACAGTTGTTAGTAAACCTGATTTGGCAGAAGAGAATTATGACAAATGACCGCGAAAGATCATCTTCCATCTGAAAAAAGACCGAAGAAAAGTAAAATTATAACTATGAACTTCAAGAATGGAGAGGAATACAAGGGAAAAGTGACTGAAGTGAACAAACCTAACTCAAAGCGCAAATTCGTGTGCTTCATAAAACTAGAGGGAGGTAAAACTATTGAAGTTGACTTCGAAAATGAAATAAGGGACTGGAAATATCTGATTAATGAAAAAGAAGAAGAAACTGAAGTAAGAGAGACTAAAGAAAATGTCGAACTAGATAACATTGGTACTTACTGGATGAAAATGTCAAATGACGAGTGCTTAGTAGAGAAAATAACCACATATGTAGTAGAAGTTCCAAAGAGTCGTCATCATGAGCCTGAAGTTATAAACGCTAAAGAAAAAGAACTTGAAAATTTTGAGTATTATGAAGCATTTGAAGAAGTAAAAGATACAGGACAGGAGAAAATTGGTTCAAGGTGGGTCATAACTGAAAAAGAGAGACAAGATGGGCAGAAGACCAAAATAAAAGCAAGGTTAGTTGCTAAAGGATTCCAGGAAACTGAGAAACCAAAATCAGATTCCCCAACCGCCTTGAGAGAGTCTTTCAAGACTTTCATCGCAGTATCGGCTAATGAAGGATTTGAACTTGAGAGCGTCGACATTTCAGCAGCTTTCTTACAGGGCGAAAAGCTGGAGCGTGATGTGTTTGTTGAACCACCCAAAGATGTAAAAAAGGAAGGAACCATTTGGAAACTGAAAAAGCCAATCTATGGGCTTGAAGACGCAGGTAGGAAATTTTGGCTTAAAGTAGACAAGATTTTTAAAGCAAGAGGAATGAAAACACTGCATGGAGATAAACGCCTTCTACTACCTCCATGACGGCGGATCATTACTTGGTATGATTTTATGTCATGTTGATGATTTTTCGATTTCAGGAAAAAGAGAATTTGTGGATATGATCAAGGATCTTTTAATGAAAAATTTTACGATTTTCTAAGGTGGAGTCATCCGAATTCAGATTTACTGGGATTGATATAGTTAAAACAAGAGAAGGAATAGAAGTAAGCATGGAGGATTATGCCCAATCTATTGAGGAAATCAAAGAAATAAGGAAAATTGGAAATGACGAACCTCTAACAAAACCGAATATAAAGTTTTCAGGAAGTATGCAGGAAAAATCCAGTGGTTTGGCGGAAAATGTCCGACCCGACTTGGCTATTGTTGGATTGACCATGTCTATGAAAAATAAAGATGCTACGATCGGTGATCTAAAGAGAGTAAACAAAATTGTTAAGAAAATTAAATCAAGAGAAAGCAAAATAAAGTTCGGTAAAATAGGGAAGAAAGAAGACCTGAAAATTTTATGGCCTCGGCGATGCGAGTTACAGATGTGACTCAAAGTCAATTGGGGGTAACTTGATTTTAATGGGAAACAAGAAAACTGATATAGTAGCTCCTATATATTGGAAAACAAAAACCATCAAACAAGTTTGCCATTCGGCCAAAGACGCCGAAACGAGGAACTTAACTAAATTAGTAGATGACAGTGTTTTATTTAGCAAAAGTATTGAACAACTTATGTTTGGAGAAAAAGGAGGAAAAATCCTAGTAAAACTGTTCACGGACAGCAGACCAACGCTGGAAAGTATAGCCTCATCAAAACAGGTAGAAAGAAATTGTTAAGAAACGCAGTGGCAGACTTGAAGGAGAAACTAATTCATAAAGAAGTAGAATCATATAGTTGGCTGAATACTAAAGACATGATAGCAGACATATTAACAAAGGAAAATAAAGAGAGTGATGACATGGTGGATGTCTTAGTTAGGGGAAGACTTAGAATGGCTTTAAATGAAGACAATCTTGTTCATTTTAAAAACGATGAGTTCAGGCTAGAAAATGTTAAAATTAAAGAGAAGGGAAACAGGTTTTAAAATATGTGTAATTTCTTTTGCAATTCTTAGATATTAATGCAATGGAATGTTGTATGCGAGGTAGACTATTATAGTTCTTTTATTATGAAATGCTATTGTTTGTATTCATATTACAATGTACGTTTAGTTTTAGCTTGATAACGATTTTATATTTGATGCATATTTTATCCACTTTATTATAATCAGTAACTTCTGTATAGATCTCTGTTTGTTTAACGAAGTAAAACAAAAAAGGACGGCGGGGGAATAACAGATAAACAATCCTTATTGCTTGTTCCCTAGTAGCCTTGGTGTCTTGAGGTAACAATCCTTATTGCTTGTTCCCTCGTAACCTTGGTGTCTTTGAGACTCGGGCTTCGGTATCGCTCCCGTGTATGTTTTAATTATAAAGTTCCTGTCTGAAGAACTGACGTCTCCTTCACCTCCCTGGGTACTATACATGAGCATAAAGAGTTAGTAATGTAACAATAAATGATGACGCCTTGGTTTTTTGATTAGCAACAAACAAACTTAACCCTTCCATTCAGTTCCAGCACATCATGCTCTGAGCTGGGGACTGCAAAAGAAAACCTAAATTAAATGGATAATGACAAGGCACATTACACTGGAATACGCAAAGGTATTAAAGTTGGTCTGCAACTTGGATGAGGAAGAAAGTCATCTTAAGTAGATAAAAAAAGGTGCCCAGATAATAAAAGTGTACTTTTCCATTTAATGCCAAGATTCCTTCACCCCTGACACTGTTTCAGAACAAACATTTAGCATCACCACAACCAGGGAGTTAATGTGGAGGTAAGATTGTTGAAAGGATTTCCATAAAGAAAGAAGGCATAATCAACCAACTGACCTCCTCTGGGGACAATCTAGAGATCCAAATGCACAAATAAAACTGTTGGTACCAAGCCTAAAATGACAGCCCAAAATATCAGTTAGAGGATTGAATTGGGAAGCAGACCAAATTAGTTATTTTTATTAGAATAAACTGAATTTTATGGTATTTTCAAAGTAACCATGTGGTGTTCTCTTATTACTCTAAGTTATTAAATTTGTATGAAAACTTTAGTCTTCACTACCAGTTGTTAATTGGCCACTTGGAAATCTAATAGGCTACTACTATATAAACCATGACAGTATATTCCAAATGAAGTATAATATAATGTATCTCGTAATATATGTACGTACTTATCTCTTATCTGAGGTTGATATGACATATGGTATGCTCCAGATACTGTGATAATGCAGGCACCCTGAAATAAAAAAAAAATTAAATTACTGTAATATCTTTTTCAGGTAAAGATCAAGCAAATATGTGACCAAAAACATATATGAACAGCAGGTATAAAAAAAATTATACGTACACACCAGACTGGATTTAAAAAACACAGGTCATTATAACAACTAGTACGTACTAGTATCAGAATGCATTACCGCTGTATACAGGACACACGATGTAAAGTATTAAGACAGCACAAGAAATTTTGTCTCGGGTTAAGTTTCCTCGGATTTCGTACACTCAGAAACGCTCCTTCTGGCATCCACCGTGTGACTAGGCCCTGTACTGAGAACCCAAACAAAGCATCCCATTTTCTCTCATGACCCATTCTGTCTTTGTTTCTCATTGAATGAGCATCACCGCGCGTGTTCGTTGTGTTTTGTCCTGCTTTTGCAAGTGAAACTGATTGTGATACAAGCCATCATGGGGATAAAGAAAGCTCCAGGTGCCCACCCTTCAGTAAAAAAGGCCAGAAACAATAGAATTTAAGAAAGAACTTGTAGCGAAGTATGAATGAGGTGCATGTGTTGGTGATCTCGCTAGGATGTATGGCAAGTCAAGTGTCAACAATCAGCTTTATCCTAGCAAAGAAAAATTAAATTAAAGCAGGTGACGTTGCAATAGGGGTCACTTCATTAACGAAACAGAGATTACAACTAATGGAAGATGTTGAAAAGCTTCTGCAAGTGTGAATCATTGACTAACAGTTTGTGGGGGATAGTGTGCCTGAAGCGATCATTTGTGAAAAAGACAAGGGTGTTGCATGCTGATTTAAGTAAGAAAATACCAAGTACTGCTGTTAGTGATTTCAAAAATTTAAAAAGCTTACAGGCATACATATTGTCGTACGGCATGGGGAGGCTGCAAGTTCCGACAAGCTTGCCACCAAAGTATTCTTTGATGAATTCAAGGAATATCTTGTGGCTGTAGGATTCTCCCTCAACAGGTCTTCAGTTGCGACGAAACAGGCTCGTTTTGAAAAAAAAAATGCCAAAGAGGACCTACATCATGCAGGAGGAAAGTTCATTGCTAGGGCACAAGCCTATGAAGGCTAGTCTAACTCTCTTCTTTTGTGGGAATGCCAGTGGGGATTTCAAAGTAAAACCCCTACTGATGCATCACTCAAACTCCTCGAGTGTTTAAAATTTTTTTTATTAAGAATAAATTACCAGTGATGTGGAAGGCAAACAAAAAGGCATGGGTCAAGAGGCAAATTTTCATTGAGCAGGTCAATGAAGTGTTTGGCTCTATGGTTATAAACTACCTCCAGGAAGATCAATTGTCCCTCAAGTGCCTCCTGGTAATGTACAATGCTCCTATGCATCCTCCTGGCTTGGATGACCAGTTGTTGGACGAATTCAAATTCATATCACTGTCAAGTTCTTGCCCTCTAATACCACTCCTCTCATCCAGCCCATGGACCAGCAAACAATCTTGAACTTCAAGAAACTGTACACAAAGGCACTGTTTCAAAGGTGCTTTGAAGTGACCTCAGACACTGAATTGACACTAAGAGAGTTCTAGAAGGATCATTTCAATATCTTTAATTGCATAAGTCTTATAGATAATGCTTGGCAGGGAGTGACTTCCAAGACAATGAACTGCTTGGAGAAAATTGTGGCCAGAACATTACCTCGAGAAGGATTTTGAAGAATTTGAGGCTGACCCTGACGACCCTACACCTGTTGTGGAATCAATTGTGTCTCTGGGGAAGTCCTTGGGCTTGGATACGAGTGGCGAGGATGTGGAAGAGTTAGTGGATGCCCACAGGGAAAAGCTAAACACTGAGGAGCTGCAAGAACTTCAGCAGGAACACCAACAGACAGCAGATGAGGAATCAGAGGAGGAGGAGTAGGGAGAGAGGGGATACTGTGCCTACTTCAGTAATTAAAGAAATGTTTGCATCCTCATCTGAGGAGGAGGGGTAGGGAGAGAGAGGGGATACTGTGCCTACTTCATTAATTAAAGAAATGTTTGCAAAGTGGAGTGATGTTAAAAATTTTGAGAATTTCACCCTAACAAAGACATTGCAATCCGTGTCTTTAACATGTTTAATGAATGCATTGTATCACTTTAAGCAGATTTTAAAGACGTCAGAAACAAATGTCTCTGGATAGTTTTGTTGTGCGACAGGGGTCCAGCGACTCTCAAGCTGGTCCTAGTGCCAGTAAAAAAAAAAAAGAATGAAGAGGGGAAGTAACCCTAGACAGTGCCACTAAAAAGTGTAGAGAAATAACCCAAGATAGGTTCTTGATACTTGAAGTCCTTCTGGAGGGGTATTCCCCTTCCAAACACTAACCTCTCTTCTCTGTCTTCCATAAGCTAAGAAGTCTTCCATTAAGATAAGAGTGATGTTGAATGTTCATTACTCGTTTCAATATTCATTTATGTATATTTAATCCTCACTGTTTTCTGTATGTAAAACCACTGTTTTCTGTAAAACTGTATATTCTCTATGAAATATATTTTTCAAAATATTTTTTGGGTTCTGGAATGCATTAATTGTATTTGTTATTCCTTATTGGAACAATGTTTCGGCTTTTGTGCATTGCAGACTTCATCAGAGGTTCTGGAACAGAATATGTAAAAACTGATTTTCCATGTACTGTATACATATTTCCATGAGAAACTAGCCTAAAAGTGAGTCACATGATGAGCTGCAAGAAAACCGAGGCATTGTGATTTTATGAAAAACTTGTTTCATTTATCACTTCTATTTCGAATATGTGGAAAATACGTGTTATGTTGGCTACATTGTACTTGTAAGCCTTAAATACAGTTGAGGAGCAACCATCAAATTTAAAAAATATGACAAATTTTCTAAGACAATTTGTATTTTTCATAGCTACAAACCCTCGGTCTTAACAATAGGATAATTTCTAGCGCCTAGCTGGATCTGGTAAAAAAGTAGATGAAAGCAAGGAATCTTGTGGTATCTGGCAATGCATGCGTAGATCGGGTGAAGAGTGGTCAAACGCCGAACATCTACGCCAGTCTTTCTTTACCGCCTTGGGATGAGAGTTGGGTTTTTTCCTCTTTTGGCCTTTTTTCCAGTTTTTGCCCGTTTAGTGTGTTTGTGTGTGTTTTTACCCATTATTATGGCTTCTTCTGCTCCTTCTCCTTTGGAACAGTGAAGGAAGTTTTATGGTAAGAGGGAACGTCAGAGAGTCTCCTCTCTTACTTCTTGGGAGGGCTTTTTCCCGATGTTTCGTCTTCCGCAGTAGTCAACCCCCATAGTAGCGTTGCCCCCGCTTCTCCTTCCTTTTCTTCCATTGATTCGTCAATGGAAGTATCGGGAGGTCGCCCAGGGTATTATTTGTAAGTAGCCCCCTCTTCATCGGGAGTTTTTTCGGTTCCCGAGAAGGGTGAGGTTTTTTCATCATTCTCTTCTCTTCCAGAGTCGGAGGCGTCCAAATGGGTGGCGATTTGGAAGATGCTTGGGGGGGTTGCTAGCGCATTTTGAGGAGGCTTGCACACCCCCTCCCCTAGTCCAGCCAGGCCATCCCCCCCTCCAGGCCTCGTCTCCACGGGTGGGAGCAGTCGGCCATCTTGTATTGCTCCGCCGGTGTCTGTCGCCGCCTTGTCTCGGAGTGATGCTGCAGCGTCAGCCCTGTTGTTGTCGTCACGGGGCCCATCTTTGTGTATTCCTCCGCCAGTGGCGTCTCTTTCCCCCTCGCTCAGAGGGGAGGTCGTGACGTCACCACCACTTGTGACATCACTCTCATCAATGACGTATCTTCCAGTCGCCTCTGACCCGCCTAGCCGTGACGTCATCTCTGCCGCGCAGTCCGAGCTCATATGCCAGGCGGTGCTTCAGAGGCTGGAATCTGTTTTAGATGTGATGTTGGCTGCCTTATCGGTTGGGAGGACTGGTAGGAAACGCGTTGCTTCGTCCCCGCCTTCCGAGAAGAGTGCGCATAAGAAGCTGGTGCTGTCTCCCTCTCTCTCTTCCCCTCTATGCCTCGTGGGCGTATTAGGCATTGGAAGGCTAAGGACCTTGCCCTTTCTTTGTCGCCGAGGGAGGAACAGCACGGATGTGTTCCCGAGAGTGCTGGTTTCGGGCAGTGTTAGTGATGTGTGTTCTGCAGGGGTTGCTTCGCCGCCAAACCTCGTACATGCAACCAACCCACCCCGTCCTTGCACATCGCGAGAGTGTTTGCAACTCCCCTGTCCGTGCCCATGATGGTAGTGCTCCTTCTTGTCCCAGGCCTATTCGTCGCCGTAAAGACCAGAAGGCGCCTGTCAAGAGGTCGAAGGTAGTGAGCACGGAGGTGGTGCAGGCAGAGTGTTTGCTTACTTCCAAGTCTTCCACTATAAGGGATTCTCCGTCAATCTCGAGTGCTCGAGTTTCCCCCCCCCATCTCACATACGTACGGCCACCATGCCCGTGTCTGTGCATGGTCGTCTGGAGTCACCTGTTGAGGTAAGTGATGTGCCTAATGTTACAGTGGGTCCGTCTCGGAGGCTGACGCTTGGATCCAGCCCAGATAGGCTAGTAGAGATTTCAGACTGTTTCCCTACTAACCCTTCTGTGAATTTTGGTGAAGAAAACGCGTTAGAGGAGCCTACACATCCTTATCAACGTTGGTCGCCGGTGCCAGAGCAGAAGGGGACACGCAGGAGTTTCTGTCTTCCTTTTCGGAGGTTGTTGATCTCATTCATGGGTTCAACAATTTGGAAAGTAGGACTCAGAATCGGTCATCTTACACTCCTTGCTTGGGAAGCCTGGAGCTGCTCAGGACCCCAAATCATCTCTCCAGCTGCCGTTGTCAGGGCACGTTCAGTTGGTCTTGCAGTAGGTTAGCGCCTCTGTTTCTGACCGGGACGGTTCGCTTCGCTCTAGAGGCTCTACCAAACTCCTATCCCCACCTCTCACAAGGCATAGGAAGTACTATGCTACGAGCTCTGCATTTTTATTGTCACGCCACCTGAACCCAGACGTCATTCGCCTGAAGCCGGGTTTGACTTTGGAACAGGTGAGGTCAGTGGCTCCGTCCTTATCTCCGCAAGACGCCTTAGCCTTGAAATCTACGGCGGCCTCAATGTTGCAGACGGTTTCTTGGCTGGACCTCTGGTCTGTGGTGATTGCCAAGATAGCTTCTGACAGGTCCCCTGATGGATTGGTGAGTGCCACCTCGCTTGCCAGTCTTTTGCAATCCGGGGGCAAGGCGTTTTCTTATTTGGCTCACCTCAGTGCCAATTTATGGGCTAATCTTCTTCTGGTTAGGAGGGACCCGGCTTTGTCTAGGATGGAGAGGTCACTCGACACCGAGTCTTTGCTGGCCTTGAGGAACGGTAAACTTTTTAGAATCTCAATTTTTGTCTCCACGGACCGAACTGGACAATGCGATAGACCGACGTCGGGCTGACACCAAGGACCATCTGGTGCACCAAGCCATGTCTAAATCAGAACCCCGCCCTCGGAGACGTATGGCCCTCCTTCCTCCCCCGGTCCAGCAGCAATCGAGGAGATCGTCCCCTGGTAGGCCATCGAGGACCTCGAGTTTGGCAGGGCCTTCCCGTTTGTCACAGCCCAAGTCTCAGGATCAACGCCCCTTTCGCTCTCGTTCCTTTAAACCAAGAAGAGGCCCTAGGAGCAGAGGTCAAGGGGGCCGTCGGTAGGTTGGGCGCCTCTCCCTCTCCTGTGCCACGGGTGTGGAAAGCCTGGCTGGCCATTGGGCCAAGTGACAGTGTTACGGGGCGAAGAAGTGGGTGGTAGATGTCCTTTGGTTGGATACCTGTTGCCATTCGACTTCTCTCCTCCTCTGCCGGAAAAGCCGCAGCTCAGGAAGACGTATCCCCCAGATTCTCTGAAGTTCTTGGCTCTTCAGGAGGAGGTGCAGAAAATGCTGGACAAGGATGCGATAGAGTAAGTAGTGCGTCCGTCCCCGGGGTTTTACAGTCACATCTTGGTGCCCAAGGCATCGGGAGGATGGAGGCCTATGATCAACTTATCCACCTTGAATCGCTTCATCAGGAAGACACGGTTCAAGATGGAGACCCCATGCTCGGTGTTGGCAGCATTGAGGGAAGGCGACTTCATGCTGTCGATAGATTTGAAGGACGCATACTTCCAAATCCCTGTTCATCCCACGTCCAGGAAGTTCCTTCGCTTCTCTCTGGCAGACAAGATCTTTGAGTTCAAAGTCTTGTGCTTCGGGTTGACCACAGCCCCTCAAGTGTTCACAAGGGTCTTCTCTCTCGTGTCAAGTTGGGCCCATGCTCAGGGGATCATGCTCAGGGGATCCGTTTACTGAGGTACCTCGATGATTGGTTGGTCTTGGCAGTTTCCAAGGAAAAGCTGCTGCAAGACAGGGATCGTCTTCTTCAGTTCTGTCTGGACCTAGGCATAGTAGTCAACCAGGAAAAGTCGAACCTCGTACCCACTCAAAAAATTCTCTACCTGGGCATGGTCATCGATAATAATAAAATTAAATTTTATTGCATAATTACCAAACAATTATACAGCTGTAGGTTCCTTAAACGGTATACAAAAAGATTAAAACCTTCGCGGTGGCGCTGCCATCAACAATGTAGGCGACGTTATCTCCCGCCACTCGAGGGAGGAACAGGTATGTACAACAGCCCAAGTGTCATAATTTGTTCTGCCCAACCATCCATCTGTGGGGAGGAGGGAGGGCTTTAATTAAATAATTTGGTAAGTATGCAAGAAAATGGCAATTTGTCCAAAATTGCATTTTTCCTAACTATACAAACCTGAGGTCCTTTACAATAGGAAGGTAACTAGTGGCAGCTGGAACGGTTGTAAGCTTCGAACAAGGGAGTTCGGTAGTTAACTCCTTGTCTGACAGTGAGTGCGCCGCACGCTGGGAGGTGAAGAATCACTTTGCTTAGGCCCAGGAAAAACACAGAGTGAGGGGTGGCATGAGGTGGGACTATGTGTAAAGGACCTCAGGTTTGTATAGTTAGGAAAAATGCAATTTTGGACAAATTGCCATTTGTTCCGATACAAACCATCGGTCCTTTACAATAGGAAGACTCACTTCTTGGTGGGAGGAATCTGAGTCTTAAGAACAGACTGGTGTTCGCCCAACCTTGGATTCCCTCCCTGGTCGTAAGATCAATGGTCAGACCTCTGGACCCAATTAATAAGATGGAGGCAAGCGTACCTCTTAAAACTAGCAAGCAAGAACTTGTTCCTATTGCAAGAGGCAATACAGGCAGTCCCCAGGTTACGACGGGGGTTCCGTTCTGAGACGCGTCGTAAGCCGAAAATCGTCATAAGCCGGAACATCGTCAAACATCCTAAGAAAACCTTACTTTTAATGCTTTTGGGTGCATTGAAAACTATGTAAACTGCATTCTTATGGCATATTTCATCCAAAAAACCTTCAAATATTGATTATTTTGCATTTTTGGTGTCATATTTCATCTGCCAGATGAGCGTTGTAGGCGTCGTAACCCTGGAACATGTGTCGTAACCTGGAAATAATGTCTGATGAATATAATTGAAAAGCGTCGTAACCTCGGAACGTCGTAAGCCGAGACCGTCGTAACCCGGGGACTGCCTGTATAAAGTCATGGGTTTGTCTCTTTTTGGCTTCCACTTCCCCCCCCTTGTTGGGGGAAGTGGTGGATAATCACTCCTTTTCCCTAATGAAAGGGATAGGATGGGGCTCGGTCAAGTAGCTTACCTGCATCTCATCCTGCTCCAGCTGGGTGACGACCGCATCCCTCTGCCCACAGGTAGAGGAGAGAAAAAGATGAGGAAGAGAAGCCAGTCACACTCTCATTCACTCATCCATTTGTGCAGTCACACCAAGATTTGATGCCGTTCTGTCCGCTCGGGTGCTGGGTAAGCTACACAACGTGTTGAGCAGCCACCACGGGTCCCAAGGAAAAAGTGTCCAAGGACCTGTGGGCAATATCCCGAAGGTAGAAGGAGGTGAAGGTGGTCTGGTTAGACCAGACCCCTGCCTTCAGGACCTGCGCCACAGAGAAGTTCTTGCGGAATGCAAGGGAAGGACCAATGCCTCTGACTTCATGGGCTCTCGGACGAAGGGAACGGATGTTATCGCTACCATCAGCTTCGTACGCCCTCCTGATTACCTCATGTAGCAAGAAAGAAAGAGTGTTCTAGGTTACTTCTTTCTTGGTCACCCCGGTGCTAACGAAGAGGCGTCAACACTCAGGCCTGAGGTGCCGAGTTCTCTTCAGATAGCGCCGTAGCGCCCTCACAGGACAAAGCAGCATCTCATCCTAATCGTTGTCGGTGAAATCCATTAGGGAGGGGATTGTGAAAGACTCGAACCGGTCGTCAGGGACCGACGGATTCTGAGTCTTAGCTACGAAGTTCGGGACGAAATCGAGCGTCACAGATCCCCATCCCCTGGTATGTTTTACGTCGAAGAAAAGACCATGAAGTTCCCCTACTCTCTTTGCCAATGCCAGGGCCAGCAAGAAGAGGGTCTTGAGGGTCAGATCCCTGTCTGACGACTCTCGGAGTGGCTCGAAGGATCTTCGAGTCAACCTCCTAAGGACGAGAGTCACATCCCACCACGGGGGCCTGAGTTCCCTGGGTGGGCAAGACCTTTCAAAGCTCCTCATAAGCAAGGAGATCTCGAACGAGTCCGAGATATCCGCTCCCCTCAGTTTCAGGAACAGGGCCAGGCGCTCTATATCCTTTGACTGTGGGGACGGAGAGGAGCTTGTCTCGATGAAGAAAAAGGAGGAAATCCGCTACCTGCTGAAGAGTGGCTCTGAGAGGAAATAGACCCCTACGACACCAACCACAGAAGACGGCCTACTTTCCCTGGTACACAGCTGCAGAGGACTGTTGTGGCTAGGTGGCGAACAGATCCACTACTGGACCCCCCCACAGGTTGAAGAGCCTTTCCGCCACGCCTGGGTGAAGGGACCATTCGGTCCCTATCACCTGATCCCGACGGCTGAGCTTGTCTGCTACTACATTCCTCTTGCCTGGAATGTAGCGGGCTGACAGCTCTACCGAGTGAGCCACGGCCCACTCCTGCAGCGTCAACTGGTGCAACGGGAGGGACACTAGGGCCCCCTGTTTGTTGACTTATGCCACTACCGTGGCAAGTATCTTAGAGAACTGAAGACAAATCGAGAGAGTCAAACCCAAGACCAGAGGTATTCGTGGACGAGACTTTGGTTGTGAAACCAGAACCTCACCGTCGGAAAGTGCTGGACTAATGAAGATGGATCAGTAGGACCGAAAACGAAGTTAGGGAGAGGCTCCAGGTTTATAATAGTACATGCAGGAAGTGATGAGGGTTTTGTACCGGGAGCATTGCTTATGTTCAAATAAAAAAAAAAAACGGATCAAATGGTGATTACCATGACTCGATGGATAACGAAAGGTTCAAAATGTGGTTAGAAGAACAACTTCTTCCTAATATCAAGAAGGAGTCCCTTATCATCATCAATAATGCTCCTTATCACTCTAAAATAATCAACAAGGTCCCAACAAGTAGCAACAGAAAAGCCCAAATCATAGGCTGGTTGGTTCTAAATAACATTGACCATGACCCTTCTGTTACAAAACTCGAACTTCTTCAGATCTGCCAGCGCCACAAGGAAATTCAAACGTACGAAATAGATGAAATTACTGCTCACTATGGCCATAAAGTGCTTCGTCTACCTCCCTATCACTGCATTTTCAACCCTATCGAACTTATCTGGGCCCAAGTGAAGACAGAAATAAAAAAACGTAATTCTAATAGCGACCAGTCTCTGAAAATTGTAGAAAAAATTACAAAAGAAGCAGTTGATCACGTGACGCCACAGCACTGGCAAAATGCTATAGAACATGTCAAGAGAATCGAAGAAATGTATCATGCCAAAGATTCAGCGTTTGACAAATTACTTGATGAGTTTGTAATTGACTTGAATGACAGCACTACTGATGACAGCAGTGATGGAGATGCTCTGACCCTGGACTAAAATTCTAGCTCTATTTCATGTTGTTATTGATACTTTTGTTAACATAATACTGATGATACTTTATTATCATCCATGACCCTGAATATTGTTATCGATACTTTTGTTTACATAATTCTGACGCCTCTAATTGATGTATCATTATTACTACTGTTATCAATACTTAGTTGTTGTTTACTTTGTTGTGACTTACTGTTGTTATCATTTTTAATATTATTGACTTTTCTCTTCATTAATGCCATTATTATTGCCTAATATAGCTACTGTATTATTAAAATGAACAGTTATGAAAATATACTTGAAATTTGAGTCCCTATGAACCTTTTGTTTCCTGTACTATTGAAAACTGGTATAAGTATATTGAGATGGAACAAACGACAACGGAACAATGAACATTCTCAAATATAAGGGCTCTGCTCTTATTATTCATGAGGAGTCTTATGATTTACAAAATATATATAATTAAGGCCTATCTAAAAATACGATGGACGCCAGATAAAGAAAAACCAACTGTGATAGGACATAATTGAAAATTTCTAGTTGAGGAACAGTCAATTTACTGTCATTTTATATAGAGAGTGGCACACAAGCCAGGAAATGGTATGAGTAAATTCATTGTATGTAATTTACCTTTATACTTATCCTAAAACATTAATGACATTCCGTGAGCAGTACTTTTTGAAATGCAAAAATGAACATTATGATATATAACTCCTTAGGATTTTTAGGAAGACAAGAACACCACAACCCGCAATTGAACCTCCCGCTGAGAGTACGTCAACTTTCTGTCAACCCCGAGGCTGTTCATCCCACAACTCCTCCACCCCAAATTTTCTGACAAGCTTACATTTCTACGATAGTATTTTGTTCTTAGGCGTTATACAACATCAGCAATGTACTACGTACAATAATTTTTTTTTTCAAACAACCAATGGCACGATTGCATTAAAATTTAAAAATTAAAGTTCATGCGTTTGAAACATATTTCAAGTCTATAGCTTCGGAGAGTGTTGTTTCATAACTGTTAACTATTATATAATAATTTGGTATGTAACTTCTTAATATTTAAGTCTAATACAACTGGTATTTACAATACATTACCTAATTTGGCTCTTGTCTCAATCTATGGCCGTATAATCACAATTCTGAGACAGTGTGAAAACAAAACAGAGATTCGGACAACACGACATTTATCCAATCAGCGACAAGCAGCTAAGTGCAAGTTAAGTGCAAGTTTGCCAGGTTTAAAAAAATCGACTATAATGATATTTCTTTGCAGAGTAGAATTGATAAAGATATGAAAATTGAGACACCTATAGAGAATAAATTGTTTGGTTTGACATGGAATAGGGTAAGTGATGAAATTTTCACCAAGCCTATCAATCTTAATGCTGATGCCAGTACAAAACGTGAGGTTTTGACCACCACAGCTGCACAGTTCGATATTTTTGGGTTTAATTTGCCACTCATGAACAGAAGTAGGTTATTCATACACAGGCTCCAATGTTGTAAAGATCTTTATGGAGGAGTTATGAAGTTCCATTTGACAACGTCTGTGTGTGTGAGAGAGAGAGAGAGAGAGAGAGAGAGAGAGAGAGAGAGAGAGAGAAGAGAGAGAGAGAGAGAGAGAGGGTGTAATTGCTGTATGGATGGTTAATGGCTGAATTGGTTGTTGGTAGGTTCTGGGCTGTCTGCTGGTCCTGTTGATTGTTAGAGTTCTGTGTTTTGAGTGTTTTTGAGTCAGTCTTAAGCGAGTCTTTGGTGAGAGCTGGTGACAGTAGTGTTGACAGCAGTTATTGGAGGAATTAAGTCAGTTGAGTTTTGTGTGTTTTTTTTTGTTGTTTAGTTCTTGCTAAGTTTGATGTTGTTTGCTTAGAATTGTTGTGCCTGTGTTGTTGTGATTTGTTGGTGTTGTTAGTGGGTGTGTGTGTTGCCTATTTTGTGTTTTTGTTGTTGTTTGTGCAGTGGTCTTTTGTTGTGTTTTGTTGTTATGTGTGAGGTTGTGTTCCTTCTTTGGTTGTTGTGTTGTTAGGTTGTGGTTATGTTCCTTGATTGTTGTTGTGGTTGTGTTCCTTGGTGGTTGTTGTGTTGTTGTTGAGTTGTGGTTGTGTTCTTTGGTGGTTGTTGTTATTGTTGTCCTTGGTTGTTGTGTTGTGTTATTGGGTTGTGGGTAGTGATTTTTTGTGTTGTTGTTGGTATTTATGTGACCTCAACCAGCGGACAGCACAGGATAGCTGGGAGTGACTGGATTGATTGGTAAGTACATGTGTTTTTTTTTTTTTTTTTTTTTTTTTTTGTCAATTGTCTGCTGTATTTTGTTGTGTAATGAAGAAAGTGTGATTGGGGGTGGATTTTGGCAGCTGGACTGATTAGGTATATGTGGGGGGATTCTGCAGCTTGTTTTTTTTTGAGATTGTGATTCTGCCACGTTATTTTTTGGCGCCCCCCGAACAGGGACTGTTGGTGCGGCAGCTGCGGGGCAAACTTGGGTAGGGAGTTGTGTGATGGTGGAGAAAGTGAGGAATGGAAGGGTTGAAGGAGATAGAAGAGGCTGAAGGAGGAGTTACGGTTTGGCGAGGAAGCTAAGGGAAGGTTGGAAGTGGAGAATGAGAGGTTGAGGGTAGAGTGTGAGGAGCAGAAGAGGGAGTTAGAGGAAATGAGAGGAATGTTGAGGAGTGCGAAAGTGGAAATGAAAGAAGAGGTGAAAGGAGCTGAAGAGCCGGGGAGAATGGTGTTTCTTTGAGAACAAAATGGATAAAGAAAAATTGGGGGGGATTAATGCATGAATGCAGTGCAAGAGATGATGCAGGAAATGATGAAGGGATTCGTGGGAGAGGGAGCTGTAGGAGGTAGGCCTACTGGGTCTTGTGACGGGCCAGGAGTGGTAAAGGAAGCAAAAGAGCGAGTGGATGAGTGTACGAGTGAAGAAGGGGATTCGGTTGTGATAGGTAAGGGAAAGAAGGGGAAGACACAGGATAAGGATAACCTGAGGACAAGAATAAGAAGTGGCTGAGGAAAAGAAGAAGACTAAGGGAAAGAAGGTTATAAGGGTGATGGACAGGATAAGACTAGGACAGAATACATTGGGGAAAGGGCTGAGAGTGATTTGGATAGCGGTGAGTGGAAACAGGTAAGTAGAAAGAAGGGTAAGAAGAGCGTAGTCAGGGGTATGGACGTGAGTATGGAAGTGGATTCGCTGTATTCGGAAGAGGGAAAGATGGGTCAGAATGGAAGTAGCGAAAGTGAGAGTGAGAGTGAGCGGGAAGTATGAAAGGCTGTGTATATGAGAGAGGTACCCCGATGTGCACAGTCAAGGAACATGGTAGTAGGGACATAAGGGACTTTTTTGAGGAATATGAGAGGTATTGTGAGGCAAAGTATGATAACAAGAGAGTCTGGGCAAGAGAGTTAGGTAACTTTTTGACGGGATTTTTGTTGTTTGAATATGTATAGGGTAATTATGATGTAGGGAATGTGCCGTATGAGAGTGTAAAAGCTAGGATTGTAGAACAGGCAAAGAGGATAAAGAGTAGCGTTAGATATAGGAGGAAGCAAGAAATCTTGAAGGAGGCAAGAATGAATGTTGGTGAGTCGTTGTCGATGTATGTCTGTAGGTTAGAAACATTAGCTAGGGAAAAGTTTGGGGACGAAGGAATAAATGAGTGTAAGGAGTTAGTGCGAAAGTTGTTGGCGACTGTACCAGAGAGTGTATATGAGTTTATAAATCTGAAACGTAAGGAGAAAATACGATGGACGAATGAAAGGTTAATGTGGAACGACATTTTAGAAATAGTAGAGGATTACGAGTTAGATAGGTGTATGAAAGAGAGTAGAAGGTTGGGTTAGTGTTAGACTGAAGTAAGCTGAGGTTGTACCAGAACTTAAAAGCTATAGGGAGGCAGTTTTGGAAGGGCCAAGGCGAATGGCAGAGCGAGTGGTTGATAGGAGTGTTAGGGCAAGTAATGTGAGTGTAGTTAGCCCAAAAAGAGATAGGAGTGCAAGTGTTGGAAGAGTAGGGTCAGTTAGTCGTGAGTGAGACCAGTGTTATAGATGTGGTAAGCCAGGACACAGGAAGAATGAATGTCGTTGGGCGTTAGGAGCGTGCTTTGGGTGTGGGCAAACAGGGCATTTGGTGAGTGAGTGTAAGAAAGATAGGGATATTAAATGTTATAGGTGTGGACAGGTAGGGCATATAGCTAGTGGATGTCTGGTACCCGTATGAACATAGTTTGCGGCAACTGCGGGAAGAACGGGCATTATGCTAGGATGTGTAAAGAACAAAGTGCGAAATGTGTTGAATATGGAATGGAAGGTCACGTGGCGAGTGTGTGTAGGTGAAAGAGGATGAGTCAGGCTGGGAGTTCGGGAAACTAGGTGAGAAGGGGATTCAGTTGGGTGGGTCCTCTAGTATGCGACAGTATGTTCGGGAGAATGCGATGAGTGAGTGGTTGAGTAATAAATGTGAGCCGAGTGTCAGTGAGCAAATGGGTCTGGAAGATCGGCAGTTGGTGTTGGTTGAGTATGGAAGGAAGCGGAAAAAGGTAAGGAAAGGGAATGAAAGGGAGAAACGTAAGCTGCATGATAGAGGGGTTTAGTGTTAGGGTAAAAAATGGTGGATAAAGGCTACACAGTGTAATACAGATGACTTTGGGGGGAGTAATGATACATATAGCGTGTGTGGGTTTGAATTGTCAGGGTTTAGTGAAGTTTCACCAGGAAGGGAATTGGGTAGTAAGGATGTAGTTGGCAGTATGAATGAGTCTCTTCGGGAGTTTGGCAGGAGTGTAAATGAGGTAAGTGATTTGGTGGCAGAGTTACGAGAGATGTTCGGACAAGAGTTAGAGGGGTAGATGAGATAGAATGGGATTTGGGGGGATAGCAGTGAGGGAGATAATGATGGTAGAGTGACTGGAAGTGATCTGGGAGAAGTTGATGGCGGTGTAACTGAGAGTGTGTATGAGGGCCCTCAAACAAGATCCAGGGGACCTGCATCTGAACATCCGTGGGTGTTGCGGAAGGCTATTTAGTGTGGGTGTTGTGAGTGAAAGGAGACGTTGTCAAATGTAACAGGGGAGGAAATATGGAGGAGTTATGAAGTTCCATTTGACAACGTCTGTGAGAGAGAGAGAGAGAGAGAGAGGAGAGGAGAGAGAGAGAGAGAGAGAGGGTGTAATTGCTGTATGGATAGTTAATGACTGAATTGGTTGTTGGTGTAGGTTCTGGGCTGTCTGCTGGTCCTGTTGATTGTTAGAGTTCTGTGTTTTGAGTGTTTTTGAGTCAGTCTTAAGCGAGTCTTTGGTGAGAGCTGGTGATAGTAGTGTCGGCAGCAGTCTTGAAGGAATTGAAAGTCAGTTGAGTTGTGTTATTGATTTGTTGTTTACTTGTTGTTGAGTTAATGTTTTTTGCTTTAGAGTTGTTTTGCCTGTGCTGTTGTCTTTGTTGTTATTCTTTGGTGTGTTAGTGGGTGTGGATGTTGCCTTTTGTGCTGCTGTTTTTTTTTTTGTTGGTTGTGTGTTGTGCAGTGGTCTGGGTTGTGATTGTTCCTTTTTTGTTGTTGAGTTGTGGTTGTGTTCCTTTTTTTGTGTTGTGTTCCTTGGTTGTTGGATTGTTGGTTGTAGTCCTTGGTTGTTGTGTTGTTGTTGTTATTGGGTTGTGGTCCTTGGTTGTTGTTGTTGGTATCTCTTGTGACTTTGACCAGTGGACAGCACAGGATAGCCCGGAGTATCTGGATTGGTGGAGTTGGTAAGTACATGTGTTTGTGTTTTTTGTTTGTTTTTTGTTTTGTTTTGTATAGGTGTAGGTCAATTGTCCTGCTGTATTTGTTGTCTTAAGCGAGTCTTTGGTGAGAGCTGGTGACAGTAGTGTTGACAGCAGTTATTGGAGGAATTAAGTCAGTTGAGTTTTGTGTGTTTTTGTTGTTGTTGTTTAGTTCTTGCTAAGTTTGATGTTGTTTGCTTAGAATTGTTGTGCCTTGTTGTTGTGATTTGTTGTGTGTGTGGGTGTGTGTGTTGAGTTGTTTGTGCAGTGGGTTTTTGTTGTGGTGTTGTTCCTTCTTTATTTTTTTTGTGTGTTAGTTTGTGCATTTTTTTGTTTTTGGGTGTTCCTTTTGTTTGTTGTGTTGTTATGTGTGAGGTTGTGTTCCTTCTTTAGTTGTTGTGTTGTTAGGTTGTGGTTATGTTCCTTGATTGTTGTTGTGGTTGTGTTCCTTGGTGGTTATTGTTGTGTGTTGTGTTCTTTGGGTGGTTGTTGTTATTGTTGTCCTTGGTCGTTGTGTTATGTTATTGGGTTGTGATTTTTTGTGTTGTTGGTATTTTTGTGACCTCAACCAGCAGACAGCACATGATAGCTGGAGTGACTGGATTGATTGGTAAGTACATGTGTTTTGTGTTTTTTTTTTTTTTTTTTTTGTCAATTGTCCTGCTGTATTTGTTGTGTAATGAAGAAAGTGTGATTGGGGGTGGATTTTGGCAGCTGGACTGATTAGGTATATGTGGGGGGGATTCTGCAGCTTGTTTTTTGAGCTTGTGATTTTGGGGGTCTAAGCTTCCCGAATTCAAGATCGTTTTGGAAGACGATACCCCCATATATCAGCGTCCTCGCCACTTTTCCCACCCCGCCCTATTACCCGAGAGATTGAGGAGCAGTGTGAGGAGCTTGAGAGAGTGGGAGTGATAGAGAGGAGTGAGAGTGCTTGGAATAGCCCCATATCCCTGTATGTAAGTCGGATGGAAGTCTGTGGATGTGTGTAGATTATAGGAGGGTGAATGAAGTGACTGTGAAGGAGCGATTTCCGATGAATGTGTGTCTGATTGTGTGTACAAGATGCATGGGATGAGAGTGTTTACCAAATTAGACCTAGTAAGGGGCTATTACCAGATGCCTCTTGAGGAGCAGGCCTGTTACTGTTTTTTCAAGTGGTAGTTGCCACTACCGCCAGTTTAAAAGGTTGAGTTTTGGGTGGCTAACGCGCCTGCTGCCTTTCAAAGGGCAATGAATGGGGTTTTGGCTGGGTTTGATAGAAGGAAGGTGACTGTGTTTATAGATGATATTTTGATTGCGAGTGAAACTGTTGAGGAGAATATGGAGCTGCTTAAGAAGGTATTAGAGCGGTTGAAGAGGTTGGAGTGAAAGTGAAGTTGGAGAAGTGTTCGTGGTTGGCTGGGGAGGTGGAATTTCTTGGTCATAAGGTAAGTGCTAGTGGCGTAAGGAAGAGTGAAAGTTTTCTGGAAAAGGTAAGGGAGTTTCCACGTCCCCGGACCGTGCGCGAGTTAAAGGGGTTTTTGGGGTTGATTGAGTTTGGGAGGAAGTTGTACGGGTATAGGGAAGCCGTTGACGGAATGGACAGGGAAGAAAAATTGTACTAAGCTAAGGTGGGATGAGCGAATGGTGGGAGCATTTGAGAGATTGAAAGAGGAGGCCGCTAGAGATGTCACCTTGGCTTTTCCAGACCATAGTGAGGAGGCGAGTGAGCTTGAGCTGTATACTGATGCGAGCGAGGGTTAGTATGGAGGGTGTTTGGCACAGATGCAAGAGGTGGATGGGGAGGAACAGTTAGAGTAATTGCGTATGTAAGTAAAGCTTTTAATAAAGCGGAGCGGAAGTATTCGGTGGTTGAGAAGGAGCTTGCGGCAATAAGGTTTTGTGTGAAAGCGTTGAAAGTGTTTTTATATGGGGTAAAATTTGTCATCCGGACTGACCATCGGCCATTAGTGTATATGATCAAGAAGGAGAGTGTGAATGCTAGGATTGCGAGGACGATTGAAAATTTGAGTGAGTTTGATTTTAGGTTAGATATGTTCCAGGGAGTAAAAATGTGATTGCTGATGCAATGTCTAGGATGCATGGTAGGGGTAATGGTGTTGTGAAGAGTGACTGGGGTCCGAATGTGGTGCCTGAGGGTTTGGTTGTAAGAGAGAAGTTTGAGGGGGATGACAGAGTGTGTGAATGTTGTTTTCGGCATTGAAAGACTTGGAAGGGAGAGGTCTGGTTGAAGAGGTACCTGGTAGTGCGAATGAGTTGCGAGTGAGGTTGATGAGTGAAGTGCAGAAAGGAGTGGCATATGCACATATGTGTGTTGCCTTTTTTGTGTTTTTTTGTTGTTTGTGCAGTGGTCTTTTGTTGTGTTTTGTTGTTATGTGTGAGGTTGTGTTCCTTCTTTAGTTGTTGTGTTGAGGTTGTGGTTATGTTCCTTGATTGTTGTTGTGGTTGTGTTTCCTTGGTGGTTATTGTGTTGTGGTTGTGTTCTTTGGTGGTTGTTGTTATTGCTGTCCTTGGTCGTTGTGTTATGTTATTGGGTTGTGGGTTGTGATTTTTTGTGTTGTTGGTATTTTTGTGACCTCAACCAGCGGACAGCACAGGATAGCTGGGAGTGACTGGATTGATTGGTAATTACATGTGTTTTGTGTCAATTGTCCTGCTGTATTTGTTGTGTAATGAAGAAAGTGTGATTGGGGGTGGATTTTGGCAGCTGGACTGATTAGGTATATGGGGGGGGATTCTGCAGCTTGTTTTTTGAGCTTGTGATTCCGCCACATCTTTATTGGGACAAACCTCTTAATAATGACTTGGTTCGTGAATGGAAAAACATATGTAGGCAGGCAAATTCCTCCCCCATAATCAGAGTGCCAAGGTTTGTTGGTCCTAGGGACGGTGAATACAAACTAATAGCATTTACAGATGCCAGTCGTTCTCTTTATGGTGTTGTAGTTTTTATATATCATGTTGAGACAAATCAGTGTTGTTCCCTACAAGCTAAAAACCGTATGGTTAATGCACATTTGAAGAATAAGTCGATTCCGTCATTGGAACTTAATGCAGTTTTGTTTGGTGTTAAAAGCTTAATGGAGTTACACAGAGACCTTACAGGTGATGTGTGTATGAAGCCAGTTAACATATCTGAATTACTGTTGTATACGGATTCAATATGCTCACTTCATTGGCTCGATTCTTGTGTGTCCAAGATGGAAAAATGCAGAGACTTGGTGTATTTACCACTAACAAGCTTAATGCAATCCATAGGCTATGTGAAAAGTACCCTGTTAAGTTTTGTTTTGTTTCAGGAAAAGAAAACCCAGCAGACAGCACTACTCGCCCCTTTTCTTATAGGTCTCTTATGAAAACAAATTTTCTTATTGGACCAGATTCAAACTTTATTAAGACTGAAGATGAATTATCTGTTGTCATTCCTAATCCACTGACTGTTGACAAAATGGCTCCTGTCATCGATCATAATGTATATGTGGGAATTAATTCTGAACATTCTCTAAATAGTTCCGAAAATGCTCATTTAATAGACCCTAATGATATTTCTGATTTCAGGAGATTGGTTTTTGATTCACCGAAGAGTCTTGCGGTGTGTTATGAAATAAAATGGAAGCAGAAGATAGGGATAGAAGGCAGTCCTAAATCACCTAATAGTAACCTGTTTGCTCAGGCCCTTAGCCAGATTATATCTACAGAGCAAAAATTGTTTTTCCCTGAAGTTTTTTCGTATTTTCAGGATCAAAAGGTTAGACTTAAAGACCTACCTAAGATAGTTACTCAATTGAATGTTTTTCTTGACAATAATAACGTTATTAGGGTGAAAAGTAAGTTTAAGACATGGGTTGGTCAAAATGAATTTCCTATATTGTTGCCGAGGGATAGTGCTTTAACTAGACTAATTGTTCTTGATGCTCATTCGAAATTATCCCACTCTGGATGTTATGCTGTATTGTCTGCCATTAGACGTACGTTTCATGTTCCTAAACACTTTTCTACCATTAAGAAAATTCTTAAAACTTGTGTTCATTGTAGGAGATTCAACAACAGAACTTTCCAGTTGAATCAAAATGTTTATAGAGAGTTTAGGTCTGACCCACCATCTATTCCCTTCAATAATGTTTTTATTGACTACCTAGGTCCTTTTACAGTTAAAAAGGACTCTGAATCTCAAAAGGTTTGGTTACTTATTTTTGCATGTACTTGGAGTCGAGGAATTGATCTCAGGATATGTAATGACCTCTCGGTCAAGGAGTTTTTAAGATCATTTCAACTTCATTGTTTTAATTATGGAGTACCACAGCTTGTTGTCAGTGACCTAGGCTCTCAGCTTGTTGCAGGCGCCAACATAATTCATGATTTTATCAGTGATCATGAGACTCGGCTTTACTTTGAGGAGAACAATGTGAAGCCCTTAACCTTTCAACAATACTTTAAGGGTTGTAGTAAACTCGATTCCTTGTTTGAGACGTGTTTGAAAATTGTAAAAAGACTGCTCTTTGGTTCTATCAAGAATTGGGTTTTATCTTTGCAGAGTTAGAATTTGTTGTAGAACGCACTAAACATCTGTAATAAGCGCCCTATTGCATTTAAAAATGGATTGAGGGAAGCTAATGTTAATGATGTACCCGAACCTATAACCCCAGAGAAATTGATAAGAGGATACGATACTCTTTCTTTAAACCTAATTCCTTCACTGCAAGGAATGCCTCATGATCCAGACTGGCAAACACCAGTTAGTTCAACTAGTCGTATCAATGATGAGTTTGAGAAACTTCGTAAAGTTAGGCAAAATTTGATTGAGAATTATCATTCGGAGTTTCTAGGAACACTTGTATCACAAGCAGTTGATAAGAAGGATAGGTACCGTCCAGCCCAGCAACATAATATTAAGGTAGGGGACATAGTCCTTTTAAAGGAACTTAACACTAAACCTAGCAGCTATCCTATGGCTATTGTCCAGAAACTAGAAGTCAATAGCAATGGTGAGGTAACTGGAGTGACCCTTTTAAAGGGTAAGACCAAGAAAATTATAAAACTTCACATCTCGACTTTAATTCCTTATCTAGAGGTAAAGGATTTGGGTGAAGATGACTGTATCTCTACCCCTGATGTTGAACAAGATAATGACACTAATAATCTTCGTGTTCGCAGGAAGGCTGCGATATTAAGTGAGCAGCGAACACGAGAATATTTGAATATGTAGATTAAGTATGACTGAATTTTTATACAATTTACATATTAAATTGTATCCCTGGCCTGCAATGTCCAGAAAATTACGAATATAATTCGTAACTTTCCATTTTTGTTTGTATTAGCCGCATATTTTGACTAAAAGGGAGTAAGTAGTTGTTTGATAGTTTTAAGTTGGTATTGAATTAGCTTGTTTTCATTTTTAACCCTCTTCCATTGGTTCCCTTATTACCTTGTTATAACTATACAAGCCGATATGGTTATGTACTGAAAGACAGAAGCAGAGACTTCACTCCGTCCGCAGTATGGCAGCAACTCCTCCTCTATTCCTCTAAGCCTTCTGTGAAATTACAAATCTTCGTGTTCAAGTGTTTTTCGCAGATGCGTTTCTTCGTCGATAATTATACAGTGAGGAATATAAACAATATGTGGATGTTGTAAAACCCTCACTGGACCACTGGATAGCTTCTTCGATTGGTTTGCCACGACCATGTGCCACGTAGAGACGTATGCAGTTCTGAAGTCCTTGTCCTCGAGTTATGACCAAGGGTTTACTTTGATGTATTCAGCATCGTTGTGTGTGATTGAGCCCAAGTGGAGTCCTAGCTTGATGTGTCGCATAATTGGCTCCTTTATCTGCAACTTGCTCTTGTGGTGAACGTCGTCGTCACTTCCACTTATATGCCTCTCTGGACAATAACAGGTATGGGGTTCAACTGAAGGAAGCGGGTTTTAGTTCGATTCCTTGTTATTGCCAGTACTTTCATTTATATTTAAGTAAAGGTCTTGCTAAATCCTTAATTATTAAATAACTATTCTTGGTCCTTCTGAGTCAATTTATTCATATAAAATTTCCAGGATATTTGCGTCAAAGGTTGCATTATTATGAAGTTTATGGCTTTGGTTAAATTTATTTGTGCGAAGCCCTGTAAAAATTTTATGCAGTTTAATTTTGAGTAATTCTGGGGAAATTTAATTTGACTTACTGTTTCCATGTCACTAATAGTGATATTGTTCATATTTTTAGGACAGAATGGTTACGAGCTAAACATATTCACTGAATAGGACTTTCTCGCTTCGTCTACGTTTTGGATGAGGTCCTTTCGTCGACAAGGAATTCCATTTAACTATAAAGCGGTCTAACATACGAATGTACTATTTGGCTTGCCACCTTCAGCGTGTTTGTTGTTAATTGTAAGGTGTTAATAATTATATTAATCTGTGTGTTAAGGCTGTTTAAATTACTTTCCTAAGTATTGTTTAAGTGAATAAGGATACAAAAGTTTAGTTAATACAACACTTTAAAACTACTGTGATTCAAATTGACCGTCCGTCACAGAATTGTGGTTAATCAAAGGTGTGTTTACTTTTGTTCGGTTACTGAATTGGGACTGAATTTAGATTCCAGGTGATTAAGGGTCGCTGAACCGCATTCGTTCAAAACAATTCTTATTATTTCTATGTTCTCAAATAATAAGATAATTGTGAATTGCATATTTACATCCCATTTGTAATGTGTTACAAGGAGTCTCAAATATTTCGGACGTTCAGAAAGCTGCCTGCATATTATATTAAAAAATATACGCAACGTCTTACTAAGGTTGCGTTCACACCAAACGCGTCGCGTCGAGTCGCGTTGATTCATGGCTAGTGTCATTTTCGCCTTAATTAAATAGGAATAGGGATGTTAGTGTTTTCTACTTTGTTTTCATATTGCATTTCAGTTACGAACGCGAGTTATATTCTAATAAAATTGTACTCCTTCATATCTTTTTTCACTTTTATGCAGGACAAAATGTAATATAATCAAATTTCAGTTCATCTTTTCTTTGTATCCATATGATATACATTTAAAATCTTAAAACTTACCTATAGTTTTTGAAAATGTTTATGGTTGAGTAGTTAATTATCATATATAATATATAATATATATATATATATATTATATATATATAATATATATAAACATATATATATATATTATATATATATATATATATATAATATATTTCTCTTGATGCTTCGGCTAATTCGTTTAGAATTGTATCTTTTAATTAGTTATCCTGTAAAATTTAATAAAAATGAAACTTGCCTTAGAAAAATGGCCATTTTTCCCCTAAGTTGCAATTGCCCGCCTGTAGGTAGTATTGTTTTTCTTATAAACAAAAAGGTAAATAAAGGAAAATCCCCAAATTTATTTTAACAGATAAGATTAACAAAAAATCCCGCACGGAGAGAGAGAGAGAGAAGATACGTACTGGAAAAAATCCCTGAGAGTGAGAGAGAGATTTCAGCAATTTATAACACCAAAAGACAAGGCAGAGTTAAAAAAAATGTTCAGAATATTTCCTGCTATATTTTGATAAATCGAAATATCTCTCGTGGAATATAGAAAACCAACAAAAAATAGAGAGAAAATCAGAGGAGAGTATGTGAACTGGGTATGTCCAGATATTGTTCGAAATACGGAGAGAAGTCTAACGCAGGAATAGTCATCTTGTTTATTGTGGCTGCCTATTCACTGGTGAGGTTCTTCCTGACTACTGTTGATGGCGTTGAACAGCCCAAGGAGAAGGAACTGAAGGAGAGAATTGCGGCTTGGCGAGACACCATCCGGTGCCAGAGAGAGGTGAACTTGGAGAGGATAATTCTTCAGCTGCAACAGAGGCTCGACAACAATGAAGAGATTCAGAAGGCGGGCGGAAGGGAAGAACACACTCGTGTGATCCAGATCACTCAGGAGGTGTTGCAACAGCAGGCCTGGCAAGAAAGGGCCTACTCGCTCGAAGCTGACACGTTGTTCCTGAAGAGTGAGAACGACCAAGAAAAGAAGGAAAATCGGCAGCTGGAAGACAAGATCCTCAAGATCACAGATGTAAATCAGCAGCTGATGGAAAAGACAAAGGAAATTGGGGAGAGAAACGATGCCCTATGTGAGAGGATAAGGGAACTAACAGTGCGGTTGGCAGAGGCAAACAGCCAGATTGAGAGGCAAGAGGAACTCGTACGACAGAGGGAAAAAGACCCGCAGTTAAAAAGCGAAGAAGCGTCGCGGATGACGAGGCTCATCCAGGAACAAAAGGACGCGACCGAAAAGCGCGAATCCGGCAGGAAAGACGTCGAGGTCAGGTTCGAGCGCCTGCAGAAGGAAGTGGAAGACCTCAGGAAGGAAAAGTGTGGACTCAAGTGTGAAGTTGAGGCTGCGAAACTCAAGAGGAAGGAGCTGACATGCCTTCTAGAGAAAGGAAATCGTGGCTGGAGAGGAAGACCGGTGTCCAGGGCGAACGGAACGAAAAGCTGGAAGATGAGGTTGGACAGCTGCGAGGAGCGAAGGAGAAATTGGTTTACAACCTGAAGAACCTACAGGGGAAAAACAGACGCCTGGAGAAAGACAACTGGAAACTGAAGGAGCAGCTGTTCGTCTTCAAGGAGCGGCGCGATCTTCAAAGAATGGCGCTGGCCTCACAAAGACGGATGAGATGTGAAAAATTTGAGGACAATGTTTGTTGTATGTAGTTTAATGTTTATTCGTAATAAGTTTGCTTTGTTGATCCTTGAAGGAAGTTAAAGTTGCAGGGAAATAAATATGCTAAAATGTTTTCTTAAGAGTTTTATTGATTCCTGAAAGGGAAAGGAAGAAGGGAGGATTGAAGAAAGCGTGAGGAAAATGACAAAATTGGTGGAGTACAAGGAGAAGAAACATAGGATTCAGAGAAGCGCCAGGAGTACTGGAAGGATTCAGAGAAGCGCCATGAGTACTGAAAGGATTCAGAGAAGCCCCAGGAGAACTGAAAGGATTCAGAGAAGCCCCAGGAGAACTGAAAGGATTCAGGGAATCTTCAGGAGAACTGAAAGGATTCAGAGAAGCCTCAGGAGAATTGGAAGGAGTCAGTGCCATATTCTGGTTCCAAGACTAGGTAAAGGTGTTGTCTATGACGGGACAGTCGGGCGAGGCCTGCCATGCGTCCCGGGATGGATGGGCAGGCCCCGCCACGCGTCCCGGGATGTGTGGGCGGGGCCCGCCACGTGTCCCGGGACGGGCGGGCAATGCCTGCCACGTGACCAGGGACGGGCGGCGATGCCCGCCACGTGTCCCGGGACGGGCGTGAGAGGCCCGCCACGTGTCCCAGGACGGGCGGGTGAGGCCCGCCACGTATCCCGGGATGGATGGGCGAGGCCCGTCATTTGTCCTGGGACGGGCAGGCGAGGCCCGCAACGTGTCCCGGGACAGGCAGGCATGGCCCGCCTCGTGTCCTGGGACGGGCAGGCAAGGCCCGCCACATGTCCCAGGACGGGCGGGCAAGGCCTGCCACGTCCCCCGGGACGGGCGGGCAGTGCCCACCACGTGTCCCGGGACGGGCGGGTGTGGCCCGCCACGTCTCCCGGGACGGGCAGGCGGTGCCTGCCACGTGTCCCAGGGGGTCCTGCCACGTGTCCCGGGACGGGCGGGCGGGGCCCATCACACGTTCCGGATGGGCGGGCGGGGCCCGCCACGTGTTCCGGGACAGGCAGGCAGGGCCCGCCATACGTTCCGGGATGGGGGGGCGGGTCCGCCACTTGCCCCGGGACGGGCGGGCGATGCCCGCCATGTGTCCCAGGATGGCGGGCAAGGCCCGCCACGTGTCCTGGGATGGGCGGGCAAGGCCTGCCATGTGTCCCGGGACAGGCGGGCAAGGGCCGCTACGTGTCCCGGGACGGGCGGGCGAGGCCCACCAAGTATCCTGGGACAGGCGGGCGGTGCCCGCTACATTTCCCGGGACGGGCGGGCGAGGCCTGCTACGTGTCCCGGGACGGGCGGGCGAGGCACACCACGTGTCCCAGGATGGGCGGGCGGTGCCTGCCACATGTCCCAGGACTGGCGGGCCATGTCTCCCAGGATGGGAGGGCTGTGCCCACCACGCGATCCTGGGACGGGCGGGCATGGCCCGCCACGCGTCCCAGGATGGACGGGCGGGCGGGACCCACTACGTGTCCCGGGACGGGCGGGCAATGCCTGCCACGTGTCCCGGGACGGGAGTGAGAGGCCCGCCATGTGTCCTGGGATGGGTGGGCAAGGCCCGCCACGTATCCCAGGACGGGCCAGCAAAGCCCCGCCATTTGTCCTGGGACAGGCAGGCGAGGCCCGCCACGTGTCCCGGGACAGGCGGGTATGGCCCACCTCGTGTCCCGGGACGGGTAGGCCAGGCCCGCTACATGTCCCGGGACGGTGTCTCACGGGGCGGGCGGGCGGTGCCCACCACGCGACCCAGGACGGGCGGGCGAGGCCCGCCATGTCTCCCGGGATGGATGGGCGGTGTCCACCACGCGTCCCGGGATGGGCGGGCGGTGCCCGCCACCTATCCCGGGACGGGCGGGCAGGATCCGCCACGTGTCCCGGGACGGGTGGGCGAGGCCCTCCACATGACCCGGGACGGGCGGGCGAGGCCCTCCACGTGTCCTGGGACGGGCGGGCGAGGCCTGCCATGTGTCCCGGGACGGGCGGGCGAGGCCCGCCATGTGTCCTGGGACAGGCGGGCGTGGCCCGGCACATTTCCTGGGACAGGCTGGCGAGGCCCGCCACGTGTCCCTGGATGGGAAAATGGAGCGCTTATGACTTACCTTAGATAATTGTTAAAGGGAATGAAAGGTCGCCATTGAAAACTCAGCAGATTAATCTAATTTACATTTATTTACAAGCAACATTGAATGGCCTGAGATAAAGGCAAGGCAGGTATGCCATGTGGGGGAGGCCGTGTACTGTCTGGAACACTCTTATCTTTCACAAAGTGGAAAAACTGGCTGGAATCAACATCTACTGCAATGCTGGTTTCCAAATTTATGAATTCAGGTAATACGAGCGCTTGCGAGGAGACGGAGCATGGACTCAGTAATCTGGAAATGAATGCCCAAATTACACACAACATAAACTAAAGACTTCTTGCGTAATATCTCAGCTAATCACTATGGAGGGTGTTGATCTTTAATCATACACAAGAGGAGGAATTCTAGTGCTTAAATGAAATGTTCAATGAAGACTTAATCTTGGACAGGTCAAAGGGGTAGCACGTGCTACGATGTTGGACAAAGGTCGTTCAGTAGAGGAGTTATAAAAGGGAAATTTGAAAATGGAAATAGCAAGATTCGTCTTGAAGGAATAGGACTGGTTGGATTTTGCACTTTCAAGGCATACCTGTAGTCCTTAGTGGCTTCCACATGTATCGTGATGTCTGAGGAGGGCTCAAACCAGCGACGACGAAACAAAGGGGCTGACTTCAAGTCAGAAGCGAGCACATCTGCCCGATAACAGAAGCTGGTGTAGACTGAGGACGAATCAGGGCATTTCCAAGCAGCCTGGGATCACACACTGCCTACGGCATTGTCTGGAAAGATGCAAAAACACAACCAGCAGATTTGTGGGAAAAGTGGTCTAAAGCTAGGAGTACCAAGAAGTCTATATAACCCCTGCGACCTGCCCTTCTTACCCTATACACTAGGTCTAGTCGTTAACAGATTATTTCCCCCCCCCCCCCCCTTTCCCCCCCCCCCCCCCAGACCGGACATGCCAATCTCCCCAATGCTTTAAAGGTGGGGGTAAAAATGTCTGCTCTTCTAGCAAATAACTAAAAATGAATGATACTGGGAAGACGAGGCGATCAAAAACCGTAATATATATATATATATATATATATATATATATATATATATATATATATATATATATATGTATATATATATATATATATATATATATATATATATATATATATATATATATACATGAGAGATTTTTAGATCCGCCACTGCCATACCATCTCAATCATGACTCTCTTATCACTTCTGTAATCTTTACTATGCCTTCCCTTCGTCTTATTTCATCATTTTCCAATTTCTTAAACAGCAGTACTCCCATAATCCATTCAGCATTCTCATCTCTGTTCTCTGAATCTATACTTCCTTTTTTCTTCTTAGAGCCCATGTTTCTGCTCCATACATTAACGCTGGTCTTATTACAGTGTTATATATCTTTACTTTTAGCTTGATTGGCATTTTTATATCACATACTACTCTAGCTAACTTTCTCCACTTCCCCCCTGTAGCTTTTATCCTACTGCCTTCGATAATGACACCTAAGGATAATATTAAATAAAAGTATTTGAGTCTATATCAGACGATATTACAGAGTTTATGAAAGTAATATAAATGAAAACACAAGTAGCGGGTAAAGCACGGCTTACTAAATGGACGTAGTCATGATCAACCTCTCTTCCCGGTTTAGACAACAATTTCAGTTTTATTTCCCATTCCATTCTGTCTCGCAGTAGTATGCACGAGCGTTCATGTAACGATGTTTATTTTGATATGTGGAGCCTCACTACAGAACATTCTTCTTGAATACGAATCACTAAGATAAAATGCGAAGTTGGTCTAGTGCTTACCTTTCAGACCACATTTGTCCTTGCAAAGGTATTCAGATATTAAGAGAGAGAGAGAGAGAGAATAAAAGTATTTTTCTTTGTTTCGTGGCTTTTTTATATATTCTCGCAGATTGTGCTTCACCTGAGGATAAAGGGTTTCATTCTTTAACTTCTATAATGGAATAAATAAATACAACAGTTACATCACAATACAAAGATTCATTGCTTGCACTAAGTGGCTAAGGTCGCCTGGGTACATTGTTTGTAGAATTAAAAAAAAAAAAAAAAAACTTATGATTCTTGACAGGAGTAAATAATTATACATTTATATGATTCTGGATGACTTATAATATTCCCCAATTCGCCCCACCCCCCAAGCCCCAGCCCCCGCCCTTTATTCGGGATAAACAGGCGGGCGTGATGGTATGAACCATAGATCTCTCTCTGTATATCTATAAGTGCTTTTTCCTAAGAATAAGTACACTTGATGCGCCTTTCATTAGCCAATAAATGAAACAAATTCGTTATATCCCCTACAGACGTTAACTGATACTGAACTGACCTTTTTTTATACGTCTAGGTAAACCAGAAGCTAAAAAAAAATCTGTATACAGGACATTTTTTCAAACAATTTCTAGTAGTCCGTGCGAATTGCATTTCCAAATAACACGAATTGCTCTTTGCACTTTGGATTTATTTTACTAAGTGACACATATTTATTACGTCCCTCCAAACTATTATAATGCATTCACATCTGACGTGCTTTAGTCATGTCTTCAATGGATGACTGTGCTAAAGGGACGGAATGTCTGCTGTTCCGTGCGAATTGTATTTCCAAATAATGCGAAGATTTCTAAGCACTTTATTACGTCCCCTCCAAACTATAATGCATTCACGTCTGATGGGACATCAGTCATGTCTTTTTTAATGAATGGATGACGTGCTAGAGGCACGACGTGACGTCACCCGGGAAAGTGGAAGCAAAACAAGATCCTCCACCTTGGTATCAGTGTTGCCGAAGTGCGGAATTTTCGTCAGCTATCCAAGTTTGTATGTCGATGCGGATTCCACATCTGCATTTTCAGCGGCAATTTCTTCATGGAGTATTCATGTAAATTTATCATATACAAATTGCAATATTTTTTTACTTTTAAACAATTTCTCATTCAAATACAATATTATAAAAGATAAGACTCATCAGAATATGACGGTGATATGATTAATGTACATCAATCTGTTAATATATTATAAAATTATTTCCTTTATGATTTAATGAGTTATATACTGATACATAAATGCTGTTATGCTTATTACAAACTTATCTGTAAATATATCTGGGACAAATAAGAAAGGAAAAAATAATACTTCTCATATGTATGTGTATATATATATATGTATGTATGTATGTATGTATGTATGTGTATATATATATATATACATATATATATATATATGCGTATATCTATATATATTATATATATATATATATATATCTATATCTATCTATCTATCTATCTATCTCTATATATATAGAATTATTATATATATGAATAATGTACCTTAAGTATAACGAAATTGATAGAAATCGTTCAAATCCTTATGTGAGAAGTTCATGATCATCATATCCTACGAATAGGTGCAGTAAACAAGTGATCAATTTCCTCCACAATCTCCTATGGGCATACAATTTTTATCGCTATAGGGTAGTACGCTAAACAAGTGCGATACTCAGTGTTTTCAACGAAGGATTTTCAGTGCCAGAATTCTCACTTTTAATTAATTTGCTATGTACAAAGGTAATGTCCAGTTTCAAAAATATATCTTGGAGCTCACGTTTCATAGACAATGAAACTTCTAATATTACATATACCTGCATCTCTGCAAAACTCGTAAAGATCAAGTGGCAACCATAATTATGCAGACTAAGTATTCTATCTTCCCAGATCGCCAATCCATTATCATGCATATGAGTTCATTGTTTTATCCCGTTCGATACTTTATAGTGACCATATACAGCAGATGGCCTATAAATGAAGAAAACATGAATGGCCGCAAATCGCGTGATTATATATCGAATTTTTTTCCCCACAAAACTGCTATTTTCCAAAGAAGAAGTTGAAATTTGTGAAACTCAGGACGGCAATGAATTAGTGGATTCATATTATTCACATGATTACATATTAAAAGTCTTTTTTCCTGAAGATTACTCATCTTCAGACGAAGCTGATGATGAAAAAAGAAAAAAAATGAAAATGAGCGAGACAATTGTGTTATATTATGTGACACGCAGCCTCAAAATGTTAATAATGTGACGAGGAACAGTGCATGATTATATCGTCAGATAGTGATGAACACATTAATGCAGACAATAGTGTTATAATATGTGGCATACAGCCTCAAAATGTTAATAATGCTGCCGAGGAACAGTGTATAACTATATGGTCAAATAGTGACGAACACATCGATTCAGATATTACACATATCAGTGACAGACTCGGATGAAACATTGTTCACAATTAGAAAATTAAATAATTTTGTTTACCGAGTAAGGTGAGAATTTTGTTTTCGTATAGAAGGCCAAAAGTAAACAAGCATCGCTTGAAAAACGTAACTGAGCGTTTACGGAAACTTTATGCGGATACAACGGCAACACTGACTAAGGAATTACCTATTGCAGTATAGAAAGATTTTCAGCTGACTTGGAGGTGAAAAAGAGGCCTCCGCCCTCTTACCAGTTTTCGAAACACATTGTATTACTTAAAACACTATGACTCACTCCCGGAATTCCAAGGAAAAATTGAACATTTACTTGCAACAATTGAGGTTTGACGCACGGTAAATAGGTACTGCGATGGACCGTTAACTTTGTGTACATTAGTTACCAAGGATTCTGGAATATAACTCAACTGCTAACAAAAATTAGTCCTGTCAGTCACATATCAATAATTTTCCAAAGATATCTCTAATAATTTTCGTTCCGACTGAAATTTAGCGTTCCAAACGTGAGGAATTGTGTTTCTGCTTACAAAAACTACTCTTGATAAAATCAAGGATGCAGACTTTCTCGTAAGCGTCACAACCCTATTTCCACATTCAACTTTGGAGTCTGGCCTCGTCTTTGGCAAGCAGTGACGACAGTCTCTGCGACCCGTGACGTCAATGTCCTCCTTCCTTTTACCCACATAAACCATTACGTAAATATTTCAAATTTACAATATTGGTTGATAAAAGGTTATTCTTACTATATATAACAAAATAAAAGAAAATTTCATATCACTATCAAAGTTATGGACAATTTAATATATTTTCAGTTTTACCAAGTATAATAATCTAAGAAGCAATTTCAACCATTCAAATGATAAATGAATAAATAATTGTATCATACTGATAAAAGGAGCGAATGTTTTACCGGAAGCGAGAGCAAAGAAAATGACAATTTTCACCCATAATGGACACGATGAGGTGGTAAATAAAAGTTATTCAGTCTACAGTTAATATATTTCCTATCTGGTGTGCAAAGAAAATTATCTAACAGCAAAAAATCAATCAGTTGTTTAAAAAAACTATTCCAATATTCTAAACAATTCCACATGTTTTCGTCATATGTTTTCCTTTACATGATTGTTTCGTTATACACTTAACACCTTATGTCACAATACAGGATAAACACGGCTTTTAATGTTTTGTTTTCAGATTAACTTTCTCTCTCTCTCTCTCTCTCTCTCTCTCTCTCTCTCTCTCTCTCTATATATATATATATATAATATATATATATATATATATATATATGTGTGTGTGTGTGTGTGTGTGTGTGTGTGTGTGTGTGTGTAAAAACATAATTTCCAATTATTTCTATAAAGAACGCAGCTGTTGACATAGTCTGAAAAGGCATTCACGTCGAAGATACCGGTTTCTAGTCTTACGATCAACATCAAAGTGAAAATTAAATAGTCTGTGGTCACACACCAACCCAATGGTGGGTTGGGCTTTTGCGCAAAAGGTGGCGGCAGCAACGTTGCCGTCTTGACCGTTGACCTTTCCAGACTTGCCTGAAAGGGACCCGCCTCCAAGTCTGCGTCACTCAGTCCCGTTTTCAACCCGGACCTTTTGGGAGCTTCCGCTCTGCACGATTCTATATATAAACGCAGAGCAAGGCCAGTTGGAAAGCATTCGCAGGAATTCCTTGGGTTCGCAGGCCTTTTCTGTTGTGTGTTAACTTACGTGGGCTGTGGTGAGGGAGCCTGTGGAAGTTCGTATATTGTGACGTATCATTTGTGTAAAGAAGAGGGGCCACACATCAAGGATGCACAGTGCAATCAGGAATGTCGTCTTCATTTTCGCTATAGGGATCGGATTCGTCCTTATCGAAGGTAATACAAACTTTTGCGTGAATATGTGTGTGTTCGCAGGTGTGTATTTGTAAGAGTGTGTATATCTGTTAGAACCATTAGAAATACAGCAACTTTGCTTAAATCAATGTTCTCGAATGCAATCTAGCTTAAAATCTTTCCGTCATATGTTCAAGAAAATGAGCAGATCCCAATAGCAATTCAACTTTTATCCTCTTGTAAACTCTATGAGCGTTGTGTTTTATTAAGGGTTGAAAGTCAACACTCGGAAATGTTGAAATAATATTCACATAAAGTATAGTATTTACTTAACTGGTCGAATGTAAAATAGTTGAAATTTTAGGACTGATTATAGCGAAAGTGTTAATCACTGTTACAGGGAACTTCCACGGAAGTTGCTTGGGATGACTGACTAAGCGAGAGAGAGAGAGAGAGAGAGAGAGACCTGTTTGCACCTTATGCAACTCTTGATAATTCTTGCAGCAAAAATATTATCACTGACCAACAATCGTTTTCTACAGACTTGTTTACTGCAATCACTCTAAGCAACAAATGTATGGAGTCCATTTTAACTTATAATTAAAGTTGTATCTACACAAATATTTTTGCAAATAAACATCTATTCAAAATAAGATTTTCTTCGTAAAAGAAAAAAAGCACATTAGGAAAAAATAAGGAAAAGACTTGGACAACTGATGTGTCCTGGGGTGCGTGTATTATAATATATATGTATATATATATATATATATATATATATATATATATATAATATTATATATATCAAATGTTATAGATGTACACATACATACATACATACATATACCTCGATGCACCAGGACCTACTGGCTCAGTTGAAAGTAACTGGATTAGAGCCCAAAGCTCATGGTATGAGCCCCTGCCGCCTTGCAGCTTGTCACCCCTTTAGGATGAGCCCCAGATATCATTGGCCGTAGGATGATGGGTACAGTTAAGGCACTGAGTGCCTTGTCTCCTTAACTTCCACTCTGGACACCTGGTGGATGACCTTGCTTAAAAACCATTAGGAAATGGCAGGGGTCATTCACTGACCGAGTATGGAGCCAGAACGATGCGATTGTCTGGTAACACTGCTTCAGAAGTGGGAGAAAATATAAAAAAAGCTGGAAGTGCCCAGCGGGTATGTCCGCCACTGGGGACAGGCCATTGGTTAGATGGAAACTGTGCACTACAAGAATCCTTTAGTATTTTTAACCGCTGAATCCTACATGGATTCTGCCACATTAAGAGATTGTCAATGCTTAAACATGGTCAGTATATATATATATATATATATATATATATATATATATATATATATATATATATATATATATATATACAATTAATTTTACAGTTTTCGAGAAATCTTACATTCGATAGAAAAATGGGATTCATTAACACAAACGCTCAACAGGCCTGTACCGAGGAGGGCTGGGGTCGACACCCCCCCAAAAAAAATTTCTGGAAGTTCATATTTTCTGTGACTATCCTATTCATTGACCTGTACTTACAAAAGTAATAAATAACAATCTTTTTTTTTTGGCAAGTCTTTTTTATAAATTTTGTTATTATACAGTATCATCATTCTTTAGTAGTAGGAAATACAAGAGTGATAATAGGAATATGATATAGCCACCATATTTATAAGTGATTTTATTCAAAGTCAGTACTTCGGATAACATCTAATAGCGTGGAAGGGCATAGACTGCATACCCAATTTTTCTTCTTAATTCAACTAAAATAACATTTACAAGTATTTCATCTTTTATATATACCTCTGGGTACGGACGGGCCTGCGCTATATTAGATCTCAATGAACGACCACGTGATCCTTAAGGGGTCCGTGACCGGTTCAATTTCAATAATCCCTAAAGGATTGAGGAATTACAAAAAAGGGACGACACGAGTCGGGGAACGATACTCACTTTAACACTGCTCAGTAAATAAAACGATTTACAGAATATGCCTCATGCTTTGCAAGGAAGGACGAGCCATTCCTTCCGCGGGTGACGCTATCTACGATAGCAAGTTAGGCATCTTCGAATTCAAATACCACTCAATCATTAGTTAATGTAACCGTTTCAATACCAAATACATGATAAAATAAAATACGGAAAAGGTTACCACGACTCTGTCGAAGATAAATTCAAAAGAATACATAAATACATCATACACGAGAAAGGACCATCGCCCCTGCCGCCAGCTTTCATCTTCATTACTACAGACTCGGGACGTGGCAAATTTAAGTCGAGGAAAAATGGTGCACACATTTTTTCGCCACACGCATCATTCAACTGCTTTTGGTATGCAAGCAGTTTTCTATTTCTACAGTCGTAAAATAAATCAGTCGTCCTTCGCTTAAGCTGCACAATAATAACCTTCTCGATACTTTTATGTAAAATCAAGCGACGTCGGATCTGGTTAGTAATTGGATGGATAGCCACTATGAAGACCAAACTCCGTTAGCCCAAGGACAGTTGGTTGCTACCTAAAAACGTAAAACTCAAGGATGAAAGAAATCCTTTTACAAAAGATAAATACAAAAATAACAACTAAAAGAATTAATGAATAAATCGCGAAGTAAAACTCTTCGGTGCGTTCTTAAAAACATGTTTCTCACCATTTCTTTCAGTCGCTCATTCGAGACATTCATTCTTCATCAAGAACCTTTTCTCGCCTTCCTAAGAACTTTCACTCACGTTGCTACGTTTATGTTTCTATCCTTCACATATTGAAATAATAATCCTGCTTTGTATTTTATTTTTTTAAATTGGAATCTCAACTATTAGTTCCTCCTAATGAACACCATATTCTCTGAAAGCTTGAATTTCAGGTCAGTGGCCCCTGTGGGCTTGTTCCATAAGAATAGGGTTCATCTTCTGAATAATAATAATAATAATAATAATAATAACGCTAATGTTTACCTCAATAAATAAAAAAAGGAAGTCGATTTTAACTCTCTTTTAGGAACCTGGAAAGTTCATGCATCGGCTAGATTGCCTTAAGTCAGTTTTTCTCAACTCGTTTTAGTCATTAACCATCAGCCCAGTAAAAAAAAGAAAAAAAAATCTCGTAGCCCATTTAATTTTTGATTAACGATAAATAGAGCATAGACAATAAATTTTTGGAGAGAAATATATTTCCTACAAGAACTGCAACTTGAAGATTGTCATTATATGTTTTAAATAGGAATAATTCAATAAAGGTCAATTATTCATCAGCATAAAATTATTCTTACTACATTTTCAATGAATAAAATAATATATGTATCAAATTGCTGGTTTTTACAAAATATAGTGAGCTTTTAGTGGACGGACCACCCACAATGTATTTTTAATAACAACTAAAAATAATGCATTGTGATGTTAAAACCGATTTAATCCTTAGGCTATTGCCATCACCAAGAAAAATCTATCAAAGCCAATCGAAAAATAAAATAAAAAATCTGTTCAGGTACCTCCCAGAATAGTCACGATCGTTCTTATTTATTCTTAACGACACTTCCATTAGGGCATAACATATATATTGAACTTAAGGAATCCAATTATCTTACATGCACAGCACACATACGCTATGTGTGTGTGGGTTCTAAGTTTGCTACAATTACATTTGTTTTGTGATAGGATTCTGCAGTCCAAATAGTGGAGATAAATGCTACAAATGTGCAACCCTACAATAACCAGAGATACGAACTGCCAGCATATGTGGAAAAACGATACCTCCAACACCATGATTTATATTATATAACTAAATAAACAGTCCAGAAAAGGTAACATCTCAGTTTTCTTTTTCCATACTTTGCTCTTTAAAGGGCATTCCAGTACTCTAATGGTATTCTGCCATTACGTATATTTCCCTAAGATGTCAAACATTTATGCCTTTTCCGTGAAAGAAATTAATAAGCCAAAGAAAAGTTATCACTTTTACACATAACTATGCAAAATGAAGAGTACAAACTTACATTTGAGTGTGTGTGTGTGTTGTGTGTGTGTGTGTGGTGCAAAATACCAAAATCATTTTTTTAAACTGTTATTCGTCCCCAACCTTCTTTCTCCAAAAGATATAGGTCTTGGAAAGTCTTCTCCACTACAACTTAGTTTCCCCATCTATTTATCCCCCTTCGAGAACGTC
>NC_087203.1:86560499-86597999 GCF_015104395.2 Macrobrachium nipponense | reverse complement strand
AGCAACTGCAACGTCAGCATCGGATGTTTCCAGCCTTACGATGGGTCTTATTTCTGCGGCGCGTTCGGCATCTCTCTCAATTACTGGATCGATGCTGGAAAACCGATCATCAAGAAGGACGATCCGGAGAAACCAGGAGGTAAGGTGGAGAAAAAAAAGGCATGAAAAATGGTGAAATGAAAGATTCATTTGAGCGCACTCTCACCACTGTAACGCACCTGAATTTCAAATCTCATAATTTTATCTTCATGTTTCATTCATTCTCAGTACTCTAAAAGAAGCTTTATTATCTTCATATTTCATTCTCAATACTCTAAAAGAACCTTTATTAATGTCTACAGTGCACCCAGTGAGGTGCACTGACTTCACTAACCCCCCTACGGGGTAGCTACATACATAGTGATTAGAAAGTATTTATTTTTGAAGTCTGATGCCACCGATTTTGGACAACGAAAGAACTGAAAACTCTATTACCATTTAATGTTAACCGACACCTCTTGCCCCTTGAAGTGTCTGCTATTCAGAGATTATAATCGAGTAGGACTTGTCACGACAAGTTATGGGAGATGAATTTTAAACTTATTCCTCATTTCTTTCAGCATTTGAAAACTGCGTAACCGATTTGTACTGCGCTGCGGAGACTGTGGATCGGTATATGAAAAAATTCTCTACAGTAAGTAGTTGTGCTCACAAACATTCTTTTCAAGTGGCTGGTTCGGTAACTGAATATTTTCATTTTCAAATATCTAAAGATTTACTTACTGCATTTAGCTCGTATGTTGCTTAGTGAGTTCAATAAAGGCAAACTGGCTGCATTTAAAGGAGTTAAGTTTAGACTCACCCACCCACATAACTCTTCCCATTAGAGGTTGAGGTGTTACGTGGGTGGGGGGTGGGGGGTTGGGTAAGGGGCCGTTTCAAGTAATTCTGAGTAATTATTTTGAGTTGTGGTTGTGGAAGTTTCCGCAGTTCGTTCAACCGTGTCCAGCAGGTAAAAATGTACGAATGTAATATGTATTGCTGTGATTTTATTTATTTACTTTTTTCTGAAGCCACCTGTCTGGGAAAACGGCTCCCTTTGGAAAGTAGATTTTACCAATTATAGTTTTGTTTTACTCATTTAAAAATATAAATTCGTACTTTATATAAGATTCACATTCTACGTCCTGTTTCTGACAGGATGGGGACTGCAACAGTGACGGAGAGGTGGACTGTGCAGACTTCGCCCTGATGCACAACATGGGAGGCTACGACTGCAGCAGCAATGTCAACAACACGAAGACCGACTTCTACGAGAACTTCGAAAGCTGCTGGACAAAGATTAAGCCCCAAGCTAGTGTCAATGCTACTTCTGAATAATCCTACTGTCAAATGCAATTTTTGAGAATTAAAAACTATTATTATTATTATTATTCTTGAAAATATGCAAGATTTCTTATGGGGAATCCAGAAAAACCATCAATATAAACAGACGTCCATAGTAGGATAGCATTCTCTTACGTCAAGGGCCATGAAAATGTACCAAATATGATTACACTTGGGAACAGATGAAATAAATAAATGGGCAGGGTAATGCAAATATACATATTTGCATTTATTTTTCATAAATTTCTAAATCAAACTGTCTTCTTTTATTTTACCACCATTAAGGTTTTCTCTTATTTCCTTACATTTCCAAGTTCCTCCCGAAAACCCGAAAATTGTGGATAAACAACCTTTTACGGCAGTTCTCCCTCTAATTTCATCCTGTTCCACCAAAGTTCAATATGTGTGGCGTTAGATGTTATCCGTTCGATTATTCAATTCTTTCCACCCAGTACTTGGCCTTTGCGGCAAGATGAAAGCGTCGTTTGCATTCGTGTTGGAAACCAGGCTTCAAGAAGAACTGGGCGAGGCAGCTTTTTTAAATTGGGGAACAAGGATATGCAACGAGATGGTTGTGTTCGTATATTTGAGGTTAGTGCTAAAAGCAAATCACAAAAGTGAGGTCTACTTCACAAGCCATTAAAAACTAAATTCAGTTGTTAAAATCAACATAGTCAGCAGCAAACTCGCTCAACATCTCAACAGTATTAACTAAGAATTGTTAGATTAGATTCAAGCTAAACAAAGAATAACAACAATCTCAACAGTACTAACAAACAATTAAGTAACATTCAGGTTTAACAAAGAATAACAACAATCTGAAGGATTCGTAAACTGCAAAAAAAAAAAAAAAAAAATCTGAACGGGTTCTTAAACTACGAGAAACTAATAGAGGATAGAGTAAAAAAATTTTGTCACGCCCTGAGACCTATGAGGTCATTCAGCGCTAAAACTGAAATTAACAGTAAAAAGATTTGAAGGTTTAACAGGAGAAAATCCTCGCAGTTGCACATTGTTAGGAGAGGATGGAAAGTAAAATGAAAGAAAGAGAATCTGAATGGAGGTACAGTAAGAGAAATGAACAGGCTGTATCTGCATTACAGTTTATTAGAAATTGACCAATGGCTGGTCTGTTAAATGGTTAAGGTACTACGCCTCGGGCGGGTTCTAAGCGGCTAAAAGTAGCACTTGATCTGAAGGTCAATGAAATCTCAGGCTTGATTTAATCCATCTAAGAAGAAAGACTATCTCATTTTTCAAGGCAACAAAGAATAGGGTGAAAGGCTACACGTCCAAAGTATTATACCAGCTTTTAAAAAGTGAACGAATGCTTTGATGAAATCTTAACACAGTAAATCACTAAAGGAAATAAATACATTTGCATTCAGCGCGTTCCTTTCAGCGAGTTGTGTAGAATTTTGAGCGTACAAGAATTAACTGGCGATCTTTTGAAAGGAAAGGCTAAAATTCAAAGCGTTAAAGAAGTAGCACATCATGTTTTAAATAGTAAAAAACAACGGATGATTTTCTTAAATGTGAACTAAGCCTTATGGTTACTTGTTAAGTGTTCAAATCAAAATGTAGATTTCGAGTGAAAATTTTAACTACTCAAAATACACCTACATTTCAAAATCTCAATGGAAATTTCGGCGTAATTTTGCTTGCTTGCAAAGCAACTGATACTCAGAGTTTAAGGATTGCCAAATTTCAGGAAATATGACTGAAAGTTGGGGGGGTTTAACCTTCCTTTCCATTAGAGCTACAGGTATACTGCTACTAAGTGCACTTGGGATACCTTTTAGGCGAATAGTACTCTCTCTCTGTTTTTTTTTTTTTTTTTTTTTTTTTTTTTTTACAGCAAAAGATGTAACAAAATACTCAAAAAAAAGAACCTTCTTAAAGCAAGTGCTTTGCAGGGAGAATCACCAAAGCACAGAGCGGGGCGTAAAATTTTTTCTGCCGTTTAATTTTTCCACTAAAAAATGACATTTCTATTGAAATGGTGAAGTCACTTCAATACCAGCCATACCTCAAGGAGCCGGTCAGCATTAAAATATAGTGTCAATAAGTATGGATCTGAGTATTAAAATATTCTATGAGTGGGTATAAATACCTTATGTTCTTTGCAAACCTCCTGGGAACATGCACTGCCCTTGCAAACCTCAAATTTAACATCAAAAGTTGTGCAAATGGATATTTGCTTTTTCCTTAAATAAACATTGGTACAAAAGTCGTGTCATACACTTTAAATTATCCCGCAATACCATCCTCACACTGAAGTTTTGATCATTCTTTTGTAGATAATACAAAAAGTCCTATGACTCCACGAAGCACCAGCACTAGTAGAAAAGTTTACGTAGCTCACATTGTTAACAGCATTGAGGCTTGCAGACAAGACACAAAGATTAGCGTAATTCTATAATGGACGAAACGAACAAAAGAAAGTGTTTCAGAAAAATGTACCGTCAATGGGAATCAACAATGTCATGCCAGGTCATATTATAACACTTCTGAAATTTCTCGTATCTCGAATCAGTGACGATACTTGACTGATTGCAATTATAACCTCCTAAGATGTGCATTTGAATATAGTCATAACAGTTGACTGTGCCATCCCTATTGCAATCGCGTCCATCACCTTCCTGCAACAAAAACAAAAATTCTAAGACCTTAATCAGAAAAATTAAAAATTACTATTCATTTCCAGAAACCCTAAAATCTTCAACAAAAAATAAATCATTCTTAATATACAAACATATCTACAAATTATGTCTTTTTCGGAGGTAGAAATTACACAATTGCAAGCAGAAACAAATTAATTTTCTTTGGAAATCATTTGTACTAAAAGACCTTTAAAGGACCTGGTTAGGAGAAGAGACCTAAACGAAAACATGGACTTGTAAGTTAGGACCATTAAAATGCATTTAAGCTTCAGTGTTGTTTACAGTACCTGAAATGAGAACATTCACTACCATCACTGGTCTTGTCCAGAGCTGAAACAAGGACTAAGGTAGGCGCTGCTACAAAGATCAGGGTGTTATCTGCTGACTGTGATACTGAAGAAGTTGGAGCATGAATACAGCTCCAAAGAGATATCAACGTAGATACAGGTAATGTTTAGCTCAAGACCTGCAATCTCTAAATAATACTATTAGCAATCTGCTACTATGTTCCCCCATATTCAATGATGTCCAGTGAAAAAGTTAAGTATATCTTAGTTTTACTAGACATCTGTGCTGATTAACAGCTCTCCTAGGGCTGGCCCGAAGGATTATATATTTTTACATGGCTGGCTAGGAACCAATTAGTCACCTGACAACAGGTTATTGTGGGATCCGAACCACATTATATCGAAAAAGGAATTTCTATCACCAGAAATAAATTCCTCTGATTCCACGTTGGCAGAGCCGAGAATCGAACTTCGGACCACCGGATTGGTAGCCGAGCGCGAAAACCACTCGTCCAACGAGGAACAATGTCCAGTGAAATGGTCAGTCGAAAAATAATTCGGTTGAAAATCCCAAATTTGGCATATTGTTGCAGAGCAAACAATCGGAATCCATAAACATTCCACACCTTGAACGATAAAATGAGATGACATTTGCAATGAAGTTCTAGATTCTCCATGGATGCAGTAAGAGTGAAGATGTGAAAATACAATGCCAAATCATCAAAGGGTTGAGAACTTCTAGTTGGATGGCAGCTTCACAAACCACCTGTACTCTCTAGCGTCACTTTGGATAACTGTTTCGATTATTAGTAACTACAAACTTCTTAAAAGTAGTAAAGGCTTTGTAGGGTGACCTAGTTTGCCCCCTCAGTCACCAGCCTCTTTCAGTTACAGATATTGAGAGAGTAGACCGATAAAATGCAATATCTTCTACCCATCCAGAACTTCCAAAAAGAAGAAAAATTTGTGGTTCCCCTTAACTGTTTGACTAGAAATGACCCTGCCTTGATTTCAAATGGCAAGCAATTCCCCGGGTTTTATGTGGTACAATAAGTACAATGTGAAGGCTGATGGATGGATCACTGCTGAAGATGAATCACTAAAGAGTGTGAGAAGGAACTGGAATCTGACTCCTCATTTTATAGAAAGAAACTAAAGTACAAGGAAAAAAGAAACTTTCGTAATTCTTCGCAAGAGGAAAATCAGCAACATCAAATAACAGAAAATGCCTTGGACCTGGTCCCTAAGCTCAAGAGCAAAACTTCGCCAATGAAAAAAAAGCAACAGCTGATCAAGCTGATCATAAAAGGTTAATAACAAAATATCGTTTCACTTGTAACAGTGACTGTGAGGCAATGAGAGCTTTAATGATTAAATATAGTAGTATGTACTCAAAAGATGCTCTGATCCAGTCCAGTAACTCTCAAACTATATCATCACTATAATTTTGTCTGCTCACTACCAAAAAGCAGGTCAAACACTTTCTCAAAACATTTCTTTATGAAGGTATATGAACCTTCAAACATACCTTTGGGAATAATATGATAATGTAAATTAGAATAGTCCATCTCACAGGCTTAACTGGAAAAAGAACAGACGTCACAGAACCTTTAAATGCATTATATGATTCTTATCCAGTCAGTAGAAGCAGGGCATCATTGCCTCGTCAAATGATGCCAACCTGCATCCCTCCCATTTTCTTATGCTGGTTGTCCTAGGTGATCATTTTCAGTCATCTAGAGTTAGCCTTTGTATTCCTGTTACTGATCCAATTCTTTCTGTCCGATCATAAAACTGTCCCTCCTTACATGGTGGGTCAGCTAAGTCTTTTCTAGTCCAATATCTAGTGAAGCGCACAAAGTCTTGCATTCACTGGACCTTTCATCTCATACAAATTGTCACTGTTGTCTGTTATCCAAGTTAACTGGATTTCAAGTCCATGCCTCTGAGCAATGGCTACATCACTGTCAGTTACAGCAATACAGTACGGCCGCGCCAGTGTAGAAGTGCATCAAATCCCTTAATGTGCATCACATTGTGAAACAATTACCAGCTGACGTTTTCATCACCCATAGTCTGATGCTGATGTTACATTACCCATTCTTATTCAGATAACCTGGAGACATTCTTCACAAACAAGAATAAATTTCAGTCATGACTGTAAACATTCAGTACTGAATATAAACAACTGAAAGCTCATTATGCATAGCATAAACTTCATGATGGGATCTTAACAGTCTTATACACCACAACTTCCTGGGACAGTTGCAAAGCAAAGTAGCGCACCAAAACGATTGCTTATTGAGTTTGCTGCCTAGCCTATGATGGGAAAGTGTTTAGTCCATGTAGTACCTGAACGCTAAAGGGGGAGGAGGCAGAGGAAGGGAATTTTAAAAATTCACTAGTACAGCACTGTTCTATGATAATGAAAACTTCAGTTTGAAATAAAAAAAAAATGTGGATAAAAGTATTTGACAGCAAGATTTTAAACGGGATTATAAACAATTCATAATGAACACTTTTGCAAGTTGGGTATGTGATGCTAGTGATGTAAGACAAACAACTTCCTTGAAAACAGCAGCATGCTTACCTTGAATTTTTTTATGTAATTCTCCACTGTTCGAATAGCACAGAAAGGGTCCTCTACACAGTTTTCAAAATCTGCAAGAGAGCGAGACAAGTTCTCAGCGACTATCTCCTTTTAAAACCGGATGTAAGTTTAAGTATCCAAGTTACGAACCGCTTATTTGCAACAGAAGCAGCAATTCAAAAACCGTTAAACCATTGGCTCTTCCAGCCTTGAAATATAAAATGAAGCGGCTCTTACATACCTGACTCACTATTCTGGTGTTCCAGATCTCTGCCCTGCTTAGGGCTTCCGGCATCTGCCCAGTAGCGCCATGAAATGCCAAAGGGGCCACAACTATAATCACCATAGTAAGGCCGAGAGCAACCAACATTTGTATTGCAACCGCTTGAAGCTTCGCAAATGCAACGTAAGCATTTGTCGTCAGGATCTACTCGTCGCATATCACCTAGAAATAAATCATATTTTATTTAAGTATGGGTTTATTTCTGGATAAATTTGATAATTTTTTTTCTCACGTTAAGGGAATCTTTTTTGTTTACATTTACACAGCAATTAATGGGGTCTTCTGCCTGTTGCATAAGAATGCGCGAAAACATTTCAATAATACATCAACGTAAAAGTAAACGAAAAAAAGCAGACGAAAGACTACTTCTCTAAAGTGTCGGAAGTGACGAGAATGATATTCTTGGGAAAGTAAATCCACAGTAGTATGCCTGTTTGATTTTGTTATTCAAAATATATACAACAGAAAGCTTTGGATGACCTACACGGCCCTCCTTGTCAATCTGACTATAATCAAAAAAGGTTGACTACATAAAAACTGTCTCATACAAAATAATAACTCCAACCAAAACATTAGCAAAGAACTTGATGTCTATGAAATACCTTGTTTGGATTGCGATAAGAAATATTACGGAGAAAGTGGGAGGGGACTTCCAATCAAAATCAATGAACATATAAGAACATATAATTTGCATTCTGAGAATAATGCACGAGTTTCACATAGTTTAAATGAAGAAATCAAGGAGATAAAACTCAAGAGATTAGTGAAAGAAGGAGAGCACTGTGGATTTCAGGATAAACAGGGCTCATTTTCAGCCATCAAGACATGCGGAAATCTTCTCAGATCACTTCATTAGTGATAAGTGTTATTAATTGTTAGTATAATTAGTAATAATGGTGAATAATTAAAGAATCATAGGGCATAAATATTTCAGAAAGTAATTCATTAGCAGCCACAGCGTTCTCTGTCAAATGATAGATGATTTAGAGCCGCTGGGAAATCATTTTGGTCAAATTTTTAAAACTTGAAGTAGTGGGTAGTAAATATTACTTTTTTGTTAAAATTCATATTGGCAGATCCACGGTCCAGATAGACCGTGTATCTAGACGGTGCATGGGTAGATCTAAGCAATAGTGGCGCGTCGGGTATTTTCTTGGAAATTGACTTTTCCTATTTTATTTTGGTTGCTTATCAAGAATTTAATGTTACTTTTTTTGTCGGTCGATTGTAATTAACCTGTAATTTACCTTAGAACTCTATCCTATTATTACTCAGAATTACCTTGATATTAAGTATCAAAAGTGCAAAAAATGGCTAGTGTTGTCGAAAATGTCCCCCCAACTGGATAGGTTCTATGTCCCTGGATGGGGTGGGACTATGATGATCTGGCCTGAAATTAAACTCTGTAAATTTAACAAAATACACGAACTGAAAGGCGAACTCGCGCCAATGGACAGCTTACAAAAGGAAATCAACTTGAAAACAATTGACAACAAGGTCCCTAACGCACACAAGGAAAGAAACGAGTTTCAAAAAACACTAGGAAAACCCCCAAGATTATCAGTCTCTAAAAGAATCATCGTGTCGCTCACAAAAAGAGAAGAAAAAAAAAATCGTGCAACATTTTTCTTCAATTACTTCAATATCGACATTCACATGAACTACAATATTTTATGATGTCTAAAGTCGCATTCGCCAATTAAATCTATGGATGAATATCAATTGATTCGTATCTCAAAGTGTAAGAAAAGCAACTATTGTTGTTTACAAGTTTCAGTTTATTGTTATATATCTTTCACGCACTGCGGCTCCAGAGGTCCAATGTAACCAATTTCCCGTTTGTGAATTGTCCTTGCTTGCCATTTTTCGTGATAAGGTGCATAATTGGAATAACGAAATTTGATATTTCCTTCGTTTACAATGCTTGACCTAAATGATGGCGGATGCTTATCATGTGCTCGTCTGCTGTGATGTCATAGGAAAGCTATTAAACGAGCACTGAATTTCCCAATTCACTTAAAAATAAGTTTTTTTTTATGTTATTAATTTGAACATCAGATATATAATAAAAATGCGTTTCTCAACCTATTCAGTATATTTATTGCATGTGAATCTGTCACCAAGCATTAAAAGTCAATGCTTTGAAGCAGCCCAGTGATAAACGCATAAGAAGAAGAATAACAAGTAGAAGAAGAAGAAAAGACAAACTCCGCTCTCATTGCTTCTTACGGGCCTCAGGCGAGAATTGTAATCCCACGATGACGAAAATCCACACCAAGTACGACCAAGGATGACCAGGTGAAGACCTCTGCGCAAAAGTGGATGTCTTCTTCATGATTAGTTTAAAGTGGGACAAATCTCAAAGAATCTCTCGACCTCCGGTGTTGAGTAGTTGCTGTTGGAGTAGGCTCCCTCGCCAAGACTGCATAGGACTTCGCCTCGAAGTTTAAGGCCAGACTGCAGCTCAAACCGGTATTCTTAAACATTTGAAAGGCACCCACGGCGAATCGTTAAACGGGGGCGTATGTCAAACCTCCTAAGGAAGTAGCGCAAGCGAAAGGCACGTCTTAGTAAGGAAATATGTACGAATCGTTACCACGATTTGAAATAAAAATATTTGGCGAAATGAGGTGGTGGAAAATCGACGCGATATTCGATGATTCGGCAACTCCAACAGCAAGATCCCGCGTCCGTGCCAGCGCAAGGCTGACCTAATCTGAAACGTATTGCAAGTACAAGGCTTCCAGACCACGTAATATCTATACCCAAAGAGTTCGTGGGTGCCATGACATGCCAAATTGATTGCTGTCAAGTCTTTATATGTCATACCTTGCTAGTATTCATTTGTAATAGGGGAAAAATTTACCTTCTTGCTAAGCAAACATTCAAAGTCTAGAATCCAAATATTTTGAGAAAACAAGTGAGTGCAATACAACTGCGTGTGAAATTAACACGAATATGCATGAAAGTCAACCGAGATGAATAAATACATACATGAATAAAGAGCAGATGAGAATTATGCGGAAATATTATGCCAAAATGGAGCAGTGCTCTGAAATAGCATTACATTCTCTATTAGATATAAACATGACATCAGTCAGTCTAAGCATACAAACAGCACGATCCATAACGACACCTGAAAAACAGTTTTACTTTAACAGAGCAAGAAATGAAAGGCATCTCCCCAAACGCCCTTTCCCCGCCCCCTTCCCCAAATATATCGGGCGAGCTCAAATCGAGGGACGAGTTAACTCCTTGCCAGTTTTTATGCAGAGGAGGAAAAATTGTGCAGGATGAAGCTTTTGTAAGTGGCTTTTTTTTTATTTCTTTTTTTATTTTTTATTTATTTATTTTTTTTTTACGTCTACCGAGTGATTCTGGGGTTAAATGTTTACCAAAATGCACTTTCTCACTTTTCATTCTGATATCCCTTTAACACAGCCGCGGCCATTACTGAAATGCTGATGCGCAACGCGACAGTTTGTCCTTGAACGGGCTCGGCGACGAACCTGACGATGCATATCGAAGTGAGGACTGGTTTGTATTCGATCCAACTATTGCTTCCGCCTACAAAACCGGGAGTCTTTTTTTTTTTTTTTTTTTTCTCTCTCTCTAAAACCAATGAACGGATTTGGATGGAGATGAGTGACTTCCAATAGATGATTAACCTTTAGCGGTTGTTACTGAAAATTTGGCGATTAGTCGCCTCTCTCCTTATGGCGGCAGGAGTTAAATGGATCTCTAATTGGTGTTCCTGTTTTTATCCTTTCATTCACAAATTTGTTACAGGCGGGAGAGAACAGAGCCAGTTGTCCAGCTGGGACGGGGATGGGCTAAGGCACTGATGTTAGCAAGGGAAGCAAGGGAAGCAAGGGGAGACCATGAAGGACAGGAGAAGAGAATATGAAGACAGCAGACCCAAGTACTTTTTTGATAGGTCATCCTCTCCTATTTTTCTTTTGTCGGTTTGATAAGAACTAGCGCTTTAATATCCTATAGATAATGATGATCTAACAGACAACAACCGTATTTATAATTTCCAGCATTTTCGAAAATGACCGGCTTAATGAAGAAGTTATGATCAAAATGAACAAAACTTAAATCGGCAAACGTAAGTAGCAGATAGAGTTTCTAAAACGAAATGCCCTTGTGCAAAGTTGAAGTAGCACTGCTAAAAATACTAATAATGAGCATAATTTGGTTAGAAATTCATACAAATCAAACAAACTCGCCTTTGCGACCCAGCCTATGAGCGAGACTGTATTTAAATTTCAAGGTACCGTTGTACGAACTGGGCTAAAATGACCTACATTCCTCATAGCGAAATTCTTTTATGAATGTACAACCCATGCAAACAAGTAACTCGTATGTTTTTTGCTCACTAAATCTTATTCTGTACAAACTACACATAAAAGTATATTTAATAAGTTTCAACATTACTTTTCTTCTTTTTCGACTTTCGCAGCTAACGTTAATCGACAAGACTCTAGCATAACTTTCTTGCTTGTGTCAGGACCCACTCGCACACCAAACGAGACGCTCTTTTACTAACGTAGACAACCATGCACTGCACTTTCATAAACACAACTTGAAACTTCCCAGATAATTAAACACTACACTACACATCTCTAACAACCAATACATTCAATTTCAATATAATAGCTTCTTCAGAGAGAGAGAGAGAGAGAGAGAGAGAGAGAGAGAGAGAGAGAGAGAGTAGGAACGAAATGGCAATACCGAGAACTGGTTCAGCACCCCAACACCAACGTATTCATTTTTTTTTATGGTAACTAAGCAGGGTAGATTTGAACTTTCGTAAATTGCACCATTCTTAGGCCATAAACGAAATTATTAATTATCTAAGTTTACTGCAAGTGAAAGTTTTGGATGTGCCGTGATTCATTCCTTACATTTCTGTAAGATACATAAATTTGTCAACGGTATTCTGTTTGCCCCATGAAAGGCGTTTCCAGTGAAATTTGGACAAACGTCAATGCTACATTTATCAGTCAATTTGCCGAATCACAGATGAAACCCAAGTGCGCAAAACTTCCGCAACATTATCCACAACATATATATATATATACAGAATCCATATAATATACTCCATTATCATTATTTTTATTATATAATTATCATCATTATTATAACTGTTAGTGATTTTACAATAAACTTCTATAGAAAAGAATGCTCATAAGAGAACGAAAGAAAAGCAGACCCAATATACAACAGAAGTATAAATACTTTGTAGAAAATTCAACAATAGATTTAGGAGATAAGAATAAAATAGAAATGAAGTAAGGGAGAGAAACATGCCTTATATACAATCAGTGTCCCGGATTCACCTGTGCTGTAATCATGGAAATGCAAGGGAAAGCTGACCTGTTGAGTCAATTCAATGATGTTTCGTGGGAGCCACGTCTTGCATATTTAGCAGATATATTTGAGCAGCTAAATAGGTTGAATCGTAAGCTACAGGGCAGAGAAAATAACTGTCTTCGTGGATTTCTTGCCAAGCTCATGAATTGGCAAAGGAAAGTTGGTGCTGGGAATGTTGCCATATTTGAAAACCTTTCAACTCTTCTTGACGAGAATGAAGAAGATCGTCTGCTTGAGAATTCAAGAATGAAATGGAAAAGGTTGAGAACCAGTCATATAGAGTTTAGGCCAGAGGCCGAGCACTGGGATTTGTGTAGTATTTAGGATTGAAATGTGAAACAGGAGGAAAACCTCAAAGCAGTTGCATCATGAAATAATTGTTATGAGAGGATGAATAGAAAGGTGGGAGAGAGAGAATATGAATGGAGGTACAGCAAAAGGAATGAATGGGGTTGCAGCTAGGGGCCCAAGGGACGCTGCAAATTACCTTTAGTAATGCCTAGTGTACCCCTTGGGATGCAATGAAGGCACTTAACCCCCTACGGGGGTGGGGCTAGGGGGCCAAGGTGCGAATCTCAGCCCAACCAACAGAGATGACTCTGTAAAGGCTGATACAGGTTCTTGGTAGTCTTTCTTCTTCCGTCTTATTCCAGTGATTTGTAAACTCTGCATCCTTTCAGTAGCCTCCCGCCTGGCTATCCATGTTCTTTAACTTTATACTACTCCAAATTTTACATCGTCCTTCTGATGAAATCTTTCTGGCGGACATTATAAATGTGACTCGGTCAGGGGCTCGTCAAACTTATATATATATATATATATATAATATATATATATATATATATATATATATATATACATATATATACATATATATACATATATATAATATATATATATATATATATATATATATATATATATATATTACACATATATTTTATAAATATATGGGGACTACACTCTTCTTAAAGGGTGTGGCTCGAGAAGGTGGTAATGTTTTGAATTCTCTTTAGTGTTTTAGGATGAGGATGTTAATCCTATGTCCTCCTCTACGTGTGCTGAGACCCATCAAGTTGCCAAAATGCTTAAAATACTCTTCGCCACTGATATCAATACAAGCACCAGGTTTCTTTATTTTTTTTTTTAATACTGACTTAAGCCGTTTCTTCCCATACTAGGGTATATTGCTCGAGTTTCGTTGGTGAGGCGATGAAGTTTACCACCAGACCACGAGAATATAATTAAACATATGTGCACACAAGATGTATGAAAATATACATTTTGTATGCACCCCCCCCCCCCCCCACAAACACACATTAATTACTAACATAGAATAACATGTAGAGTTTAGGCCATAGGCTAAGCTCTGGGACCTACGAGGTCATTCAGGGGTGAAACTGAAATTAAAAATGTTTGAAAGGAGTAATAGGAAGTAAACCTTGCAAATGTTAGGAGAAGGTGGAAAGTCAGATGGAAGGTCTGTCCACACAACCGGGCCTGATCGGCGGACCTCCCCTCTAACGGACACACTTGACTGGCAAACCGTCAAATTGCCCGATGGGTCTTGTAGCAAAATCACCATTCTTTGCACCATATTCTCTTCTTTTTCATCACACACAAAGCAATTGTCATGCTACACAATATCTTCTTCTTTGCGGTAGTCACCATGTTTATCGTACCGCACTGAACACACTACTGGCATCGTCGGGCACGCCCACCTCTCCATCGCCTCAACCGTGTGGACAACATTCACGGGTAAGCCCGCTAGAATTTGCCCGTCAGCCCCGGAGCACGCCGATCAGGCCCGCTCGTGTGAACAGGCCTTTAAGTAATGCCTGCAGTCCACAGCATGAGGTGCACTGACGACACTACCTCCCCTACGGAAAAGAACTTACAACCTCTGACAAAGAAGATCGAGCAGACCATCCGAGGCGTATCGGATTTATTATGAATTAACTACAAATACAAACACACACACACACACACACACACACACACATATATATATATATATATATATATATATATATATATATATATATATATATATATATATACGTATTTGAAAACAAATATAAATAATTATATATATAATATACAGTGTATATATTGTATAAATATAAATGAATATATACACATACACAGACACACACACACACACACACATATACATATATATATATACATGCCTATATATATGTATGTATGTGACAATATATTTAGCCAAGGCCACAGGAAAAATAAAAGGAGTACCGAGCGCTTTCGTGTTATTTCAACACATTTTCGAGGTACAATGTGTTGAAATAACACGAAAGCGCTCGGTATTTTTCCTGTGGCCTTGGCTAAATATACACACACACACACACACACATATATATATATATATATATATATATATATATATAATATATATATATAATATATATATATCTATATATATTTATATGTATCGTTTTAACATTGCTCAGTGATAGGTAAAGTTCCGGGACTTCTTATTTACCTTGCACTTTGTATAATATATCTTTAAATCATGAATATATAAAATGCAGGATGAATTAAGTTCGCAATCTTTATTGAGGTCTTGACCTTCCGAAGAAATGTGCGATCTAATCTCCTAACTTTTTTACAAATGGTAAACAAGCCGTGCTTCATTTTAATCCCTTAAGCCAGTGGTTCCCAAACTGGGGATCCAGGAGAGGGCCCTAGGGGGTCAGCGACAAAAATATACACAAAATAAAAATATACATCGCAGATTCCCTATCATCCTAGTGTCGGTGCTATCGACACCTCGGTGTGCAACAGTTAGCTTGCACATCTTTATTAATTCTGTTTTATTCCAATGAAGGTATTTCGTTAATTTTGGTTACCGGCGGTGACAGTACATACTGTACTTAATGTGGTTATTTTCACCAATTTTACTTGTATTGATTTTAAAGCTATATAAAATATTGAAATGATTTTATATATTTACTTACACCTACTCTGCACATGAATATACAAATATTAAAAGTACTACGTTGTACTGAGTATCAACGTATGGTCATTGTAACTTTTGATTCGTTGGGGCCCTCGACTGGCTCTCTCATATTTGGGGGTCCTTGGCAAGGTCATGCAAGCAGCTGTCTGCTATTTTGCCCAAACTGTCTTTTTGTTTTCTTTTCCAGCGTGGCTTAACGGCTTAAGCCTCACACACACACATACACACACACACACACACAGAGAGAGAGAGAGAGAGAGAGAGAGAGAGAGAGAGAGAGAAACAGGTTTAAGAAAACAGCAGACAGCTTAATAAGTGACTTCGCTTCAAGGACTGCACTCAGTCCGCGCGTACCTACCATCAGATTTGGAAGGCGTGTAGCTTTCTCTTTGATCAACAACAGCAGCTGTAGTTCACCGCTTGAATTCCTTCCGACTTCGGCACGACTGCGGAAGAAATGATTGGGTTAAAGATAATCATTTTTCTGTGCGTTGTCATGGCGATGACCAACAGTATCATTGGTGAGTAATGATTCTATTTTAGCATTACTACTTTCGATGTACAAACTCAACACGAACGCCTAATCCCCTTATAGACTTACATAGATTTTAGCGAAATGATTCAAGAAATGGTTCCGATTTTCGTAACGTCTTCCATCCAATGTTTCTCTCTTTCCGAAGTAGAGAGCCACCTTTGGTTAGGTTCGTTCCGTCCACACTGTTTTGTACGAGATAATTATAACCGCGAGAGGCCTCGAGGACGACGAGGTACTGGAAGGAGGGGGTGGGCGGTTGGGGGGGGGGGGCGAGTTGAAGGCGGCTTCTTTCCCTTCCTGTAGTAGATTCACATCAACCGTGCATTTGACGTCTATAGGCCAGTCCCTTACGACGCTCCTGATTGGCTATTGATACGCCAATCACTGGGGTGGAAACTCTCAGTCTCTCGAGAGTTCACATAGGCAGGACGTGTGTTCCTTCTGACGTCAAATGCACGGTTGCTGTGAATCTACTATTTTTATAGTACGCTCCATCCTTCTCCCGTTAACCTACGTCCGCTTTTCTCAAACCCCGCTACGGACAGCTGCTGGTGGTACTTTGGCTTCTGGTTTTGTGTTGATCAGGTTTTCTTATTTGACTGTGCTGTGTTTTCCTTTTATTTTGGAAATAGATTTAATTGGCTTATATTGAGTATTTATGCGTAACTTTTGGTGCTTAGTGTTTTCGGAGATGTTAGAGGCTTATCATTTTCTTTCTTTATGCTTTGTTTGCTGATGTGTCCGTCCCGGTGTTCGATGTCAAACTTTAACAAATCGAAGAACGCTTTTTTGTTTTAATTTTTGTCACTAATGGTGGTTGAAGTGTGTTGTGGATATTTTAAGATACGGTTTACCGTAGTTTTACAGAAGACAGTTTATTTTCCTTTATTGATCCCTTGCGACGAATCTTCTTTATTTGAGAAAAGACAACCTTGCGTTTGAGTCCTCTATATAAATCTTTTACGCTTATATACATATAATACATATAGGGTGTATTAAACTGTATTGTTGTCTTGCGAAATAATAAAACTCTAGATAAGAAAGATGTAGTGTCGGAACAACCCATTTGTTGACATTACATTCTCCGAAATGACAAACGCCGGCATTGGCTTTCACGGAGACAAAAGGAAATATTCTTCGTTAGCGAGATTACTGCTTCAGGTCACCTTGAACACTGACGGAATATTTGCGCGCGAGTTAGTTCCGATGGGCGGAACCAGCGAAGGGTAGATCCTACCTTTTGAGACAGATCAATTTACAACCAGTGAAATCTAGAATATAGGAAACCTGCTATTTAGGAGATCTCCTTAGTCATTGAATAAGTGATGAGTGACGTCACGGAATCTTCCTATGTAACTCGTTACGTGTCAGTGACGTCGTCTAAAGAGGAGTGGCTTATGAAATGTTCGTAAATTGTGCTCTTGAGTATTTTCCATAGAATTTTTGTTCCCTGTCTGTCGATAGAGAAGTAATGGATTCTTTTTCTACTAATCTGAATCCTTCCGACCTTCTCTACTATGTGCCGATGCAGTGAACCCCTTTTTTTCGATATTTCATTTATGATGATTTATTAGATGTACTAATATTTCATTTGTTTTAATGAAGACCGTATTTGCTTTTGACAGGAATTCGGTCGGTCTCTGCCGGCCGATTAATTGTCATTATTGATAGGCCCATGATTGTGTATTACGAAATGAAGAGACTAATTTGTACTATGTGACTTTTTAATTTGTGGAACGAACATATCTGATTTCGAAGAGGTTTCACTTTACCTGTTTCATTCTGGATTTATTTCAGTTAGCCAGGTGTAGTTTTAAAGATCCATTTTCCTTCAATTTAATTGAAGTGAGTTGGAACCAGGGAAATAGACTTTTAAAATTGTTAATGGAGTGACACCCTACAATTAATTCAATTTCATATATGATTACTTCACAGTCGTATTTTTTCTGTGATAAAGATACAAGTGTCTGGCTACTGTGAGGTAACAAATTTTCATTGGCAAGTGTAATGACTGGAGATTTATAAATATATTATATATATATATATATATATATATATATATATATATATATATATATATATATATATATATATATATATATATATATATATATATATATATATATATATATATATATATATATATATATATATATATATATATATATATATATATAATTCAACGTGACGGCTAGGCTATTTCTCAGCAGCACTAACCAGAAGACGTAGAAGACAGCATTATATATGTCATTTTATTCCTACTGCGACGTTTTGACATCAGTTTCTCATCGTCCAGATAAAAAAACTGATAAAAAATACACCATAAATTAGTTTTTGTTGGCACGCAAAAAACTTTGTATAAAGTAATACAAAGAAAGGTACAACGTTGAAATACAAATTACCCTAAAAAAAATAAAAATAAAAAAGTATTAAAGTTGAATAGTTAAAAGACACACCTCGTCTACACGACGCTCGGTTGCTCTATGGAAAATGCCAGAACGGGCGTGGTTTAACCTATGTACAAGGGAGGAGCTGAAGAGTGGTTGTTTAAGGGGGAAACTAGTTTCTTTATAGCGAGAGATTCTAATATTGGAAGGCGGTGTTCATATGGACTTGATAATATCTTGATCTCATTATAATTTATACTACTTTTTACAAAATTTCCCATGATTCCTAATATTAGATAGTTCTGGGTTGGGAAAATTTGTAATATTAATATAATTGATAAGGATTTCAAGATATCATTATCAAGTCCATATGAACACCACCTTCCAAAATTAAAATCTCTAACTATAAAGAAACTAGTTCCCACCTTAAGCAACCACTCTTCAGCTGTTCCTTTGTAGTAAATACTAGCTTAAACCACGTCCTTCTAGTTATTTATTTCCGGTGTATCTTTCATACAGGCTACAGCAACCTGACGCCGTTGAGACAAGATGTCTCTTTAAATACTCTTAATTTTTTTTTTTTTGGTTTAAATTTGTATTTCAACGTCATATCTTGCTTTGTATTGCTTTATTCAATGTGTTTTGCGTGTCAACTGCAAAAAATAAAAATAATTTATTGTGTATTTTTATAAGATTTTTATCTTCCATTTTAGCCTGAATGATGAGACACTGGTCTCAAAACATCGCAGTAAGTATATGTGACTTATATTTAATGCTAATATATGTCTTCTACGCCTTCGGGTTTATACATATATATATATACATATATATATATATATATATATCTATATATATATATATATATATATATATATATATACATATATACAAATATACAAGGTGCTGGTTACTGGAACTGTAGTGTGCTAATAAAACAAATATACTTCGGATGAATAAAAATAAAATATCAGCAGGCTTCATTAACGTCGTCATGTAAGTTTACATTCTGTAACTCATTTTTCTCTAGGATGGGTTCCCTGCTCCTTACTTCACCAAGTCCGACATGATAAGCGAAAGACTGTAAATCTATAACAGACACTATATATATATATATATATATATATATATATATATATATATATATATATATACACATATACATCAATATATATATATATACTATATATATATATATATATATATATATATATATATATATAATATATATACACATTCATTACTCGGGATTCCACTTGCAAAAACTGTGGAAACCGGAAGCTGAGTATAGAGTACATCCTATCTCTGCGTATCCCCCATTTCCATCACACATATTATATATATATATATATATATATATAATATATATATATATATATAATATTATATATAATATATAATTATATATATATATTATATATATATAGATATATTATATAATATATATATATATATCTATATTATATAATATATATAATATATACTCATATAATATATGTATGTGAATAATTATACATATCACCGTGATTCATATAAATCATTCGAGCTACAAATGTCCTTTAATATCTAATTCGCTCTACCTCGGAAATGATATATTTTCATATATGTACCGAAGGGGAATTTTTAGTTGATAATAATTTCGTCCCCTCATGGGATCGAACCGCCGTCCAGTGAACGGGAACGAAATCAGGACGGACGTTGACGTCCACTGGACGGTGGTTCGATCCCATGAGGGGACGAAATTATTATCAACTAAAAATTCCCCTTCGGTACATATATGTAAATATATCAATTCCGAGGTAGAGCGAATTAGATATTAAAGGACATTTGTAGCTCGAATGATATATATGTATGTATTTATGTATATATATTATATTGCGTGCGCTTGCATGCGTGGACTTGACACGATAAATGCATGATTGGGCTTGATACAGAGCGGGGGGGGGAGACATGCTTTCGAAATGTGTTGACGTCATCTCTATTTTCCAGGCCAAAACTCGACATTCATCGATGAAGACTGTTTCCAATGCCTTTGCGAGGGAGCGACCGGCTGCAATTCGACCGCAGGCTGCCAATCAACCTACCACGGAGCCGAATTCTGCGGTCCATTCCATATCTCGTGGCAGTACTGGCTTGACGCTGGATCGCCCTCCATACTTGACGTTACTAAGCCTACTTTTGAGGGTAAGCGATACGAATGATCACCGTAAGATTTTACTTGGGTCGATCTCTTTACGTAAGTAGTAAAAGTTTCCTATATATTTCAAGATTAATGGGTTACGCAACCAGATGTCCTTTTCTAACCCAAATAGAAAACAAAACAAGAACAAAGAAGGAGATTTTTTGGAGGGGTGTGGGGGTGGGAAGGGGGGAAGGGGGAGAGGTATTTTCAACCAGAAATGGTGAGATTTCGACTGATCGACTCTTAGAAAACCATAAACTATTATCTATGGAGTCATGCAAGCCTACACTGACTCTTGAATAAGATTGTTATCTCACAGGTTCCCTAATAATGGTGGCATACTCTTTTTTTTTTAATAAAATCAATAATTACGCCGTATTCAGAAGTCAAACAAAGATGATTTATCTCTGCGAGCAGCTTTTGTCTTTTGAATGCATTTATTCTGAATGATGGTAATCGGTGCTTCCTGCATTCAGAAAATAGATCCTTATATTTTCATTTAGCTTAAAGCGGCTCTCCCTCTTCGGTTTCTGCCTAATAACCATAGCCTTCGCGAACAGCAAACTTATGCAGAATATATATATTATATATATATATATATATATATATATATATATATATATATATATATATATATATATATATATGTATATATATATACATATACTATGTATACGTGTAAGAAGCTGTTTTTTCATGCTTCCCTAAACTCAAGACAATAATAATTCAAGGATGTCTTGTGGCATAATACTTCCTAACTAACGTCGTCAAATACAAAAAATGGCCAAGAACTTCACCTGAAAGACAAAAAATACTTGCAAAATGAATTTTTCTTTTCACCAACTGCAAAAGCCCTTTCCAAATAGTGTGTTTATTTCCATATCTTGCATGACAACTTCCTCACTGGACGAGTGTGTTCCATACTCGTCTGTGAACATGGTAGCACGAGTTCGCTTCCCACGGCCACCAGTACAGAATCAGAGGAATTAGTTTTTGTGATTAGAAATTCATTTCTGGATATGATGTGGTTCGGATCCCACAATAAGCTGTAGGTCCCGTTGCTAAGAAACCAATTGTTTCATAGCCACGTATAAAAACTAATCGTTCGGGCCATACCTAAGAGAGCTGTTAGTCAGCTCAGTGGTCTAGTAAAATATACTTAACTTCTTACGGGGCAACTAAACCTACCTTACAACATTTTATAAGACCTAGAAAGGTGCAATACTTGACATAATCACAATCGTCTTTTCAAACAACATACTGTTACATAGCAGTAAAGGAATACTGTACATGTATTTACAAAAAATTACTACTATTAGATTCAGGGCGTCTGTAACACGGTTTTTTCGCAATAACTTTTTTATCTATGCATTTCATAAATATAACGCTTATTCAGAATACACATTATATGTACACATAAATTTTGACTGCATTCTGCATTACGTAGGTTGAATAAATTTGGTACTTACAATATAAAAGTGACTTTTTTTTGAAGACGGGCCAACTTACTCAGAGAAAAGGTTTCGAACGCACTCGTTACGTAACTTGTGACAGCATTTCTTCCATTTTTCTCGATGGATGATTGGCTATACGTAACGAAGGCTATACCTCTGGCAACAATGACAAACAAATTTAAATACAAGCAAAGCAGCACACCTTTATGAACTCTGAAACCTCTCCACTGATAATTGTCATAATGAACAAACCAACAAAATATGTTAATAAATACAAAAACACTTCGATTATTAGTCTAATTCCAAAACAAATAATTTTTCCATAAGAAATTACAGCCTACTTTATAGGTCACAATCAGATTGACAAGATGTAAGGGAATAGTTAGTAATTTTCAAAAACATAGTCGACAAGCTTGATTTGATAACTGCTATATCCAATGTCAAGCAATTTTTATTTATTGGCTATCTACCTATATACTGAAAAAAAAAGCCGGTACGGTATTTTGGCTTTAAACCTTCACCAATAATTATCGTCAGAATGATAACTTAATGAGGCTCCACCCACTTTGACCTCGCTATAAATCAGGATAACACTGAAGGCTATCATGGGCATTGTTGGATTACAAAATTTAACTTCTGGCTATAAAAACTCATTTCTCGAGTAGTTGTAAGAAGTGCTAAATGATCCTCAAGGATCACAGCAGTTGGCCTAAACGTTTAATTCATGCATATTACGCATATACTGTTGCGGCACCACTGCTACAGTAGTATTACTACGCTAGCACTGATACCCCAACCACATCTATGTATCGTTCCGCCATTCATAAAGTCTTCGGGTTTCAGAGCCGATGGACCAAGGAGAATGAGTTTCTGTCTAGTGGATGGGCGGGGCAACATTTCGTCAAAAGGTGTTTACTTTGCTTACGTAATGAATGTTTTTCGACTCTTGGCTCGTAATCATTGGCCATGGCGTCGGCTAGATCATTTTTACTCTATAAAAATTAAAACTATCGGGTTTAGGTTATTGATAATGCTGACAAAATTTGTGTGTGGTTGTAAAATATACATGTGCCAACTTTCAGCTACATCCGATGCTTTGACAAGGAGCAAAGTCCAAAAAACCATGTTACAGAGGCCCTGAATCTCATAGTAGTTATCTTACTCAGTTATGCCCACCATTCATAGAAACTGCACAATTCAATTTACGACAGCAGCACCTAAACAGGAATAGGGGCGTTGGATGCCTACCTTTAATCATCCCTCAACCATAACATACTGAGAAAACTAAAAAAAAGAAACTACCTATATTACAAAAACTTTGCTGTTAATGTCCTAAGGTAATAAAAAATACACAGATCTCACACGATCAAAAACCAAATTCAACTCGACAAACCATTTTTGTACAATTTCTGTGAAGACCTAATTTCCTTATATTTAACAGGCAAACAATCAGTTAAGACAGAAACTACAGTAATTCCCATTCAAGGGGTGCTACACAATTACCTGGCCTGTAATATATTTCCCAAGAAATTACACAAGTACTACACCCCAGAAACATCACGAATCAGAACATATATTACTATGAACGGGTCACCAGTAGGTATTTATACACATTTCAAGATCTCTGACAGCGCAGGAATATCTCTGGCTCACTGTTATGATTATTAACGTACTAATTATTACTTGTCCCTAACTCTTCAGTCCACAGCCTTAGCTGTCATGATTGTCAAAAATACGCCTTCCTCAGACGCGCCACTGAAGTATTTTTAGAACGAAGTAATCATCTACACAACGTAATGACAGCTTCGAAGAAAAACAACGGCCATGATGAATGATGACAAACCTAGAGTAATTTACCTTGACCAATGAGTCCCGTCTTGCAGACAGAAGGCTGCTAGGACATGGTTAACGAGAGGTGGATAACTGCCGTTTACATTACCCTGGGGACAAGGTATATTCTACATCGCCATCCACATCTACCCTTAGGTGCCAAAGTCTACGTAACACAATAACCTTTCAACAGGACGATTCAGTTTCTTTCATTTCAAATTACAATCTACTTACCAATATTCTGGTGCGCAACTTGGCTTCCTGTGAACTCTTCTCGATCTGCTCCACCATCTGTTGGATAAGAAATGTCATTCAAATGCCATGAGTAATTTCTCATGTTTTACGACGTTATTGCGCCTATGTATATCAAAGGCAATAACAATCACGATCCATATAATAATACACAGTATGGCCATTAAAACTACAATTATAGTGTGCAGTACTATAAGCAGGTATTGCAGATATTCATGGCTTTACTGAAAAAATAACACAGATCAAGATCTGAACTGTTAACCCGTTATCATTCTGTCCGTTCAGCAAAATTTTGTGGTTCCGGGTAATTTTTATTAGGCAGTACCCATAATGTTTGTTTGTAAGGTTTTACGTTGCATGGAATCAGTGGTTATTCAGCAACGGAACTAACGGCTTTACGTGCCTTCCGAACCAAGTCGAGAGTGAACTTCTATCACCAGAAATACACATTTCTAACCCCTCACCTATATGGAATGCCCGAGAATCGAATCGCGGCCACTGAGGTGGCAGGTCAAGACCATACCGATTACGCCACTGAGGCGCTTGTATCCTTAGTGTGCTCGGTAGAAGTGTAACGTTACCGCACTCGTCTATTAGTGGTAGTGGACACAGCACCAATCTGCAATTGTTATCAGTGATATATAATCAGTTACCTAACTATTTTGCTTTTGTTAGCAGCAAGTTATCGACGTCGATAAAAGCATCTCGGAGAGCTGGTAGTTGTACGACTGAATAAATGCAGTACGAATCATATGTTGACGTTTGTCCGGAAGTCATCTGAGAGCCTTTCCACAGAGGGAATTGTACCACTAGGACTACTCACATTAGTTTCTGTCATACCAGTTCAGTTTCTCATATACTCCAGCAAATAAAAAAAAATAATCTGTCAATAAGGCCAGTATTTTGTGTGCAGTCACTCATCACCTAAGCTGACATGACATCGATGCGCATGCTTGGATCATATAATCAGTAAAAAATTATATGGTAGTTTATTAAACAAGTATACTGGCCAATGGACCAAGAATCATAGCAATAGGGACAAGGAACCACTCCTGAAAGCAACCCCGCCACTGAGACTAACACTGGCTTAAGAACTCCTTGGTATTTCAGGAAGACATGGAACCCGAGAAAAAGACGAAAATGAATCTAAGTTTGTTTGTTTGTCTGCATGGTGTTTTTACGTTGCATGGAACAAGTGGTTAATCAGCAACGAGACCAACAGCTTTACGCGACTTCCGAACCACGTCGAGAGTGAACTTCTATCACCAGAGATACAGATCTCTCACCCCTCAATGGAATGCCCGAGAATCGGGGTGGCAGGCAAAGACCATACCGACCACGCCACTGAGGCGCTACAATAAATCTAAGCTGGACTGGATGTCGGGAAAGAGTAAGGGAAAAATATGATAATCAGCAAATAGTTTTCCTGATATCAAATGAAACACTTCAAATTTACGAGCCATTTTTTCCACTAGCGACTTTCAAAAACATCTATAACCCATTTATCATGGTCAAGACATGACAACAAATATTATCTACAACACCTGGGTGTGTCGAACAACTCCAGTCATTAACAAAGAACTTAAAAATCTGCGACAATAATTGAGTTTATAATTTTTTAGAATGAAAACAAACAATACATTTGAATGGTGCGACTGACGCAAAAGATGGGACGTTATAATGGTAATAAAAAAATTGGATCACATGAAAAGGGATAATTTTGCTTTCTTACACAGCATATTCTTGAGACCTCCACAGAACAGTAAAACGGAGTCACACCACTCCCTGCTAGCTTAAAAGAATTCCTGTGTTTTCTTCTTATCGCCAGAAAAAAATACTGTTCTGCAACTCAACTTGTCTGTACTCCTCGCCACTACTTCGGGTTTCACAGACAGTGCAAGCACGTTTTTGGGCAATAACTCTGTAACGAACACTCGTATCAGTACGAGATTTTGCTATAGTGTATTACACCCAGTGCCGTAATTGATAAGACTATCATGAATCAGTAATTGTAAAGAACAAAGACACTTGTCCCTGTACCAAGAGGCAAAAACTCGATTAGCCAGAAATGGATACGAACACAACAGTATAAAAAAGCTCTGCCTCCACCCCCACCTCCAACCCCCTCCTTCTTCCTTCTTCCTTCCCTCACCTGCCCTCTCCCTCCCTTCTCCTCTCTCTCTCCCTCTGAAAGTTGCTTCAGTTTAAACAAATTCTTTATGATTTTTTTCTATCTATCTATCTAATAATTTACATTATTGTATATATCTAATGATCCACTCGGTTGTTTCCTGCCAATTGACTGATTTATTTATACATTCATCCGCTCATATATATATCTCTCTCACACACTCTCTCTCTCTCTCTAAGAAACTTATTTTTTTATCATTTTTCTATCTATCTACCTATCTGTCAATCTATCTAATAATAATTTACATTGTTGTATCTATCTAACGATTCACTCGGTTGTTACCTGCCAATTGACTGATTTATTTATGCACTGATCTGCTTAACTCTCTCTCTCTCTCTCTCTCTGTGGTAATGATACTGTAAATGGTTATTAGAGTGAGAGATACCTGAATGTATGGAGGAGTAGTAGAACGATAGACACTATGATTGATGACAAAACGACTGTTATACTTGGGTTTGGTTACCTTTGTCGCATTCCTCATTTGGACTCAGGGCATCAGCCATATAGACTTATATTACGAAGGTGAAGGAGAAATGGCCACCTCGGAACATAACTGTCAGCATGGTTCCAGAAATGGGTTTGTCACGCAGTTTTTCAACTTTTTTAGCATGGGAAAGCCGCCCATTGCCTTCAGATTGTTTTGAATACGTAATTAGACATTTAGATTATCCTGTAGTTACTCAGTGTGTTACAAATAAAAATTGAGCCTTTCTACCGGATATTCATCAGAGTTAAAGCCTTGATTATACCGATGCACATATTTTTGTCATGAAGGCTTATTTTGTGTATATATATATATATGTGTGTGTGTGTGTGTGTGTGTGTGTGTGTGTGTGTATATATATATATATATATACATATATATATATATATATATATATATATATATATATATATATATGTTCGGGGTGGCCATCTCTTCTTCACCTTCGTAATACAAGTATATGGCTGATGCCCTGAGTCCAAATGAGGAATGCGACAAAGGTAACCAAACCCAAGTATAACAGTCGCTTTGTCATCAATCATAGTGTCTATCGTACTACTACTCCTCCATAAATTCAGGTATCTCTCGCTCTAATAACCATTTACAGTACCACTATCACAGAGAGAAAGAGAGAGAGATGAACGGATCAATGCATAATAAATCAGTCAACTGGCAGGTAACAACCGAGCGAATCATTAGATAGATACAACAATGTAAATTATTATAAGATAGATTGACAGATAGGTAGATAGATAGAAAGAAATGGTACAAAACATGTTTAAACTGAAGCAGCTTTCAGAGAGAGAGAGAAAAGAGAGAGAGAGAGAGAGAGAGAGAGAGAAGAAGAAGAGACAGATGAGGGAGGGAAAGGAGCCGGGTGGGGGTAGAGGGTAGGCAGAGCTTTTTTATACTGTGTTCGAAACCTTTTCTGGCTAATCGAGTTTTTGCCTCTTGGTACAGGAACAAGTGTCTTTATTCTTTACAGTTTGTGATTCACGATAGTCTTATAAATAACGGCACTGGGTGTAATACACTATAGCAAAATCCCATACTGATACAAGTGTTCGTTACCGAGTTATTGCCCAAAATCGTGCTTACTGTCTGTGAAACCCATAGTAATTATATATATACATATATATATATATATATATATATATATATATATATCTATATATATATATATATATATATATATATATATATATATATATATATATATATATATATATATATATATATATATATATATATATATATATATATATATATATATTATATATATATATATATATATATATATATAGCATACCTCCCCATCACTGCTTTTGGAAACAAAGTGACAGTGTTTGTTCGGAAAGAGCTTACTAATGGTTATGTGGAAATTTCCAAATGAAAACAAGTCTCATGATATTTCATCGGTTTTTTCCAAATACAGCAAGTGAAGTTTTTGCCTATAAAACCATATGTATAGCCTTGATTTTTCGGTTTAAGACTCTGATCTAACTTTTTGTTCTGGCTTCTGCTGTCATTTGTGTCCTAGCTTTTAATGTTTATATCCTACAGCTCTAATATTTGCTCAGAGTTTTAGCATACAATTTTCTCATTTGCTAGAGCTTCTTGATTATATGTATAATACTACATGAACTTAAATTAGTTCCGTCATATATCCAAATATCCCTCTTACACTCATTCCTACACTACCATAATTTTCTTGGCAGATTTTAAAGACTGCGCCAACGATTTCAGCTGTGCTGCAACTATTGTGAGGAATTATTTACAGAAACTCATCATCAGCAAGGTTAGTACAATTGTTCAACAGAAAATCATAAATAAGACGTAACACCTTAAAATTCTAAACACCGCCTTGATGTCCCCTAGAAATCACTCGATGTTCATATGGACTTTCTTCATTGTTCAGTTGGATAAGTAATAAGAAATTGTTTATAGGAAATACAAATTTACGGTACCTATCTGAAGTGAAGTCCATGACAACAAAAACTAAAGCAGCTTTCAAGGCAAGAGCAGAAAAAGCAATGAAATAATGAAGGATACATTTCTTTAATAATTCTTTTTTTTTTCTTCAGAAGGTGGACTGCAATGGCGATGGTGAAATAAACTGCATTGACTTCGCTCTAACACATAAACTGGGAGGTTATAACTGCCACCAGAAAGACGATCGCCCTACAAAATACTATGGCAGATTCTACGCATGTTGGAATAACACTGGAAGTGAAGATTACTCATAAAGTGCATCGTATAAAATGTCAAAACCAAATAATTGTTCATCCGACAAGAAAAATTGTCTTCCCAGTTTTATTATTTCTATTGTGCATTGCAAGGCCGTGTCTAATTGATTTTCGTCGATAAAATCTCATCAAAACATTGGATGTGGATCGTATTTTGGAAATAGCCATTTGAAGCCACAGCGTAATTGGCAAAAATATGCAGTGATGTCTAATTTTGATAATTAAGGCACTTATCAGAGTAAATAAAAGAAAATTAAAGGGAACTTAGCTAAATCTAGCGAGCTCGTACATAGAAGGTAGTATAACGTCATTACTAAAGACCCTCCCACTCATTGATACTGTAGTGACGTACGTTACTAGATACCCCGCCCATATACTTTATGAATGAAGACTCAGATGCTGGTAGTAGTAGTAATAGTAGTATATTAAATTCTGTTATTGTTTCACACATTCAAACTCCCAAGTAGAGCAGTACAATTAAGGAATGGGCATTAAATGAGAATATCAATTTTGTAATACAGTTCCATGGTGCAATCCAAGTTTCTGTTGATCTGAAATATGCACCACGTCTTAAACAGTCTTTGAAAACTGTTGTTACCCTGCAGTTTCAAGGATATGTGAAGTATCGTTCTGATACCCGCGAAATTTGCCAAGCGGTCTTAGGGTCTATGTGGATAAAGACCAGTATTTAGCCAATGAATAAAAATGCATTATTTAACACCCTTTGTTTTTCCTGTGCTCACGGCCACATAAAGTGTTGATAATGATATTACTAATCATAATAATAATAATTACATTAATATTCATTACTGTTATTATCATTATTCTTGTTAATAATATAATCATCATCATTATTATTACTATTCGTACTTCGACATCAGGGAAGAGGGTGATTGAACATATATAAATACATAAGCCGTCTACATACACATATATAGACATATGGTACATACATAAATGCATATACACATACTGCATAAATGAAATTTATGATATATATATATATATATATATATATATATATGATATAAATATATATGTGTGTGTGTGTGTGTAAGGTCAGTGGAATAGGCAAGTTGTTGAAAATGGTCGTTGCAGCAATCAGTGAGATAATCTATTAGTCAAGCAAATTCGGCCATTGTTTATTCTTGGTATGAAAAGTTAGAAATACCTTGAAATAAACAAAATATTTGTAGGTATCTCTTTTTCATACTCGTCATTCTAGTATAATCCCTATAACGGTCACCGTCGTCCTCTTGTCTAAATCGCTTGGTGTTTGTGTATCGCCTCATTAACCACTTACCCGTTAATAATGAGCACATGACGCATAGGATTCTTTCTTGTTGCATACTGCAAAAAACACGCAAGCAGTCTTGAAGCCACGAGGACTATTTGATGGGCTTGTCATAGGTGAAGCACCAGTCACTTATACCCTGGCTTTGACCAATGACGATCGGCTGCCCTCGCCTTGCTGTCGGCGGTGTTTAGCATTATGTGAGATTACCAGTTTTTTAGGGCAAAATATCGTACCAACCAGCTCTAAATGATCGTATTTTCGTTTCAATATGATTGTATTTCACCAATTCCAAAAGTCTTTTGTATAGCTGATAGTCAGAAGGTAAATAGAAATAGTGTTATAACTGCTATGTATTCCTATAGTCAACATAAAACTGTAAAATGAAAATAGTGATATTGCCATATGTATATTGACCAAATCCCCTTGCTATAATATTGTCATATGTATATATACCAAATTCTTATTCATTACCGCGGTATCACCAATGGAAACGGTAATATTATCATCATTCTCAACAGTGATTTGCTTAGCCTTTCCTTTAATACTTATTCTAAGAGAGTGTTAAATATTTGTGATTCACACTACTGGGAACCCTGCTATTACGCCTGATGCCATAGTTTACGTCACAGTTAGCCTCTCTCTGGGTGCCTACTAAATTTAGCTAAGTTTCCCCCTTACATTTCTTTGATTTACTCTGATAAATGCCTTAATTATCCACATTAGACATTACTGCATATTTTTGCCAATTAGGCCGTGGTTTCAAATAGCTATTTTCAAAATACGATCCATACCAGAGACTTTGGTAAGATTTTATCGACGAAAATCGATTAGACACAGCCCTGAAATGCACAGTAGTGAAAAATTGGTAATTGCATCTGTGGATAACTGTTTTTACAGAGTGACAGTCAAACAAGAGATACACTACATAACTACATAAACTACAGTACTTCTCATGGGGAGTGAAAAATGCACTCTAAATCAAATGTTCTATTCAGCAGTTGACTAATTAAGCCTCCAAAGATTACCTTAGGCCACTCACGATAGCCATCGGAGAAATGAATCTCACTCCGCGGAGAATCTGTAACAAGTGTTAGTGATCAACAGCCAATTTAGTCATATGAACAGAGCCTGTTCATGAACCCCCAGACATAATCTTTGTCATGGGAATAGTGATGAACCAAACACCGAAATTAGACCTTCATAATCACTGTTGTCTGCAGAATGTGCTGCTTCCTATTAATCATTGACTTTCTTCCTATACATAATTCTGGATGCCTTGCAAGTCTGATTGAACTAACTGATTTTTCCTCTGAAACCTCTTGATGATACACACTTCCTATATAAGACTCCATACTACTGAACCAAGTTTCAGAGGACATGGCATTATCAAGTACCCTTTACATGTCCGTATTGCAAAAAGATAGGCCAGACTCTACACTTTCGTTTTCAAAATCATGCAATAGTTACGCTAGCACTATTAGGCTATGCTAATTGTACTCGTTGTGAGTTTCACACGAGTGGGTAGTTTGCTCGACTAACAACCTGGTAGCCCGAGCTCGCTCCCGGTTGGTAGCAGTGTAGAATCAGAGGAATGTATTTCTGGTGATTAGAAATTAATTTCTCGATAAAATGTGGTTCGGATCCCACAACACGCTGTAGGTTCCATTGCTAAGTAACCAATTGGTTCCTAGCCACGTTTTAAAAAATCTAATCGTTCGGGCCAGCCCTAGGAGAGCTGTTAATATGCCCAGTGGTCTGGTTAAACTAAGATATACTTAACTTTGTACTCACTGCTGGCTTGCCTTAAGTGTAAGCCAGCAAAATTTAGAGTTTAGACTTCCTTCGTAGGTCAGTCTTACCACAAATACTTCACTCCATCGCTGTTTAGAAGGCTTGCACGAGTGGCAACTGGTCACAATAAGCCTTAACAGTTAAGAGTGAGGGTGAACGCAACTAAGAACGATGAACACCAATATCAATGCATACTGGGATGACTGCATGACCTGGACAGGACTCTTATTTAGTTCTCCAAAGCAACCCTTTCCTGAACGCACAGGTTTCTGGTGAAGTAACAGCCTCCTGATGATCCAGAATCTGTTTCCTTTGTCTTTTAAGAAATAAAGCTCCTCTCCTCAAATGACAATCACCTATTTGATCTAGTCTGAGAAAGCCATACACTGGTAAATATTACTCAGTAAAAATGACCATTGACAGGTATGCCAGAAATGCTGAGAGACTTACTTTCAACATGGGTATCAACTTACGCACCTTGGCAGAAAACAGCAAACTTACAATGTTAAGTCCTAAAACAATTTTGTTATTCATTCAAAAAAATAATTCTATAAAACAAACAAAATTTTGCTCCATTTCTATGTATTATAAAACTTTGTCAATTCTTGACATAGCTACAACACTAAATATCAGACTAGGATCATTTATATTACAGTAAGTGCCTTGAATATATGCCTGTATCAGTATTGCAAAGCAAATGTGATAACAGATGGAATTTGTATCAGTATTGCAAAGCAAATGTGATAACAGATGGAATTTGTTGGCACCTCTGTAGGACATTTTTTAAAAGCTGGAATAGGATATGAGGGTTCAAGTTTTCCACTTTCGAGAAAACTTCTAAATACTTTAAGGACACCTCAGACCTGCAATACTGCTTTGATTTCCTAACCTGCTCCTCACAATGACAAAGCGCAACTGGACGAAATTGTTAAAAAAATCATAATGTTCATCATACAAAGACGAGAGCTTTGTAGATTTTTTTAACCCTCGCCAGCCGGGAACTGACTTTAGTATGTAATTAGGAGTACTGCTCACCAAGAGCAACATCGCTGTGGAACCTCTTAGCAATTGCTGCAATTACAAATCGTCATAGCCGTTAATGAGGACTTTATGTTACCACTCCACCGTAAAAATAATATTGCATAAGGGGTTTTATAATGTTAAAATTTCATATATGTCCACATATGTTTACAAACCATAGTTTTGTATTTGCTAAATACCACTTTGCAGTAGGCAGGGACTCACTGGTTGGTAACTGATACAAAGAGAAAGAAGGCCTATGGGTTTGTGGCCTATGCGGTTAATCAAAATGATAAAAGTTCTTATTTGTTCTCCAAATCTAAATTGGCTCCACTGAATAAGAGAAATGAGCATAGTGTCCCCACTTTGGAACTAATGGGAGTAATTCTAGCTTTTAAATGTTTACCTTCCTTACTAGAAGCCTACAATAATATAAATTTTCAATTCATTAATATTTGTGTTGATGCTCAAGTGGTTTTAAATTGGCTATTGACCAGAGAAACTAAAATAAAATCTAAATTTGTTAGAAATAGAGTACTTGAGGCAGATGGTCTTAAAGTTGAAATATCTAAGCTATTTAAACTACCTGTCTTATATCACTATGTAAATACAGAAGAAAATCCTGCTGACATGATCACCAGAGGTTTATCCTATACTAAATATTTAAGTAAATCAACTTATTGGCTAGAAGGTCCAGAATGGTTGAGTAATGATTTTGACAAGTGGCCTCTTTACCCTTTATTGAGCATATCGCCTTACTATAAGCATCAAATAAGTACAGTATGCACTATGCAAATAAATAAAGTAAACGCTGGTATTCTCAATATAAATAAAATGTCAAATTATGAACAATTGTTAAGAATTACCAGTTACTTGCTCAAATTTTGTAGTAGATTAAAGGGTGGTGATCCTAAAAAGAAAGCCTTGAAGTATTGGGTGAAAATTGCACAGAAAGAATACTTTACAGTAGAATTAGATTTTTTACAAAGCAGTGCCAATATTACTAATAATATACCTCCTCTAGTGTCCAATTTAAATTTATTTTTAGATTCAAAGGGTATAATTAGGTCTAGGGGAAGAATATCTAAGTGTTTGTACTTTGACTTTGATGTTCATAACCCAGTATTGCTTCCTAAAGAGCATAGGTTCACCTCATTGTTAATAAAGCAGTCACTTGAAGGTACAGCATTTAGGAATAGGCACTACATTAAACTACCTTAGGGAACAGGGATTTTGGATTCCCAAGGGTAGGTCAGCAGTAAAGACTGAGCTGAGTAGTTGTAATATATGTAGGAAATATAATGCCTTAGCTTACAGATACCCGAACGTTTAACAGATAATTGCCCTAAACACCACATGAATTTAGTCAAGCCTTTTCAGCATGTAGGTATTGATTCCACCGGACACCTTTGGGTTGGGATGAGTTGAGTGATAAGACCACAAAAATGTTTATATTAGTTTTCACTTGTCTTAACGTGCGCGCTGTGCACTTTGAATTGTTACCAGACATGTCCACTAAAAATTTTGTTCTCGCTTTCCAAAGATTTAGTAATATGTACACAATACCACAATACCTGTACAGTGACAACGCTAAGTCTTTTCTCAAGGGTGGAAGTATCCTTGAAAGGTCTTTGGAGTCGCAGGAATTTCAATCTGAATTAAGTAAATGTAATATCAAACACATTAAAATACCTTTATATTCAGCATGGGTTGGTTCTGCTTGGGAGAGATTGATTAGAGTATTAAAGAATTGTCTTTATAAAGTAATAGAAAGGTGTAAATTAACTTACTTTGAATTATTAACTACCCTTTCTAATATTCAATTAGCGATAAATTCCAGGCCTTTAACATATAGATCAAGCTCAGAAAATTTAGAGTTTATAACTCCAAATTCCTTTATCAAATTGCATGGTAATTCATCCCTCATTTTGAGAAAAGATGATAGTGATGTTTGGTTGGACGATTATAGTCAACCTTCTTTAGAGAGAACTGTAGGAATACAGGAAGAAATTATTGAAAATTTTAAGAAATTGTGGTATGAAAATTATCTCTTAAGCCTGAGAGAACATAGTAGAAATTTGTACCAAAGTAAGTGGGAAAATAGAATTAAAGTTGGTGACATTGTCCTAATTAAAGCAATTAATAAGCCCAGACCATTTTGGATGATGGGTAAGGTATTAAAATTAATATTAGGATTTGACAATAATATTAGGTCAGTGAAACTAAAGCAAGCTAATGGGGCTATAGAATATCATTCTATTTGTAATCTTTATCCTATGGAACTGTCAGTGACACATGCTATAAGAGAAAGGCAAACCAGAGACAATTCAATGGAAATCGAGGTAAAAAAAGGGAGTATAATAAACCTGAATCTATTCACGTTGAACAAGGCGAAAGGTCTGTAAGACCCAAGAGAAAGGCTACCGAAAGATTTGAAAGAATGCTAAGGGAAAATTTAGATAATTTGTAAATACTGCTTTTCAGTATATTATTTACTGTAATTACTAATAATCAAGTTTTTATTTTGACTAAAATGCTACACACTCGAAACTTTTTCAGTGTGAGGATATACTTTATTAAATGCTTTATTCTTTAACTTTAAACAAGGATTAAGGGCATTGCAAATAATTACTTTTTAGGTAATAAATAGATAAAACTAAATACGTAAATAAAAAGTAAAATTAGGAGATAGCCTATAGTAAACTAAGCTAAGTTAAAATTGTTGTAAATATTTAAATAAAATGCTACACTTAAAATAAAGTGAAGACTAAAGTTAAAATGCTACACTTTTAGTAACGTGAGGATGATACTAAAGTAACTTAGCCATACTTTTTATTTAGCGTTGTTGGAAATAATTGTTTAACACAGTAGCCAGATTTAAGGTGGCCTTAATAAATAATGTATGGTTAATGAAGATATTTATTGCAATTCTATGATCGCAATCCTTTGTGGGGAGTGTGTTAGAAATCAGAAAGGATTGATATTTTGTGTCCGACTGTGGGGAATAGCCGTTCGGTCGTTAGCTTCACTCGAAGCTTTATCTATTTTTCTTAATAAATTAAAAGTAAATAACTTAATGCTACTTAGTATAGTAACTATTAGCGTTAATGATAAGTAAAATGTATAATAAAATTAAACTTATGAATTAAATTACTTAAACTAGTAACTGCCTAATAGGCCTTAAGTTCGCGCGTGCGTAATATGTACCTGTCAAAGGTAAGAAGTAAATTACCTCGGAGGTTACCACAGCCACGGCGAACAGTTACAGTAAGAGTTACTCATTAGCAAGGCCGGCATCTACATTGTAATAGGAAATTAATCCTGAACAAAACTGAACGTCCTAACTCCAAGACAACGACAATTTTGGAATACGTCAACGTCAACATTTGTGATAAGTGCTTTACATTATTATGTATCTTTGGCCATGTCTAGGGAAAAAGGTAATGTACGGCAATGTCACAAAGTTTTATTAGTGGATCTACTCTTTAATGTAAGTTGTTTTGGTTGTTAAATAATTTTGTTTTGTTTATTAAATATAAGTAAGATTGAAATTAAAATAAATTCCAATATTAGGTTTGCTAGGCTTCTTATGGGAAGAAAGCCTCACCTTATATCATTCACTTCGATATCACAGTAATAATACCACTTATCATACGATGTAGAGTCAATGGAAAAACATTGAAAACCATGAAACCTCACAACAGGGTCCAATAATGATAAACCCTAACTCTACTGTAATCCGTAAGACTTTCACGGCAAATAACAAATTAACAATAGTTTGCGACGAACGTCCAAAAAATTTGTTCGAACAACAATGAAGTTCGAACTGTTCTGACACAGATGTTTTCCGAAACATTTGTTATAAAATTCGCAGACAACTGTTTGTGAAGACTTGAACATCAAATCTTCTGGTTTGGTTAAGAGCCTATTTAAAAAAAAAATAAAAAAAACGAAAATTTAAAATTTAGCATAATGCATATATACACTTCAGAAAATTCATACATCCAGTATGATTCTCTTGATAAGGAAATGAGAATAACAGCGCAAAAGAAATGCAGTAAATTATTTATTTCTCCCGTTGCAAACAAAATCTAAATCTAATCCCAATCCTTGTCAGGTGAATATATTTTACCATCCCATTCTCATGCAATTAAATCTTTAAAGCAAAGATGCCACGACCTCAGCCACGAAGATGAGTGCCGACAAAAGGTATCCTACACCCATAACGTAAAATGCCCCTTGGAGCTGTTCCAGTTTGAGGGGCTTGCTGCCCTCCAGTGCCCCTTC
>NC_087203.1:86545499-86555499 GCF_015104395.2 Macrobrachium nipponense | reverse complement strand
TCCGAGTCTTTCACCTTTTCTGATGTCAACATGAGCCCTGCTTACATTAGCATGTAGTATATATCCAAGCCATCACCTCAAATCAAAATAAGTAATATATATATATATATATTATAGATATATATATATATATATATATATATATATATATACTATATACTTATTCACAAATTAAATTCAGAGCATTACATGTATCTTAAAACGTATTGTAGAGTATGATGCTAGACATAAAGTTCATAAAATTACAGATTGCATTTGTGTGTCGGGGCAAATATACACAGTGAATTGGCCTTAGGATATACAAGCCGCCTCCTTCTCAATGAGTTAACCATATGTAATACAAATTACTAGAGGACATTGAGATAGCGGATATAGTAAGCTAGGGCAGATAATAATTATTATAATGTATATCACGCGCACAGTTTGAAGATTGATATTAGGATCTTACTTAACCATTTATAGAACCTGAAAGTAATTCTAGGTATAACATATCCTATCACATGTCATCCAAGAAAAAAGTGGACTTACAAATCACCAAATAGTATAATTATCCGTTTCATCTTAAAGGTCACCTATCACAGCCAGAACTGGAATCAAACGCGAGACATTTTCAGACATCTGAAGAAAATGTCAAACATATCAGAGGCCACCGGGTCAAACCATGGAATAGCCCAAATGTGAAAATGATCTACTACGAAAATTAGGACTGATGTCAGTGTTCATACCTGCTACGAATACCGATCGTTATACCTATTATATATATACTATATATATATATATATATATTATATATAGTATATATATATATATATATATAGAATAGGTATAACGATTGTATAGTGTTCTTCGTGTAAGGTGCCAATCTATATATATATAAATATATATAGATATATATATATTATAATATACATATTATTCCTATTATATATATATAATATATATATGGTATCGATATAGTGGCACCTTACACGAAGAACACTATACAATGACAAAAATACAGAACAACAGAAAATAACAATTATAAAAAATGTAAAGTACACATTATTAAGAGTAATATAGGTTGCCTCACGGGAAAAAAATTTCCCATAATCCTAGCACATCAACGTTTTACAGAAAACGAAAATTAGAGGGCGCAAGTTTTTTTATGTGGTACTCAGGTAAACTGACTACTCATGCTAGCATCACACTCGATATAAGGATACTCCAAATTCCCGAAAACAGATACACCACTAGTCAATACCTTCTGATAACATATACTTTCCAGAAATATGCTGAAGCTTTAACATTTCGCCTTGAAGCAAAGTGTAAGGTAACGTGGTGACAGACCCAAAAAAATGAGGTAAAGGCCAAGCAATCATATCTATGTCTACCAACGCAGAAAGGGAACTTGAGAGTAAAGATTATATAGGTTTAACAGGAGGAAACCCTCGTAGTTACACTATGAAACAATATTGTTACAAGAAGGTGGAAAGTAAGATGGAAGTAAGTTATGTTTGTTAGTATGGTGCTTTTACGCTGCATGGAACCATTGGTTATTCAGCAACGGGACCAACGGCTTTACGTGACTTCCGAACCACGTCGAGGGTGAACTTCTATCACCAGGAATACACATCTCTCGCTCCTCAATGGAATGGCCGAGAATCGAACCCGCGACCACCGAGGTAGGACGCCAACACCATACCAACCACGCCACTGAGGCGCTGGAAGTAAGTTATGAATGGACATACAGCAAAAGGAATGAAAGGGGTCGCCGCTAGGAGCAGAAGGGACGTTGCGAAGAACATTTATGTAACGCCTTCAGTGCACCTCACTGATAGCACTACCTCCCCAACGGGAGTAAAACTACTGAAGAAACATAGCTGTAAAAATCTCACTTCTTGCAACAATGCACCTGAAAATACAGAAAATTCATTGATCCTACTAATCAGGATTGTCAAGTGTCTTTGTGGATTATCAATTCGATTTCTATAAATGATGGTTTAACCATCCAGTAAATTTGAAATACTGTACTGTACTAGTATTTTCTTTACCATTTAGTTGATGGTCAGAATTGCTAGATATTTGGTTAGGCTTCACTTTAACTACGGTAAGTGGATACTAGTGTTTTATATGGAGTATAATGTAAATATACAGTGTCACCACCTGAGCTCATGCTTTCATGTCAATAATAGCAATTCTATTAATCTCTGCTTTAGAGTTCGACTAGCACTGCTCATACTTACGTTGAATACCAAATAAAAATATACACTTCTTCTGTTCCTGAAGACACTGATCAGTTAATACTGATATTTTTTACGTATTTAAAAAGTCAACCCTTCGACACAATCTGAGAATTCCAATTGCCTGGTGTTAGTTAAATGATTATTATCAACTACAGCACTGTTCACTCTAGGCTAAGTCTAATGTTACGCATCTTACATTGTGACAGATGAATGATTTGACGTTGATCAAGAACCCTCACATACCTGAAGGATATCATAGGTACAGGACAGCATAAGTCGTAGGAAAATAAGCCATTTACATATACTCTATTTTTATTGATGAACTATACTTGAAGATGGGATCTTCAACATGAAATCTATTGTTTAGGAGTATCCATCTGCCGCAAAATAAGCAAATGAGTTGTGTACTGTCAGTCCATCCTTTAAATTCTAGATAAATCAGTGTTCAAGAAAAGATTCCTCGAATCTGTTTACATGGCATGAAAGATGTTACTGATTCTCCGTTAAATTTTCAATTTCTACCTCTAATTACAAACTCGACAAATTTTTTTTAGAGCCAAAAGAGAACATTACAATCCACATATTTATGGTTGAGACATTGCGTAAAAGCAATCAATAGAAAATGAAGTAACGTAAGTTGAAATAATTCATTTTCATGTGTTTGAGAATCTACAAAATCAAAATACTTAAAGTCAACAGACATTAACAAGATCTCGAGTCTCTCTCTCTTCACGGAGGAGCAGCCTTACTTGAATGACGGAATACAAAACTCTCATACATCGAGTACTAACTTCTTTACATAAAAATGGCAAACAAGATTCCATGAAAGAAATGTAAATAACGTAAATAAAAACATAATTTATAAAAAGCCCAGCCTTTACTGGTAGAGAGGCCATTTCTGCAACATCACAGAATGTTTTCATACCTTCAATATAAATGGTCGAAACGTAGGGAGATATGTATAAACTGAAATTACATGGCGTGTTACATGATCCATTGTAAACATTATCTCGGTACAATACTACGTAACAACTATGCTTGGAAACATCAAGTATTCAAAGGCATGATACACGTCTTTTCCTATCAGAGATAACTTCCTGATTCCCGGAAAGAGATTATGAATATTGAAATTTATCACTTATTACATTAGACGAGACACATAATTCAAAATAAGTGCTTTCACTGTACAGTGTAAGAAACGAGCTTTGGAGTAACGTAACGATCACAGTAACCGCCACAGACATCAGTCCACATCACAGTACTTGTACTACATTCAACATGTTACATGGCTGTACAAAGTACCATTGCGAAAAAAGCAACTGAGAAGCAATGATAAATGACAATATAAAAGGGCATTTTGAAGAAGAGATGCAAATGATCAGTAAACATCTTTAGCGGACACACGTATGCAAAGCACCTGATAGGATGTCTCGTTAACAATTCTTTTTTTTATTTTTCCAAGCATACTTCAGTGCAATACGAATGTAACTGGGGATGAAATTCCACCAATGGCAGAACGCATCATGGCATAAAAATGATGCGATTCAGCATTATGCTCTGAAAAAGAACAGCATCCATTATTCCATTTTCTCTTTACTTCAGGGAATTTTGGCAAGCCGTATATTTAGTCTTCTCGCTTTTAAGTTTTTTCTGTCTATTGTTTTGTTCAAACACAAGTACTTATTCCGCTTTATTTTCCAATATTTTCTTGGTTATGTTTACCTCAGAAGACATATTGCTAACATTTCCGCAACATGGAGCACTTTCAACCAATGCTAATCTAATGTTCTTTATCCTATTAAGAACAATGCTCCTTGACTTTCTTTATCTGAATGCAAGAGATCCAGCATCTTCGTATATGGTCAGGTATCAGCTGGTCTGCTGGTACAGCCTTCCCCAAAACAGCAACATTTTGAAAATTTATATCTACATTCTATCTTAACTCTGACACAGATTTTTAAATAATAAAAAGCAAGACACTGAGATCTGATTACATAATTATATCGTCCATTTTGGATAAAAAAAAACACCTCAAATTCATATTCAAAACCTCTTCCTAATAAGAGTACTTAATCCTCTTTTGCATCAACATCCACAAATATTTGTCCATTCTAATGCAATTTTAGTTTAGCTTCTTACTTTAAAAATCGGCAGCTAAATATTTCGTTCGTTCGACATTTTTCCCGTCATTCTGCGATGACGAAACATTGAAAATGTTCCTAGCCTTAATGTAAGACTTGTCTCCCACGACTTTACTTCCAAACTGAAATACTCGTATAATTAGAATTCTACAGCTTTTTTAAAAATCATCTCTTACAGTAAGCATGGGTAATACAGCTGTAATACTAGCCATATTTACAGACATCTCACATTCTCATTCTCATCCCATAAACGGACACTCAACATCTCAACATTCACGTTATTCCTGAATCAGGGAAATAATGGCAATGATGAAACCAGACATTCCCATAGAGGGACTTGACTTGCCACCGTTGGTAAAACGAAAGTCGCAACTTTAATGATTTTCCTTCCTCGTTACTCAAGAGGCTCAGATTAGAGGAGGTATCCTCACACCCTGAACTGTCCCACTGCCTCTATGACATCCCCTTCCAGTGTTGGGTTTCAGTTCCCTTGCTTGGGTGCACTCGATCACTCTTTCCTTTTCTTGCTTGTTTAATTATCTATTCAATTAATACTGACTTGTTTACTTGTAAAAGCTAATTATGTAGTAACTGTTTTACCTTTTATGATTCATAACCATTTCGTTTCATCTTCAATGGTCCGGATTTAGCTTTTTCACACACATTTCTGGCTTTTTTTTCTTATTTTGTGACAGCTTGTTAAGCAAGATTATGACATTTTGGCTTATCGACGGCAATTAAATCTCTCAAATATAATACAGTTATGTAAAAGAGTGAACATGATTTTATAATTATTATCTGTCTATTGTAGTAATAGAATGTTACGATATAATTTTTAGCAGTTTTCTTCTATACAAATTACCATCTATATACTGTAGTATCAAAACGTCAAGAGGTCATTTCAAGCAGTTTTCTTCCATACCAAAACTCCAATCCGTAATATCTCTTCCCACTAACATCTTATTTTCTTCTAATTTCTACACATCCTTTCCACCTCTCAACGACCGAAACACGAATGAAATAGGTCTAGATGCACCCTCTGTTTCATACAATTAAAATGAATGAAAACTCGAAAAATAAATTAAGAAAAAAAAGGGTCACACATCTTGCTCTCATTTTTCTTTTGCATTTATAACAGGATTAAACAGCAGCTGTCTATCAGTTTAATGTCTTTTTTTTCACTGAAATTTAAACCTTTGTCATGAGATGATCCTACTTTCCACAACAATTACAGAGAGTACATTCCTTAAAGTGTTACCACGCAAAGTACAGTTCCTACAGAAGAGAAGATGGACGGATATATTGACCTAACTGATTAACATTTCATTCAAAAGAAGTCACTTGACAGCACATCTCGTAGATCACTTTCAGGCAGACTCCTGAATTAACCACATATGTACATGAAAGCATGATAACGTCCTTAAAATTCACAGCAAACAAAGAAAGGCAAATATGTTTAAGAACGCAATTTTATTTTCATTCGTTGTAAATTAGTCTTAGAATTTAGAAGTGACAGTAGCTACCCTACGGATTGAGAATGGATACAGCGCTGCATTCTGCAATGACACGAGAAAGTCCAAAATTGTGAAAAGGTAAACACAAATTACGGCAAGGAAATGCAATACATCTTACTAGTTAAGCATCAGATCAGCAAAAGACGTTCTTCTCACTGCGTTTATGCGCTAGAAAAGCTTTCAGTCAAAGGTTCGGCATCGCAGCTGGAATCTGGAGTGACTTTTCCCTCAACAGAGCACCAGATGACGTCTTTCAATGAACACACAGGCGAAATTAAATATCCACTATGTGTTTTCAGTAATTTTAGTCATTTTCTTAACCACCATATGTTCGTTATGTTCAGGTCCCGATCTTGAAGGGAGTTGTAGCTTAGGGATAAGGTATTCAAGCCATTTACTTTCTCACCGAAGATCTAAAACTAAAAACTCTGTCGAACTGGTGTGCTAAAGTCATGACAACCAGGGCCAGTTTATGACAAGCCTTCGTGAGAGCACCAAGCCCAACGGTCACAGCATGTTGATTATCACAATTTCATGAGGAAATCACAACCAGCGAAGGACTAAGTCAGATCGGAAGGCGCGGGTAACTAACAGTTTCCTTCTTCAGCATCCCCGTTTGTTGTCGAAACCTCGCAAAGGACGTTTAGGTGGTTCTCCTCTCTCTCCTCAAGGTTTTCTTCCTCTTCTGTTTCACGAGTAAAGTACTCTGAGAGATTTCCATCAGATTCTCTGCTAGTTCTTGGGCAGGGCGGTTCATACTCGACGGGGAATCAGCTGCCGCCTTTTGAGAGAGCTAACTAGTGTTCCAAGCATTGGCTGTAATGAAAACGAACAGTTGTTTCATCACATACTTTACGTCTTGTACAGTTATATATCCTAATAACAATAAGTGAAGATGTTACTCTTAAATATTAGTCGAGAACCAACGACCAAATTCCAATAAGTGATATTAGTGGTAAAATGTTTGTGAATATGGAAAAGTACTATTTCCACTTACAGCAAAACGGTGAGTATCATTACTGAAGTTGCACATGCACAAAATGACAGATGCAAGCACAACCCAAGGAAACACCGTGCCTATTGACTATGATATTAGCAAAAATATACACTTAAGAGCTTATTCCCTGACTATCTACAGTAATTACATAAACTACAGAACACAAAAGTTCCAAAGATATGAAAAGCTAAAATATCACCAAAAAAAAAGGGTTACAAATCATCACCTAATAAATAGAATGTGCGACAGTTCTAAATGCCCTCTTACTACATAGTATTCAATTACTACAGATGATCTTTTCATAATGATGATCGATTGCAGGTTTTTCTCCAACTACCTACCATGGATAAAACTGTTATCTGAAAGCTGAGAGATATTCAAACTCTGATATCGTTTACGTAATTATTGTCCTATAATCTCCTCTCTATCGAAAAGGGTAAAACCTTGAATGAAGTCGTCATATGTCATCTACTCTGACCCCAGCATCGTCTCTGTTTTGCTTTTGTTTCCCCCCACAATATTTTGGCATCGTAAGAAATGTGTATGCAGTGATATCTTCCGGTTACTTTACAGTAAAGCATGGCGGTAAATACTGTACTTCTACATACTCAATTAGTGTACACCTTGCTTCGATCACGAAAGACTTAAATATTGGTTGTTTATGTCGAGACCTGCATTTGGCTGAGCAGGAAATTTTTCCAGTGTGTATTGTGCGATGTTAGTTTTGGAAAAAAAAATCCAGTGTTCGGAAGGCTTCGGCTCTCAAGAATGGAGTTATGGGATCAATATCCGCTTCATTTACGGAACTGAGAGTCTTACAATAATGAATTCCATCAATACATCGTGACTTTATAAGTGTATTTGTACACCAAATAATCAGCTTTGCTATATAGCAACTTTGAATTACGCTATCATTTGGCCTCTTCAGCCTCGATAAACAAAATATTTTAAGTACATTCGATGAAAATTTGTGTCAAGAATAAATAAATAAAAAAAAAGGCAAAATCCTGGAAAGCTATTTGTTTTAGTCGCTCATGGAACACCGACATTACTGTGTTCATACACGAACGCCAAAATTAGCATTCCACTACTTTTGCTACTATTTATTTTCATGGCAGATTTCTTTCCAACGTGCTTAAATTATTTTGTTTAATATGGATGGAGAGGCCAAGAAAATAATTTTGGGGAAAAATACTGAGAAAGCAAGCTGCTTAAATAATAATAAGTATGATTAAATATATATATATATATATATATATATATATATATATATATATATATATATATATAGTATATATATATATTATATTATATATATTATATTATATATATATACGTATATATATGCATAGATAAATATATGTGTGTGCTTATTTTCTCAATTTCTACGATGTAAAACAAATATCAACCGAATTCTGTGTGCCGTAATTATTATGTATAACTTTTTTGAAAGATTTGGAAACTACACACATAAAGTATAATTGCCTGTTCATAATCACATCTGCCTGGTCGTGTGGCGAAACAGTGACACCTTGATGAGTACTGTTCTTTTATAAGATCTTTGCACAGTACTTTCCATTTCCCAAGAAACTGCATGACAAGACCGACAGCCACACACATATAACTCGTGCGTGTTGACACACGCCTGTGGAGCCTATAGCATGATATCATGAGTAGGGTATCAATTAAAAATTATTAATAAAACACAATTTCGTCACGACAAAAGTACATACCTGTGTACCGCGCTACGCTCTGCATAGAAGGACAATTCCCTCCCTGTAAGGAGAAAGCATATGTGTATGACAAAGCTTAAATACTATGGTTTCTTCAAGCCATACATAACAACAATGCATGTATTAAAATAACACACACCTCTATCATCAAAGGACAACTTATACTATATAATATATATATAGATAGATAGTATATATATATATATATATATATATATACTATATATATATATATATATATATATATATATACACACGTATATAAGTATGTAATATGTTAAAGTACAGGGACAGAGAATGGTCTCCAGAACATGTGGCATTAACCAACCAAACCCCCTCAAATCAAAAAAAAAAAAAAAAAAAAAAAAATCCAACAAAGACTTACAGCATTAGAGAAATCTATGTTCGTCCGAACAGGCCGATGATTGAGCTTCTGGGGAGGACGAAAGTTATCAGCGAGAGTCCGTGGTGGCGTCTGCAAGGTGCTGTTCGTCTGGGTGACCTCGCGCAGGGACAAGAGCTGCAACAGACAAGAACCACATGAACTGCGTTTCCTCAGAGAATTTATACCGTCTACCTTCCTTGGAACTCTGTCTTCTGTCTGTTTCTTTTCACTCCAAGCATAATTAATTTCTCCTAAATTATGACTGAGCATTTCTCAGTCTATTTCTCATCGTCCTTATTAATATTTTTTCCTACAGCTATACCCCTCTATGACCTAAGTTGTGAAATGAGTTCTCTCGCTCTTTTTGTTCTGTGGACTTCTGATTCCCCTTTAGCCTACTCTAGGAATAGTTATAAAGTCTTAATTTTAGCCTTTTTCTATGATTCTGGCCTACAGGTTTCCGTCCTGTCACTTACATATCCTCTATTCCTTGACTAACTGTTGCCCATCCCTTCTTATCACAGTGACCCAATTTCTCTCTCTCTCTCTCTCTCTCTCTCTCTCTCTCTCTCTCTCTCTCTCTCTCTCTCTCTGTAATAAAAATGAGTTTTTGAAATTGAGTTAGTTCCTCATCAGACGAGTTGGTTCCGTACTCGCCTATCAATTTGGTAGCCTGAGTTCGCGGCGCCCCACTGCTGCCAATGCGGAACCAGAGGAATTTGTTTCTGGTGATTAGAAATTTATTTCTCGATATAATGTGTTTCGGATCCAAAGTAAGCTGTGCGTCCATTGCTAAGTAACCAATTGGTTCCTAGCCCCTAAAAATATCTAAAAAAAAAAAAAAATAATCCTTCGGGCCAGCCCTAGGAGAGTTGTTAATCAGCTCAGTCGTCTGGTTAAACTAAGATACACTTAGCTTATTTTTCAAAATTGAGTTAGCAGCAGTTATTTTTAATCCGAAACGATTAAAAACCGCCGTATGAGACCGAAGAAAACCTTAAACACTTA
>NC_087203.1:86540499-86542999 GCF_015104395.2 Macrobrachium nipponense | reverse complement strand
ATGATTGGAAATTTAAATGTTCCATTACCCTCTCGACACAAGTTTTGACATTCCCTCCCCGCATCCGTTTTCTTTGGGTTCTAAGATATTCTATCCATGAATGAAGTGTTTATCTCTTCCTCAGAGGATAGACCCCTACTACTCATTTTTCTTCCCTCATCCTTTTGTGTTCCGTGATTATTCAAACCTTACGCTGAATGAATCACCAGGCTGCCCAATACACCGCCATTTATTAAGCGATGCTTGAGGAAAACATTTCCCTGATTAACCAGTAATATTTGAAGCGAATTCCTTTTACACCACGAAATTTCAATTCGCTGCAGAACAGCACACGAAATACAAATTAGAAATACCAATCTTTTTCCTTTTCAAGCTTTAGGAATTAACGTAGGGCTGGGCTATAATAGCGGGGAAGCCATTAGTATCAATCAAATAAATGAATGACCGGAGTATGTGCTCCATTCATTCCTTTTAATGAACCGCAACGCTCCCAAATTGAGATTCTAAATCATAGCCGCGGAGTGCAACCACCGCCCTCTGTTGTTGACGTTTCCACCCAGTTCATAACACCGCGCGAAGGTCACGTGACCGTAATGCAGATATTCAAATGCGAAGGGCACTTCGCGGGATTAATTGGGGAGGGTGAAGGATGTGTTCCTAAGAGGATTAGAAGCTGAAGATTCCTAAACGTCCGCAAAATGCATTGGAAAGGTGGAGCTGTGTTACATCATCCAGAACAAATGGCAGTTTTATAGTTCCAAAAAGTATTAAAAAAAGGCACTGCCGTTTTTTAAGACATTTAAAGGTACCTAGAAGAACACACTTAAAAATACTGACATAAAAAGGTGCAACTGTGTTGTAATAATCTTAAAAATAGCCAGAAAACGCTTTCAAGAACCAATTTGGGAGAAAGTGGGGCTGTTACATCACTTAAAATTAGCTAGAAAGTACTTCAAAAAAACTAATACGGGAAGGTCGAGTTATCTAAATTTATTCAGAATATGATGAGTGCGTGCTTTCTAATACTGATGCAAAGAAACGGGATGCCAATGTTACCAAACTAAAAAGTATTTATCTCTTTTCTGAGCAGAATCGAAAGCAAAGCAACAAACAAAAGACTGACAGGAAGCGAAACGTTCACATGAAGAGGGTCTCTCTCAGCTCAGGACTTCCCTTTGATAAATATACTGCGGCGAGTAAAGTTATGGATGAAAGGGGCTCAAGAGGAAAGAAGGGTTAAGTTTGAGTATATTAAAAATAACCTACTATTTAACAAGAAGTTAATTAAAGGAGACAGCTTCTATACGTGCCAGAAAATACATAAACGACAAGCTTTTATCGTCTGATGAAAATATCTACTATGATTTATTTACATTATAAATCAATAATATGCTTCACAGTGCTTAAAAATATTGAATTTTCCCATGTGCATGTTGATCAGCTGTTTCTAATCTTACGCCTAAGTGTATATTCCGCCAACGCCGTTGATTAGTGATGCAATCAAGAATCTCACATTACCAAGTAGTGTAGTAGTAGTGGTTTTAAGAAATGTACCATCTGCTGACTTTTGTAGCAGTTTAGCTGACGTCATCGAGCCACCATCTTCGTTACAAGATCCCGTTTTTAAGAAAAATAAGCATATAGAATCACACAAGCACAGAGACAAACTCCAATGGACATAGGTGAGATTTTGAGTTATTGTATGGTTTCACCAGAACGCTTGTATTCTATACCGATCTGTCGAGTGTCATTTTCCGTACAGGAACAGATGACCTACCAGACTTCACTTAGAGGCGTCATGATCCTCACCACTTCAGAGTGTAATTTGAAAAGACTGTCCACTGTTTATATCTACCGGTATCTATTTATCAGGGTTGAAATATAAAGGCGATTACAGGAAAGATATACTTTGAGAGGCAATATATAACTCCATTGTTACATTCATTACCGTATAAGACACTGAAAATCTTCATTTTTACATGGGTTTCAAAGTATTGTCAACTGTGTCAAAAAATTGAGAATTTGATACGTTATGCGTCCACTGCAAGGCCGTTGTATTTTTATATTACCTGTACTAGAAGATATATATATATATATATATAATATATTATAATATATATATATATAGATATATATACATATATATTATTAAACTTTATAAAATTTTTCAGTTGCAAGTTGTTTTACCCAGCCATTTTCTCAGTAACATTTAATACATTTGGCATTAAACCCAAATTATATTAGTTTACCTATAAAGGGTCCTAGGATTCCTGGAAGAGAAAATAACCTTATATATTCTGAGGAAACCAAGATGGTATGAAACGAATTCGCCATGAAGGTATTTGCCTTTATGCAACTCTTCATCTACATGCAACTTCCTCATCCTCTTAGTTGATAAAGCAACGGCCAACGAAATGAAATCTATGTAGCGGAAGACCGAATGCAAACAACACAGAACAGAACAAGGGGACGAGTTTTGTCAGAATAAAAATGACTGCTG
>NC_087203.1:86522999-86537999 GCF_015104395.2 Macrobrachium nipponense | reverse complement strand
ATCTGGATATTTCAGTTTCTTGCCTGTATTCCGAATCTTATCTATCTCCTCATCTTTATATTCTGGGCTTCATACCCGTAATGCTCTTAGAAACAGTGATGCAAACACTGATCTTTTAACATTATTGTTTTGTCCAGAATAGAAATGTTCTGTAAACACTATACTTAAACCCACTACTAATTCTCCGTATGAGGACATCCGAAAAGGGTAGGCATCCATCTTTTTCCATTTCCATGGTAAATATAATTGATAGTACTAATTTATTTAACCTGGAAAAAAATTATTTACATCTTATATTGTTTAAAATTTTCTTTTCAAAAAATTCCATATATAAGTCACTTAGTACTGGGGACAGAGGGTTTCCCATTGTCATACCAAAGTTTTAAGAGTAAAATATTCCATTGAGTTCAAATTTAGTCTTTTACACAAAATTTGATCAGTTCAATTAAGGTGCTTTTAGAAAATGGAATATCCAGCTGTTTGTTTTCTAATAATTCCGATAGAAACTTGAATAGATCATCATTATGCACCTTGTGAATAGTGATACTACATCAAAGCTCACAAGTTTCGATTCACTATTAACTTGTACACTATTTAGTTTATTTATCAAGTCCACATTATTCTTAATATTGGCATTAGAGATGTTACCTACCAATGGGTTAAGGATATCCACTAAATACTTCGCTAATTTATAAGATGCGGAACCCACTGAGCTGATAATTGGTCTGGCAGGATAGTTGGTTTTACGGGTTTTTATCGTACTATACATATACGGTAACGATGGAGAGGTCACACACAACTTCTTTATAAAGCTTTCGTTACCTTTTAACAGATTTTTCACTTTTTTATTGAAACCACTATTCACATTGTCTATCGGGTTCTTATTTAATTCTTTATAAGTACTATGATCACCCAAAAGACTTTCCATTGTAAATAAAGCCGAAACCGGTCAGGACCTACAAACTGTCTATTATTTTTCCCCTGTGGATATATGTGATAAACGAATCACGTGCTAAAGTGATTATAATCATATTATATATATATATATATATATATATATATATATATATATATATATATAATATATAGATATATATATATATATATATATATATATATATATACGTCATATCACATTACCGTGATTCATATACATATATCGAACTACAAATGTCCTTTAATATCTAATTCGGTCTACCCGGAATTAATATATTTTCATATATGTTTAACCGAGGGGGAATTTATCAAGCGATAATAGAATTGCTGACCGACAGGCGCGAACCATTGAACCTCTCAATTCCAGGACTGACAGTGAAGCCTGAGCCAACCTCGCCTCCGCTCAGGCTTCACTGCCAGTCCTGGAATTGAGAGGTCGATGGTTCGCGCCTGTCGGTCAGCAATTCTATTATCGCTTAATAAATTCCCCCTTGGTTAAACATATATGAAAATATATTAATTCCGGGGTAGAGAGAATTAGATATTAAAGGACATTTGTAGTTCGATATATATATATTATATATATATATATATATATATATATATATATATATATATATATATATATATATTGTTACATTTATTGACAGTCTCGTCTACCCAGAATTTCTAGATTTTAGTTAGCCTAGAAGAGCAGCCATGTTTTCCCCTAAATCAGCTGATTTTAGGAGAGAACACGCGTAGGTCGGGTGAAAAGGAATTTCCGGTCCGACCGAATCCTAGGGGTAAGACAGGCAAGTCACGGGATTAGCTAGGCCTCGATATGGGTTTTAGGGACTCCTACCATAAGACCTTTTTCCTTCCAAATTTGCTGGTTGTTGTTTTCCACTTTCAGGCAATACCCGAGGTGGTGTGTGGAATCCCCGCATTCCCAGGACACCCAGCATCGCTCTCAGTCAAAGCGACACCTAAAGCAAGGCGGACGTGCCTCTTCTCTCCTCCTCTGACGGGACGTCAGCCCTTTGTCCAAACGCTGGTGGGACCATCTCTTCATAGCACGACCCATGTTCCAGCCTCAAGTATTTAAGGTACGTCTAGAAAGTGTAAAACTCCAAACCAGCTCTTTTTCTCCAAGACGACTCTTGCTAATTTCATTTTCAAATTTCCATTGTATCACTTTTACATCAAAACCCCTTTGTCCTAATCAGGCCATGTGCTTCCCCTTGTGACTTGGTAAAGCTTCAGTCTTCAATGCATACCTCAGTTAAGCTGCATTTACTCTTTCTCCAGGCCATTAAACGGCCTCTAGTAAATAAATGTATGTAAAGTAATTAGCTGAGTTTTCTGGCGACCTCCTCTAGAGTAAATTAACACAATAAATCCTTTTAAGGTAAGTTTCAAGTAATTTATTCTGCATTTTCCCTCAAATATTTTCCTTTACGTATTTGGGCCCTTAAGGCCGGGCTTCATACGTAAAAATGGCGACTGTTTGCCAGCATCGAAAGCTTGTAAAACGTGTTATCCCTTGTAAAACGTAAAACTGTAAATGATTTTACAAAGCGTAAATCAAAGCACTTGTGGGAGACTCATGGTAAGGCAAATCATTCATATAATATGATTATTTATAACCAATGTTGGCTTAAGGTACATTAAGGAATTATTTTAGAAGTGGTTTAAAAGAGTGTTAAGTAGAAATATTATTATTGTAACGGCAAAGCGCCGTGAACTCTCTGTTAGCTTGTATCGTCTTTTGTTGTAGCAGAGAGACCAGACACATGAGTTAGATAGATGCCAGAAAGTACTAGTTCAACCTAGGAAGTGCTTTGCGAGGGTTTATTGCATGTGTTAGCAAGCCTAGCTAGTTAGGAGTGTTCTACTAATAGTTACGGCAAAAGAAGTGTACAATTCTTTTGTCTGTGATATGTTAGGGGAATTCGTTTTAACTTAGTTTTCATTTCAAGTGTTGGTAACCGCTTAGCCTGCCAGCTCTCAGCTTGGCGCATGCGCTCTCTCAGGCCTGCCAGCCAACCTCGGTCTCACAAAGCAAAGCATTCATCAACTAAAGCTTTATCTCAACGATTTAAGCAAATTAACGTAAGTCTCGATGTGTTAAAGTAACGCATATCAATCACCATACTAGTATCTATCGTTATGCCAGCAAATTTAATGCTGTTTTGCTTTGAATACGAAATTAGAATTTCGTGTTGTAAATCGCCTTCGCGTTTACAGAAAATCAGCTATCTCGTCACTGCATTTATTGCTCACCGCGCGTTTCACCTCGTATCGCTCACCCGCTCGCTGAGCGAAAGTTTCATTTCACTTCGGACTTAATGTAACCTTTTCCATTTACAAATGTTTTGCTAACATTTCAGCTTAAAATCCTTACCGTCATTTTCACTTGTCACAGGGACTTAGTAAATGTACGTAAGTTAACGTAAATCTTAAAAGTAGATAACATTAAAAGAATTGTTAACTTAAAACGCGTCGTTGTAAATTTCATATGAAAACGCAATCAATTTCAAAGTAACGTAAAAATCGTTCATCGCTAGTGCATTCTGTTTTCATAAAACTTGTTCGAAATCAATTCTTCCATTTAAACAATAACGTAAGGAGATAATTTAACGCAAGTTGCGTCATATTAAACTAACATTATTAGTTCAATTAAATACAAGGGAGTTCGTCATATATCATTTTCTCCCTTTCAGAGAGAGAGAGAGAGAACCTATTATTCACGAAGCCAAGAGTACTACGTTTATTACTTACATTAACATTATTTTAGTCTCTTGTGTCTTTCATTTACACTGAGCGTGATACGCGCCTGTGTCCATTTATTTCATTTACCGAGTATTTCAGCCAAGGACTGAGCATTTCCTAAATTACCATTACCTGTCGTTGCCCGAGTGGCCTTTTCCATTTTTTTTTATCACAAAAGACTTGCATATACCGCAAGCACGAACTGCACAGTGTGCCATGCAAATTCATTACTTCCATCAAGGAAGTCGTTACCAGTCTAAGACTGGCCACCACCAGTGCACCACAGGCCTTACCATTTTACAGTGCCACTAATTCTTGACACTGTCCATCGACTGGTTGCTGAAGTACTCCCCCCTTTTACTTTCTCTCCTCCAACATTACATTCTGCCACGAACAGAGTGCCATTTCATTTCAGTATACTTGAGTATACTGCATTTAGTGTCGTCCGACGGGACACACCAGCACGCTACCAGTGCAATCAAGGAACGCCTCCTTAAAGTGCCGTGTACCCGTACAGATGTACAGGTAGCTCTTTACCTGCGCGTCCATCCTTACGGAACGCCCAATTCATTAGTGTGTCCAGGTAAAAGGATCAGTGATCCTTTGGAACACATCAAGGAACGCCTCCTTAAAGTGCCGTGAACCTGTACAGACATACAGGTAGCTCTTTACCTGCGGGTCCGTCCTTACGGAACGCCCAATTCATTAGTGTTTCTATGTCCAAGGATCAGTGCTCCTTCGGAACACTCAACAAGGGAACGCCTCCCGAAGTGCCACAATACCAGCCCTAAGCGCTGTCCAAGGAACGCCTCTGCAAGTGCCACCATTCCAGCACTACTAGTGCTGTCCAAAGGAACGCCTCCTTAAAGTGCCGTGCACCTGTACAGACATACAGGTCGCCCTTTACCTGTGTATCCGTCCTTACGGAACGCCCATTTCATTCATGTATCCGCCATTATGGATCACTACATCTACTACATCAAGGAACGCCTCCATAAGGCTGTGCACCTGTAGGTCCAATGTATTGGACCTACAGGTTGCCCATTCCAGCGTATCCCCAAGTTAGGAATGCCCTTAAGTGTGACTCACACAGCACACTCCATTTGATTTTCTAACCTCATTAGAAGGTGCCATTCCAAAAGTGCCACCAACTTACGGGACATTTCCTAAGTGCCACAGAGCACCCAGTCTTTTCAGACTCTTTCTCTACCACGTCGCAGAATCCATTTCCAGGTGAGTGCCACGTCACCAAGTAGGCACTCCGACTCCATCCAGTACTGTTCCTGGCCATCATTTTCATCCGAGCCTCTACTGCAACCTAAGGGAAATGTCTTCCCTTGCTTCCCACGACTTCTTTGCCATAGAGCTAGAGAGTCTTCGAACCCTCATAACATGGGGCAAGGAGGCCGGTTACACGGGACCCGCACTCGGCCAGTGGGTGAAGGTGCAGCAGGATGCCGCGCGTCAGCAAGAAGATAAAGAAAGGGAAAACCAGAGAAAAGCCAGAGAAGCAGAGAGAAAGGAAAGAGAAGCAGAGAGAAAGGAAAGAGAAGCAGAAAGGAAGGCAAGTGAAGAAGAGAGAAAGCCTGAGCTAGCTCTCAAGGAGAAGGAACTCCAAATCAAACGGGAGAAGGCCCGTAAGAAGAGTATCTTAGCTCAAGCCACTCTGCCAGCTTCCAGCCCTACACCCAATGTGTCTCACATTCCCACCATCTCTGGCCAGCCTTTTACCATTTCAAAGCCTACCTCGTCCCTTTCGGAAGAGGTGAGCCCACCAGTTAACCCCGGACTTGTTTCCGAGGGTGATTCAACGGAGGATTCCTTAACCTCCCCACGTCAAATCACTGTCAGAGAGGACTTTTCACCTATGCCAGAGCACACTGCAAGCCTTGGTGTCCCCACAGATTCGCAACCTGTGGTGCCATCTCGGCCTTATCGTTCAGTGCCAAGGAAGAAGTTCTGGAACAAGCTCTGCCGAAACTGTGGCCGCAAGGGTCACATGTCTACCAACTACGGAGGGTGCACAAATTACAATATTCCCGCCATCACAATGGCCGTCACCAATTCTTCTTTACTAGGATCCCCAGCTAGGGGGCCTATAACCGTTGCACCCCTCCAAAGTCATTATCCGCCAAGCCACGTCAGAACCTACGACGACTCTGGCGTTCAAATCTCCAATACGGGAAGATCGAATCCCCCAAGGGGCTAACGTTGATAGGCGTCAATTAATCACCATTGAAGGTATCAACCATATCAAGCTGATCCTTCCGACCGTACAATTGAGAGTCACCAGACCTCACTTCTCCAAAGTTTGTACCCTTGCAGTTGCAAGCTACATTCCAGGAGGTTTATGACCTCATCCTAGGGCAAGACAGGAAGTCTCCCTCGCATTTCAAAAAGCCTAGGGGTCCTAACCCCACGACAAATCACTCCAAAGCAAGGAGCCATCCAAGACCTACTTCCTCCCAGAAGTATGGCCACCAACAGTCTTCCCCACTACCAAGGAGGGAGATTGATCATTCACAGTTCCGTTGCAAAACCTGTAACGTAATAGGGTACTCCACTAATTGGCCTAGGTGCCCTAGCAGACTTCCAAAAGAGACAGGAACCTCTGTCTCCCATTACCAAGGGCCCGCTGAGAGGTATTGCACCTCCAGTACCCGTCACAGGTCCAGCTGACCTCAACTCTCTGCCAGTGCCACTTGGCAGCACTGAGCAGTGCCAAGCTCCGTCCAGCCTGGACGTAGAGCCACCACAAACCTTGACCTTTGCGCCTGGCCCTGAGCTAGCGCCGGTGCCTAACCTTATCAAGAATACTCCTACAGGAGATCCTCCAACAGGCATGGAGCTTACCGCAGACCATGTCCAGTCCCAAGTCCACGGTTCTTCTTCCACATCACCTCTGTCGCCCGAGGATGAACCTCCGGCAGACCTCACCTTTACACCTCCTCTGGACGACCAGGAACTGCCCGACCAGGAGTCAGTCTGGAGTCTTACCCTTACGACGGCTGTCACAGCAGCCGAAGTGAGGGCCTCCCCTGCAGTAGGTTCCACCTCTACGGCGGTTGCTGCAGATACCGAAGTAGGGTGTTCCCCTGAAATCCCTCCGGCTACCACTGCCTCTACTCCTGATGGCATTTCTGGCCTTACCCCAGAGTCGGTGCCTCCATCAACTCCTGGGACTGGTGTAGCCAGGCCCTGGAGGAATAAGAAGAAGAAGGGACGTAGCAAATTAACAAACTAACCAAAGAGCCACATGCTCTCCTTGGCACCTGTGCCTGAGGTACAGTGTCACATTCATTTGCAGAGTGATCCTGGCACCTACCCAGAGAAGGCAGCCAGCCTGATCTCTGCCAGTAAATTAACCATTTAACCCTCTAGAACTTGTATCACTAACCCTCACTTAAATATCGTAATTACCTCATTATATTTCCATCCTGGTACACTACTAATCACTCATCATCCTCACGCATCATTACCTCATCTCATGTATTTTAACAATCCAGTTCGATAAACCACTGCTGTGCGTACCTTTTCCCCAGTGTGTTAGAGAAAACTGAATAACCGTAACTTGTGCAAGAAGTCCTCCCTTTTTATTTTGTGTCTAATCTGGGATCTTTTCCAGATTTGCCGAGTCACGTGTCCAAATCTTCGCGCCTGCAAGTGCTGCATTACCGCAAGATAATATGAATAATTTTGAAAGCCAGCATTTATGTGAATCTCATTTTAGCCAGCTATCCCCTTGTGAGAGATAATATTGGTCCCCGTGTGGATAAGCTGCATTTACTCTTTCTCCAGGCCATTAAATGGCCTCTTGTAAATAAATGTATGCAAAGTAATTAGCTGAGTTTTCTGGCGACCTCCTCTAGAGTAAATTAACACAATAAATCATTTAAAGGTAAGTTTCAAGTAATTTATTCTGCATTTTCCCTCAAATATTTTCCTTTACGTATTTGGGCCCTTAAGGCCAGGCTTCATACGAAATAAATATATATAATATATATATATATACTATATATATATAAATATATATTATATATATATATATATTAACAGCGAAGGGCGTCGCCCCCCCATTTCAATATTTGGTATGCATTTAGCCAGAGCGTTAGGCGAACTGGTAACCCTCAGTCCCTCCCCTCTCTCTCTCTCTCTCAAGGTGATCACTGGCATAGCCTTCTCTCTCTCTCTCTCTCTCTCTCTCTCTCTCTCTCTCTCTCTCTCTCTCTCATTCCATCAGTCATCAAATCAGAGTCGGAGTTACAAAAATATATATGTTTATTCAAAGGAAAGTACTAATTGAATAATTCAGGTTCTTACAGGATAATTAATGGAACGATAATTCACAGTCCAAATCTCACAGACAACCCCCCAGTATTTTAATAGTCTCAATCGGTAATTAGTCACACCAATTATCTCTTCTCCAAAATATTATAGTTCCCTCCACACAGGACACTTAATCCCCTTACTAGGACACTCGGTCCACTCACTAGATCCGCCTGTTTAAAAGACAGGAGAACACACTAGTGAGCACACACAATTGAAAAGACAATGTCAAAAGAGTAAATGAAATAGAACATCTTTACAAAATGTCAATAACAGAGTAAACCATATCTTTGGCTAAAGTATAATGACACTTACTCATTACAACTTGGAAACACCTCGGCATACGCCATCGTGGATCTGCCTTTCTCACACAGACCTCTCCGTAAGTCTTCCCCTAGTTTTGGCTAAAGATGCCATTATGAATGGACATAGTTCGTACATGTACACATGAATTCACACTCTTCGTCAACGCCCCAAGTAACTGGTCACAGCCAGTTTTCAAAGGCACCTTGAACAATAGCCTCGCGACACTGATATGCTTAAGTAAGGAACTTTAACATCATACCACCCAAAAAAGAGATATCAGCATTCTTAGGTTGTCGCCCGGACTCTGTCTCCATGGGAAGATAAATATGATGAATCTGTAAATTCCTCCTTTTTACAGATTAGCTCGGCCACTACCCTGGCTAGCCCCTGCCTAGCCACAGCTTACATAAAACAGCTCATATATATATAAAACACATTGGCCGCCTCAAAACACAAAATATAGTAATAACTGCACGTCTCTGGCAACGTAATGTCTATCACGCTTCATCTCCAATAACAATTGGGTGTATAAATTTTCTCATTTTGATTCTTGAATATCCCTCTATGTCTGCAACTGCCTGCAAGGAAGCCGAAACTTCTCCCTGCACTGCAGAAGACATCTAACGGCTTCTGTAGACCCAAAAGCGCTGTAGAACTCTGTGACTCGTAGAAACTCTCGTAAGTACTCTGGGCATATGACAGCAACATCTTTGCAACGGCTGGTGGGCGTCTTGCTAGCATCGGGGAACGACGATTATGGTGTGTTTAAGTATGTCAGTCAAGTCATCGGTCAATCAAAAAAGAAAATTAACCCCAGACATACTACTTCTATCAAATAATGACTTCAAAAATTCCCAATAGTACTAACTGAACGTCTCCCAATTAACTCCATTAATATGACCACTAAATCATAAGTCATTATCACAACTCCTAAAAGAAAAAAAGAAAAAAATATTAAGTTCTCTAACAATAAAAAAAACTTCACCAAAGTCACATATCAGCACACACAATCCAAAACTCACAGTAACTCCACGGACTTCTGCACTCACATTTCAAACTCAAATTCTCACAAGTAAAAAAAAGAAAAAGCAACGAGCCCAAGAAAAAAAAATCACGTAACAAGCCCAGACCTAAAATTATCACTGAAAAATGTTATCTCATGCTCTGATATTTCAACAAAAATCCTCTAATTTCTGACAGCAAGAACCCCTCACTGCTCATATAATTAATCTCAAAACGCCCATTTATGTAAATCACAACCCCGATAAATAACATCTCCCGTCCAAAAAGAAATGCTACTTAAAGCTCAATCCCCAATAACATCTCTCATAGGAAATGGAAAAAAAATAAAAATAAAAAAGATAATGACAAGTAAACTTCCCCATCACAAAGCACATAATATATGCATGACATACATAACCCCGCGTTTTCCCCAATAAATACAATATGCATAGTTACGGAATTTGCCCATCGCAACTTTTCAAGCAACCGGACACAGCCAGAAAGCAAACTCTTACACGTGCGCTTTCATGAAATGCTATGGTCAACATTTCCAGATATTGCAATAAACTCTTGAGCAATCACCACTAGAGGAAAAGAGTCATCACACCGGACTCATCCCAGTATATTCAGCAAAAAATCCACCTGGGGACCCGTTTGCTCGAACTGCAGCATAAAAATGTTTAGTCAGACTCGCAACTTCAGAAACTCATGATTCTCAAAAAAAGGTTCTATCTGACATTAAGTAAGCACATTCCACAAAATTATCTCCAGGACATGACTAAGGTGTTCAAAAATATTATATCTCCAAGCAGGATAATCAAAAATGTAACTCTACCTCCAAAAAAATGCACTCAAAGCATCTAGCTGACACACTCATAAATATTGCCACATGTCTCCTCAAAAAGGTGTCTCCATTTGCAACAAAGATGGCTGCAAAATAATTGAACTAAACATAGCTCTCACCACCATAGGCCTAAACTGTGGAATATCTCCAAAAAATAAAAAATATCAAATGGCCAAAAATATATCTCCAAATTATTATATCTCCAAATTATATCTCCAAAATAATATACCTCCAATTCTCCAGAGAATAACTCAATGTTATAGTCAAAAACTATGAAGTCTCTGCTTAACATAACTGCTAAGAAAGGGCAAAAACTCGGCAATAAAAATTGCACAAAAATTCTAGAAAAAATCACCAATGTGCCACAACTCATTATAACAAAACTCCAAATTAAAAGTGTCTAAGCAAAGACTTCTCCATATGCACTACGGCATAGGCCATAAGAAACTTAGCCAAGTTTCCTATCTCTGGCAAAGTTGTCCCAAATACAACAAAGGTATTGTGCAATAAACCCACAACTTCTGGAACACAAATACCCAGGAAAAAAAAATGTAGTGCCATTTCGTATGCATTAAAAAAAATGCAAAAATTCTCCCATAAATCTCTCTGCAGCATCAAACAGCTGAAATCATAAACACGTTCCCGAACAATGACTCTAAGTCACGAACTGAAATATAAAAAAATTCACACAAACTGGAGAGAAAAAATAAATTCAAATTCACCCATGATAAAAAGACTTGTGTCAGTGATGGCTAACTTCCAAAAAGGGAAAAAAAGAAAATTCAGCGGCACTGTTAACTATCCCCGTGACTCACGTAGATGTCAAACAATTATCTGCTGAACTCCTTAAAAAAGGAAAAAAATGTGTTGTTAGTTCCTCCGAAATTCAAAAAAGATATCACCACCCTTGATAGCATTACAACACCCATGTTAGTATATAAAAAAAATCACCAGTATTAGTACAAAAAACATCACCAATGTTAATGCTTGCCCATTCACCAAAAATTCAGCACAAAATTCACCAGAAGTTCAGCAAAATTCAGCACAATTCACCAAGAATCAGCCAGATTCATCACCCATGAACTACTGACATATTCTCCAAAGTCATAGAAAATCAATAAATAATTAACCACAAAACTTCTCCCATGATTCATTGTAATAATTCTCCAAAATATAATTATCTGTAATAATTATAAAATAATCTCCCATGAAATACTCAAATAATGATAATTCTACTCAAGTACCTCTCCCGTAAAATATCTCAAGTAATAATAATAATTCTCCATAGTAATAATTCTCCTGCAAATATCTCAAGTAAGGGCATTAATATTGCCAATCCCCCAGTATACACCAAACACAACACGAGGCACCCATCCACCACCAATGGCGACACCACCTGACAACATCAACTCAGCAATCATCATCAGTCAGCACCACCAGGCAATCACCATTCACCACCACTAGGCAATCACCAATTGACAACATCAGTCATCACCACTCATCACCACTTAGCACCATTTTAAAGTAATCTCTCCAACACCAACCAAATCTCTATTAAAAAAAATAATCACTGTGTCCCCATTTGTAATTATGCCTTCCAAAGCATAAGGAAAACTTACACCACATATATATGCACTTCATTTCCTTTTCTCTTCACTCGAGAGAAAGAAAATCTCTTTCTAAAAAAAATCCCTACGGGCATCTCACATCATCAACCAATCGTTATCAGCTGATGTCCTGTGGCATTGGAAATACATTATCCAAGGCCAGATTCTTCCCCCAATACCCCGACACAAGAGAAAAAAAAGAAGGAATTCACCCCCCCTAAAAAAAAAGTTTCACTCTCCCGGTCAAGCCATGCCCCTCGAGGCAGACCACTACTACCCTCCCCTTGCAATACCCATCTGGGCCAGTTCAGCAGAAATTACGCTGAGCACGTAAGAACGAGTGGGCACTCTCTGTCTCCAAGAAAAAAATGCAATTCAAGCAACAGTCTCGCATGTATGAAACAATTCATACACATGCACATGTATTCAACAAAGACGAATGCGTCTCTTCCAAACATGCGCCAATAAAAAAATGTCACTTTCTACTCCTATGGAAAAAAAATGTGGTATTCCTAAACCAGTCCCATAACACAAAATGATTAAAAAAAAACCCAGGACCAAAAAAAAAAAAAAACACTTTGTAACACTCACCGCTTCACAAAAAGAGAAAACCCAGAATCTGCGCAATCATAATCACGTGAATCCCGTCGGCACAATGCACTCGCCGATCATTCACACACACGCAGACGTCTCAGGAATGCACTCACAAGATCTCAGCTCTAACTGACTGTGCCCAACCCCTTGAGCCATCACACCCTGGGCAAAATTTGATGAGTCTAGTACAATTCTCCCCTTCCCATTACCACAGTTAACGGACGGATATTTCTCATTCCTTCTCACCTATCACTGAAATTTAACAATTTTCCACAATCTCACAAAAGGCTTTTTCGCTTGACCACCGCTTAGCCACCACTATTAACAAGTTCAAAAGAGCACTTGTATTTCAAAATTACCATTTTCTATACACACCAATCAAATCATTTCTCAAACTACTTAGAACAGGTAAACGATATACTGTGAGGATTCTGCATTGATAAAAATCAACGATATTCAACGATATTCAACGAGTATAAAGCCATATGATGCATACAAAGGTCATCACAGTTGAGGATGATCTTCAGATAACGACCAGCCGTTCTGGATTAACCCAATTACGGGATTAACCACAGAGAAAATAAAGGAAACAAAAAGATTTTACTGATAATCTTTAGGTTCTCTTTTCAATCTCATTTCAACGTCTTTTGTAGAATGGCTATATATACGCCTGGACTTCAATCAATAATAATTTCATTTGTTATGGGTATAAGTGCCGATTCAAAGAGGTTTCTGGAGGTAAAATTGTCACACCTTGACAATGTGTTACTATGGGGCCAATCATTTCAATGTAATTTTTCTCTTTGGTGTAAAAAAAAAACAATTACTCTTACAGGCAATTCTGAATGAATGCTGATCTACATTTACTTAACATTTAATTTCTTACTCGTTAGGCTTAAATTAAGACGAATCACAGTCCACATCTGAGGTTTTGTGAAGACAATTTCTTATAAGCATTATTTTCAGTGTTATTTAAGAAAAAAAAAAAACTATACACATATTTATAGTGGATATTTCAAACATTCATTAAATGAATTCATAACCGGTGAAATACGGCAAACAAAGGATGTTCTTAAGTGATTCGATCCTTTTTTATTGTTTACAGTATTGTTTTAGTTATCTCGAGCCATGAACTGTTATGTATATTGTGTGTGTGTATATATATATATTATATATTATATATATATATATATATATATATATATATAATATATATAGAAAGAGAGAGAGAGAGAGAGAGAGAGTCCATGCATGGAGTATCTTGCAAATTTGCTGAAAGCTTTCCTTGTAAGATTGAGAATGCTTGTGGAAGGAACTGCTGGCGGTATAAGGAGAGCAATTAAGATGCTGAGGAATGAAAAGACACCAGGAGTTGATAGGATTACAGGAGGGAACGGTTCCAAAGGAATGGGCGAGGGGAAAAATTGCTTCCTTCAATCGAGATTATACAGGCTTAACGTTAGCAGTTTAGGAAGAATGGTTCTTGACACGCTGATAGGCTTTGGATTGAGAAACTGAGACAGGTAAAATAAAAGACGGATAGGGGAAGTACTACAGTGTGGGTTTAGACAATAAAGAGGGAGTGTGGATTACGAGCTTGTCATCAAAGTTATAGGAAGTTTGGAAGTAAAGGGAGAGCATTTAAAAGAAATACATGAACGTTATATAAAATCTGGAAGTAATGAAAAAAATCCTATAAAAAGTTTATGATAGAACTGATAGTCAACGTGGCGGCCGTTACGAATATATGTCAAATAAAGTAAGTTACTGTGAGAAGTTATAAGTTTTTTTTTTATCTTTATTTCTTTAAATTTTTTGTTACATGAGTTAGAGTATGAAGACTGGAGAGCGACTGGTTTGGTGTAAAGTTGGTCTAAGACAAAGCTGCGTTCTGTCTACTCAGCCCTTTAATATCTTTACGGATGGACTGATGAGAGAAGCCAGAGAAATGACGAAGATGTAATTGTCAAGCCGGAGATGTAAACATGAGGGGTGGAACGACTGACATTTTGTGCTGATATGGGATGGTGAAGGAAAACTGCAAAGCCAGTGAAGGAATTTGAAATCCGAAAGAAAATGTCAGCAAGATTAAGATTATGTGTAAATGGAAACTAGGAAAATGGAGCAATGAATATTAATTTTGATAACCGATGAAACGAAATGATTGATAGGTGTCATATTCGATAAAATTTCCACGGAAGCCCTTTGAGGATCAAAACAGGAAATGAAAAGGAAAACTCCTCTAATCCCAAGCTGAACCTTGAATCCCTGTATGGAAGAGGAGTGCTTTCATCAATCTGTTCACTAAACCATCATAAAGATCAGAATATGTCTGATCTATTATAGCTGGTGAAAAGCTTCCAAAACCTCTCTGTAACAGTGTTGAACTTTTTTTTTTTTCAAAACAATCAATTTTACTGCTCCAATAAAAACATCATAACTTATTGGTGAAATTACGCCTACTCATTTACCATACTCGGGGCCATAAAATAGACAAGCACACAATGGAGTCATTATTTCATTATGTAATCTGAATGATAGCAGGGAAAACTCCGGGAATATTTACGAAAATGGCAAAATAATGACCAGGGCTGCTGTTTGCCAACTCTGACTACGCAAAATATAGGTTAC
>NC_087203.1:86512999-86517999 GCF_015104395.2 Macrobrachium nipponense | reverse complement strand
GATTACAGTGCATCATTTTTTCTTTTTCTTTTTTAAATAAGAAATTCATGCTAAAATGGTCTACAGAACGATAATAAGTCTTTTACTTACTCCTTTTTGCAATTCAATCAAAGTAATTTGATTAGGTAAAAATGGCACAGGAAGAAATGGCACGGTAAAAATGGCACAGGAAAAAATGGCACAAGTTAAAAAAGAGGAAAAAATGGCACAGGAAATAATGTGACATGTTAAAAAATAGGAACAAAAGGCAAAACTTGAAAAAATTAAAGTTTTCTAATTTAGAAAAATAAATAAAAGAACAAACTCTCACTTCATGCTTCTTTTATCCATTGCTTATAAGTAAACTAACTCTCACTTCATGCTTCTTTTGGCCTTTGCTTATAAACTAACTCTCACTTTGGTTATTACTTAACTGTTTCAGTAGTCTTTTAGCTATCCAGCATAACTTACTTCAGCTATTCAACCATAATCATGGAAATTATAAGAAGTAATAAAGGAAAGGAGAAAATCTGCTTCCAAGGACACATGTATACCAAGCAAATTGCAAGATCAACTGTGATCACATGGAGATGTGTAAAGAGAACTTCTTTTTTGTAAAGGTAGTATGACAACCAACCTTGATATGACTGATCCTCAACCAGCTCATGACCATAACCACGCTACTGATTATGCAGCTATAGCTGCTGCAAAAAGCCGCAACAAAATGAAGGTAAAAGCAGCAGAGACGGAAGAGAAACCTAGCCAGATATACAGTAGCAATCTTGTTGAGTTACCAGCTGAGGCAAAGACATTACTCCCAAGCGAAGATGTCATAAAAAGAACATTACGCAACCAAAGATCGAAGCTCTACCGCTAGTACCTGAAAAACTTGAGGATTTGAAATTAACCGAAGAATGGACAAAAACGGCTGGTCCTGAGCCCAAACCATTTTTGTTTTTTGACAATGGACCATGCACAGACAACCGCATTATTGTTTTTGGTTCTGAAGAATCTCTGCGGTTGCTCTTTTTTGCTGATACATGGCTGATGGATGGAAACTATGCAATGGCTCCACCAGGTTTTTTACAGCTGTATATAATACGCAACCCAATTGGTAACACTGCAGTTTCTACGATTTTTGCATGCCTGCAGAGTAAAACACAAGATACGTATGAAACACTGTTTCAAGCAGTAATGGATCGCTGCCAAGTAAATTGAACTATAACCCTGACCCAACAACCATAATAGTCGACTATGAACGGTAGTCTAACTAGCTATAGAGACCATTTTTGGACCCAAACACACACACAAAAGGTCGTTTTTTACCACCTGACTCAGAATACTTGGAGAAAGATACTGAACTTTGGCCTTACCAGCCATTACAAAGAAAGTGAAGAATTTCGTCAGTTCTCTGGAGAGATTAACTTGCTGGCATTTCTACCTATCGAAAATGTTTTTACAGGAATGGAGTTACTTAAGTCAAGATGTCCTAATGAGGCTGCTCCATTGCTAGAGTACTTTGATCAAAGTTATGTATCTGGTACAAGTGTTCAGAGAGGGAGACGAGCTGTTCGGCGTATTCCACCAAGATTTCCTCCAGAACTTTGGAACCTACATAAGGCTACAATGAACGACTGTCCCAGGACGAACAACTTATGTGAAGGTTGGAACAATAAATTTTATCATCTTATTGGTTACCAGCACCCATCTATATGGAAATTGATAAGAACTATTCAGAAGGAAGAATCTGTTGTGAGTGCAGTGATTGCACGGGATTCAGTTGGTGAACGCCCCCGGAAAAAAACAAAGAAAATTTATTCTGACATGCAACAAAGATTGAGAAATTTGTGCAAAGACTATATTGAAGGAAGGAAAAACTTGGACGAAGTGTTACGAGGATTTGGACATAATATTGGATTTTAATTAAAGACTATATTTTAAGTTTCAAATATATTTTAGAGAATGTTTTTCTACGTCAAATATACCTTATTTTAGGTTTCAAATAAAGTTTTAAAAACTATTTCCTGTGCCATTTTTTCCTATTTTTTAACTTGCGCCATTTTTTCCTGTGTCATTTTTACCGTGCCATTTTTTCCTGTGACAGTTTTACCTGTGCCATTATTACCATGCACCGTACATACATCATACATACACACACACACACACACACACACATATATATATATATATATATATATATATATATATATATATATATATATATAGATATATATATATAATATATATTACATACATAAATGGTGCAAAACTGGCATAAAGTTATTTACAGAAAAGAGCAGCAACATATCTACAATATTTCCATTGTATAATTTTAAATATAAACAGACGTCTGTAAATAAATACATTATGTACATATACACACATATAAGAGTGCTCACACACACGCACGCTCTTAGTATATGTATGATACATATATGCAAAAACTATATAAGAAACAAAAATTTACGAGCAAATTGATAAGCTGTGCAATCAAAATTAAAAGCATTTACAAGCAGAAAAGAACGACTATCTCTAGCTAAATCATATGTTTACTCACCAACATATCTGATGCTTTTCACCCCTGCTGTAAGGTTGCTAAAGGCTTCGCTTGAGCTCTTCCCTATCTGTCAAAAGGAGAGACAAAAAATAAGTAACGATGAATAAGAATTTAGTCAGCACTCGAATTACACTGAACATTTCAGAAATAAGAAATACTGTAGCGTTAAAACAGCTGACGTCTTACGGGATTATGTTCGCTGGCATGATTTATCATCAATAAATTTTGAAGTAAATAAAAATCATAAATACAGAAGAATATTTTTCTTCCAGTGTCATTCAGTTTATACAGTTCTACTTGTTTTTCGTATGTCATCAGCAGGTCGCTGATATAACAAATTTCCCTAAGGACAGAGAAAGATGCTCTCGTTGTTTATTACTCTTACGTTTGGACGCGCACCACAGTACAGTCTCTTTAGACGGGAAAAGACGGACCATTAGCTAATAAATAGATGGTCACCAGTTATCCTCGAGAGACAAATATGCCTTCTCTTTAGGCAAGGGCGATAACCGCACAATCTCTTCTTCTCCACATTTTATCTTTACATATCGGTCCCCTATCACTGAAGATCGATGGTTTGGTTTAGAGCAGTGGTTCTCAACCAGTGGGGAAGGGGAATCTCCCCCCTCCCCCCTATCCAAGAGGAATTTCAGAGTTTCGGATGAAAATGAGACCATAGATTGGCAGGCTCAAAATGGCTATAGGACCACACAAAACGCAACGTACATCGGTCGGCACCACTAAAAGGTCAGGCTGGGCTTTTCTCTCAGCTAGTTTGTGTTTATGTTAGTATTTTGTTCCATACCATTTAGAATACATCTTTTTAGGCAGACAAGTTTGGAGAGAGAGAGAGAGAGAGAGAGAGAGAGAGAGAGAGAGAGAGAGAGATTTTCACATGTAGTGAAATGGTGCATGGGCAAAAAAGAGGTTGAACAAGTGGTTTGGAGTACCGTCAAGTTCGCGAGTAAGTGAAATGCGGCAAGATTATACCGTAGATTTCAACATATTTCCCTATACGTACACATTTACTTTCGTTTTTTTCCATAGTCCTCTTGGTAATCCCAGACTCAATAGGACTGAGTGCCTTACCTCCTACAGACAGCTAACTTAGGGTTTGAAAGTTCTCAACCTTCCCTGTTACACTTTTCATTTTATTCATGTCTAATGGTATTTCCTTTCTATCATTATCACCGATTACGGGCTGCTCTATGGACAAGAGCCCATGCCGGCTAAAGGCCAGCTACTCTTGAAAAAAAAAAGTACAAAAAAAAAAAAAAAAAAGAGGGAAATTAAAAACGAAAATATAACCTTAAACCCACTACACAGTCTTGTACAGGACTGCATTATATCCATTCTCTTTATAGATGACCGCCCACATACCGCCCAAAAGAAGGAATAAATAAATAGACGAAAGCAGCATTCCTTTACGTGTCGTTTTGCAATTTGTGATGTCTCCTACCTGCTAATGAGAATACAGTGAGAAAAATTGAAAAGTCTGTATAAATTTAATGCAGTTGAGACAGCAATTGTTTTCAATAACAGTGGAGACTTACTCCTTTCGCATGATATAAAGTAAAATATGTTACGACAAAATCACTGCGCATGAAAGAACTCACACATCACAAGACGGACTCTTTCATTTTCCTACATGTTAAATGTAATTCCAGGACGACTGACATTTCTACGAACAACTGATAATACTGCAATTCTATAACACATCCTCTGAAAATCATTAAAAATATTCAAGTTTATTAATTAAAAGGTTCACCTTACTAATGACTACACATACTATAATAACTGATTAATGAATGTACGTACATGTATTACGTCATAAACTGAATAACAACCCGTGTGATAAATCTCGAGAAAATGAATCTGTACATATACATGCCAAATTTCAGGGCTAATAATAAAATTTACATAAAATATACATAATCTCAAATCAGATAACTAACATATTTAAGAAATCCTCGTACAATTTCGGAGCGTCATGCTCCCTCTTCAGTGCGTCTCCATTGGAATTCAATAACGAAATGGGAAACTCAATTGATTTCCAAAAGAATGATGACGAAGGCGATAATGATGATAATAACAAAGAGCACGTAATAACAAATGAACAAGGTGAAACATTTCCTCTACCTTCCCTCAAGTATAGAAAGCAGAATTCTAAAGGAACACCCAAAACTCAAGATTTATTCTACTGCACAACACAAACACATATCGGATAACAAGTCAAAGGAGCTTAATTATTCATCTAAAAGATAACTCCCTACCGCATGGGAAACCGTCACCCTCTTCCATTTACAGTACTTGTTTCTGTACTTGATATAATTTTTAGTAATTTAATCTTTCATTCGGGTGTCTGTATCTATTCAACTTTGCTTCTATGTTATTTGCTATGTTTACACCTTTTTTCTTAATAATAATAATAATAATAATAATAATAATAATAATAATAATAATA
>NC_087203.1:86505499-86507999 GCF_015104395.2 Macrobrachium nipponense | reverse complement strand
AACTTATAGCGTCTCTGTTGGCTGATTGGATAGCGTCACTGATTGTCCTGATTTCGTCCCCGTCCACTTGGACGGTGGTTCGATCCCATGGGGGGACGAAATTATTATCAATTAAAAAAATTCCCCTTCGGTGCCATATATGAAAAATAATATCATTTGGGAGGTAAGTGAATTTAGATATTAAAGGACATTTGTAGCTTGAATTGATATATATATATATATATATATATATATATATATATATATATATATATATATATATATATATATATATATATGTATATATATATATTATATATAGTGTGTGTATTCATACATACATACATACATACATACATACATACTACACACACATATATATATATATATATATTATATATATATATGTGTGTGTGTGTGTGTGTGTGTGTGTGTGTAGAATCTACTGGTCATTTTTACCAGATACATGTCATTGTTAATAGGGATTGTCTATTACAAATACGGCATATATTATATATATATATATATATATATATAATTTATGTTTAACACACGCAGCAGTGCTCTGCAAGCATACGGCACTTTCCCGTATACACATATGTCATTGTAATATGGCATTGTGGCTATTACAAATACAGGCATATATATATATATATATATATATATGATATATATATATATATATATATATATATTATATACATACATATTTATGTATTAACACAAGAGCGCAGCAGTGCATCTGCAAGCATAAGGCACTTTCCCGTATACACCTAGTTCCTGACGTACATGATGCCAATCATGAATTATGACTGAATATGTATACATACAGATAAATATACAATGTCAAGACTGTAAAAAAAATAGCAATGCAACTATATGATCAAATAAGAAAAAAAGCTAATAAATCGTAAACTTCGCGCACCTCTTCTGATACAAGTGACGACATAATTCCCTCTAATGCTCTTAAAGACAATAACTCCAACGATCAAAGCACAAAATAGGAAACTAAAGAATAAAAGTATTCCATGAATACGGAGCAATACTGACAAAATAATGTGAAAATACTCGCTTTCCATCACGTCCTTTGATATGATAACAAAATGCATAAACTGTATCGTATTCCGTTGGAAATCCAAGGATGATTCATTGGGACTTCGTTTTAATCTCTCTTTCAATTTATTCGAAAAAAACAGAAAATATAAGTAAAAATAGACTAACAGAGCAGGAGTAATAATACTTAAGTTACAGTAAGAGGATAGGGAGGGTATCTTGCTTTTTGCACACACACACACACTAAGTCAATATATATATTTTTAAAAGATAGTTATGGTGCAGGGTTAGAAAATGCTCTGATAAACTGTTCAGTTATATAGCTAACATGCATATACATACATGTCGATATATATACATATATAGATATTATATATAATATTATATATATAATATATATATATATATATATATATATATATATATATATATACCTACATACATACACACACAAACGTACACATACATACAAAAATACACACATACAGATATATATGCATGTATGTATAGTATATTTATTTTTATATATACATACATACATATATATATATATATATATATATATATATATATATATATATATATATATATATATATATATATCACCTTGGGAAGAGACCTTTCATATTCCTAAGTAGCTCTGATCTCACGGATAATTCAAACTAAATATGAAAGCCGACCCTTTTTCATTCGCTGAAATTTTCGACGGCCTCTTTCAACAAAATTGAAAACGGCACTGCTTCTATGATTAGTTACAGTGGCAGTGAGATTATAAGCACAGCTACTTATAAATATGAAAACTTTCAGTTCCACTCTACGAAAAGTGATTACTAATACTTCATTTTTTCTCAAAATAAAAATATTGCCATGATATTGTGCCCATTCCCTTGCATAATCTACTTAGCCATTAAATATCGAGTTGGGGCTCATACTTCAACATTACAAGATGAATTTTACAAATTACGTAAGGCGAAAAAAAGGTAAAGAAAAAACTTCACGTTCACTTTCCCGTATACACCTAGTTCCTCGTTGGATGAGTGGGTTACTTACTACTCGCCTACCGTTTCGGTAGTCCCGAATTCGATTCTCAGCTCTGCCAACGTGAAATCAAAAGAATTTCTTTCCGGTGATTAGAAATTTATTTCCCGATGTAATGTGGTTCGGATCCCACAGTAAGCTGGAGGTCCCGTTCCTAGGTAACAAATTGGTTCCTAACAACAGCAAAAATATCTAATCCTTCGGGCCAGCCCTAGGAGAGCTGTTAACCAGCTCAGTGGTCTGGTTAAACTAAGGTATGCTTTATCCCGTATACACATACTGGTTATATCTATCTATCCCAGAGTGTGCATACATGCATATACTATGCACGCGTATACACTTATGTATAACTCAAACATATCTCATTCTAACTGAAAATTTTCCATCCTCATCAATATATTAGAATGTTAGCCAAGGAAACAACAATGTT
>NC_087203.1:86480499-86500499 GCF_015104395.2 Macrobrachium nipponense | reverse complement strand
AACCAATTTTCACATTAAACCAACTTAATCTAAAATGTTTTAGTCCAATATTCCATTAACCATAAGCAAAAAACCAATTTTCAAATTAAACCAACTTAATCTACAATGTTTTAGTCCAATATTACATCAACCATAAGCAAAAAAACCAATTTTCTTATTAAACCAACTTAATCTAAAATGTTTTAGTCCAATATTACATTAACCATAAACAAAAAGCCAATTGTCACATAAAACCAACTTAATCTAAAATGTTTTAGTCCAATATTCCATTAACCATAAGCAAAAAAAACCAAACTTGAGAAATGACTGGACAAGGACATAATTCCGTGGGTCCGAACATGCATAAAACGCTAGCAGACTGTGTTAAAATTCCAAGAACAATTCAGTGTTACGCATATCCAGGAACTTCAAGCAGTTCATAACCAGTTTACAATACAGAACCAAAGACTTCGGAGACAACAAATCTCCTGCAAAAAGCTGAACAGGATTTCAAAATACAACCACACATCGCTAGTCACAAGTGTTGTTGTTAACTTACACAGCACACAATGCCGTGGGCACACAGCTCGAGATCGATTAGACAATTAAATCTTCGCTACGAGATCTGGTACATACTTCGTCTCACACCGCCACCCTGTGGTAGGGGTGTAAGAATACTACCACCTTAGGTGGTGCGTGTCGTAAAAGGCGACTCAAAGGCCAGTTGCTGCCTTGCAGTCTTACTTTTTTAGTAAAAGACTAGGCCCACCGCCAATAACTGTGGAAACTACTGCTTCCTGCAGCCTAACGTTTTATTAAAAGGCTAGGCCCGCCGCCAATAACTGTGGAAACTGCTGCCTTGCCGTCTTACTTTTTAGTCAAAGGCTAGGCCCACTGCCAATAACTGTGGAAACTGCTACCTTGCAGTCTTACGTTTTCTTAAAAGGCTAGGCCCACGGCCAATAACTGTGGAAACTACTGCCTTGCAGTCTTACTTTTTAGTCAAAAGGCTAGGCCCACCGCCAATAACAGTGGAAACTGCTACCTTGCAGACTTACGTTTTATTAAAGGCTAGTCCCACCGCCAATAACTGTGGAAACTGCTACCTTGCAGTCTTACTTTTTAGTCAAAGGCTAGGCCCACTGCCAATAACTGTGGAAACTGCTACCTTGCAGTCAGTACGTTTTAGTCAAAGGCTAGGCACGCCGCCAATAACTGTGGAAACTGCTGCCTTGCAGTCTTACTTTTTAGTCAAAGGCTAGGCCCACTGCCAATAACTGTGGAAACTGCTACCTTGCAGTCTTACGTTTTAGTCAAAGGCTGGGCCCACTGACAATAACAGCTGAAACTGCTACCTTGCAGTCTTAATTTTTAGTCAAAGGCAATGCCCACTGCCAATAACTATGGAAACTGCTACCTTGCAGTCTTACGTTTTAGTCAAAGGCTAGGCCCGCTGCCAATAACTATGGAAACTGCTACCTTGCAGTCTTACGTTTTAGTCAAAGGCTAGGCCCGCTGCCAATAACTGTGGAAACTGCTACCTTGCAGTCTTACTTTTTAGTCAAAGGCTAGGGCCACTGCCAATAACTGTGGAAACTGTTACCTTGCAGTCTTACGTTTTAGTCAAAGGCTAGGCCAACTACTAATAACTGCGGAAACTGCTACCTTGCAGTCTTAATTTTTAGTCAAAGGCTAGGCCCACTGCCAGTAACTGTGGAAACTGCTACCTTGCAGTCTTACTTTTTAGTCAAAGGCTAGGCCCGCCGCCAATAACTGTGGAAACTGCTATCTTGCCAACTTACTTTTTAGTCAAAGGCTAGGCCCACTGCCAATAACTGTGGAAAGTAGTCAAACTACTGTGGAAGTAGTCAAACTACTGCTTCCTGCAGCCCTTACGTTTTATTAAAAAGAGCTACGCCCGCCGCCAATAACTGTGAAAGCTGCTGCTTACCCGTCCTTACTTTTTTTAGTCAAAGCTTAGTCCCCACTGCCAATAACTGTGGAACAACTTCTCCTTGCAGTCTTATGTTTTATTAAAAGGCTAGGCCCGATGCCAATAACTGTGGAAACTATTGCCTTGCAGTCTTACTTTTAAATCAAAGGCTAGACCCACCGCCAATAACAGTGGAAACTGCTACCTTGCAGTCTTACGTTTTATTAAAGGCTAGTCCCACCGCCAATAACTGTGGAAACTACTGCCTTGCAGTCTTACTTTTTAAAGTCAAAGGCTGGGAGGCCCGCCGCCAATAACTGTGGAAACTACAGCCTTGCTCTACGTTTTATTTAAAAAAGAAAGGTAGGCCCCAAAGAATAATGTGGCAGCTTAAACGTTTTTATAAAAGCTAGGCACCTGCCAATAAATGTAGAACTGCTACTTGCAGTCCTTTACGTTTTAGTCAAAGGCTGGGCCCACTGACAATAACTGCTGAAACTGCTACCTTGCAGTCTTCCGTTTTATTCAAAGGCTAGGCCCACTGCCAATAACTGTGGAAACTGCTACCTTGCAGTCTTACTTTTTAGTCAAAGGCTAGGCCCACTGCCAATAACTGTGGAAACTGCTACCTTGCAGTCTTACGTTTTAGTCAAAGGCTAGGCCCGCCGCCAATAACTGTGGAAACTGCTGCCTTGCAGTCTTACTTTTTAGTCAAAGGCTAGGCCCACTGCCAATAACTGTGGAAACTGCTACCTTGCAGTCTTACTTTTTTGTTTTAGTCAAAGGCTGGGCCCACTGACAATAACAGCTGAAAACTGCTACCTTGCAGTCTTAATTTTAGTCAAAGGCAATGCCCACTGCCAATAACTATGGAAACTGCTACCTTGCAGTCTTACGTTTTAGTCAAAGGCTAGGCCCGCTGCCAATAACGTGGGAAACTGCTGCCTTGCAGTCTTACTTTTAGTCAAAGGCTAGGGCCACTGCCAATAACTGTGGAAACTGTTACCTTGCAGTCTTACGTTTTAGTCAAAGGCTAGGCCAACTACCAATAACTGCAGAAACTGCTACCTTGCAGTCTTAATTTTAGTCAAAGGCTAGGCCACTGACAGTAACTGTGGAAACTGCTACCTTGCAGTCTTACTTTTTAGTCAAAGGCTAGGCCCGCCGCCAATAACTGTGGAAACTGCTGCCTTGCAGTCTTACTTTTTAGTCAAAGGCTAGGCCCACTGCCAATAACTGTGGAAAGTAGTCAAACTACTGTGGAAGTAGTCAAACTACTGCTTCCTGCAGCCTTACGTTTTATTAAAAGGCTACGCCCGCCGCCAATAACTGTGAAAACTGCTGCCTTGCCGTCTTACTTTTTAGTCAAAGGCTAGACCCACCGCCAATAACTGTGGAAACTGCTACCTTGCAGTCTTATCTTTTAATAAAAGGCTAGGCCCGACGCCAATAACTGTGGAAACTGCTGCCTTGCAGTCTTACTTTTCTTTTAAATCAAAGCTAGACCCACCGCCAATAACAGTCGAAACTGCTACCTTGCAGTCTTACGTTTTATTAAAGGCTAGTCCCACCGCCAATAACTGTGGAAACTACTGCCTTGCACTCTTACTTTTTAAAGTCAAAGGCTAGGCCCGCTGCCAATAACTGTGGAAACTACTGCCTTGCAGTCTTACGTTTTATGAAAAGGCTAGGCCCACTGCCAATAAATGTGGAAACTGCTACCTTGCAGTCTTACGTTTTAGTCAAAGGCTGGGCCCACTGACAATAACTGTGGAAACTGATATCTTCCAGTCTTAATTATTAGTCAAAGGCTGGGCCCCACTGCAATAACTGTGGAAAACTGCTACCTTGCAGTCTTACGTTTTAGTCAAAGGCTAGGCCGCCGCCAATAACTGTGGAAACTGCTGCCTTGCAGTCTTACTTTTTAGTCAAAGGCTAGGCCCACTGCCAATAACTGTGGAAACTGCTACCTTGCAGTCTTACGTTTTAGTCAAAGGCTAGGCCCACTGCCAATAACTGTGGAAACTGCTACCTTCCAGTCTTACGTTTTAGTCAAAGGCTAGGCCCACTGCCAATAACTGTGGAAACTGCTACCTTGGTAGTCTTAAGTTTTAGTCAAAGGCTAGGCCCGCCGCCAATAACTGTCGAAACTACTGTCTTGCACTCTTTCGTTTTATTAAAAGGCTAGGCCCATGGACAATAACTTTGGAAACTGCTACCTTGCAGTCTTATTTTTAGTCAAAGGCTAGGCCCGCCGCCAATAACTGTGGAAACAAAAATACTGCCTTGCAGTCTTACATTATATTAAAAGGCTAGGCCCACTGCCAATAACTATGGAAAAATGCTACCTTGCAGTCAGTACATTTTAGTCAAAGGCTAGGGCCCGCCGCCAATAGAAACTGTGGAAACTGTTTTTGCCTTGCAGGTCTTACTGTTTTTAGCTCAAAGGCTAGGCCACTGGCCAATAACTGTGGAAACTGCCCTAACCTCCTTGCAGTCTTAACGTGTTAGTCAAAAAGGGCTTGGGCCCACCCTGACAATAACTGCTGAAAACAGCTACCGTTCGCAGTCTTACTTTTTAGTCAAAGGCTAGGCCCACTGCCAATAACTGTGGACAACATGCTACCTTGTCCAGTCTTATGTTTTAGTATCAAAGGGCTAGGCCACCCGCTGCCAATAAACTGTGGAAAAAACAGTTGCCTTGTACAGTCTTAATTTTTAGTCAAAAGGCCTAGGCCCAAATGCCAAATAACTGTGGAAAACTGCTACCTTGCCAGTCTTAACATTTTTTTAGTCAAAGGCTGTGGGCCACCCACTGACCAATAACTGCTTGGAAACCTGCTACCTTGCAGTTCTTCCATTGTATTAAAGGCTTAGGCCCACTGCCAATAACTGTGGAAACGCGCTTACCTTGCAGTTCTTATGTTTTTAGTCAAAGGCTAGGGCCCACTGCCAATAACTGTGGAAAACTGCTACCTTGCAGTCTTACTTTTTTTAGTCCCAAAGGCTGGGGCACAACTGACAATAACTGCTAGAAACTGCTAACCCTTGCAGTCTTCTGTTTAGGTCAAAGGTCTACGGCCCGCTTACGGAAATAAACTGAAACTGGGAAACTGCTACCATTGCAGTCTTTACTTTTTAGTCAAAGGCTATGGCCCAGCCGCCAATAACTGTGGAAACTGATGCCATGCAGTCCTTCTGTTTTAGTCAAAGGCTAGGCCCCCCTCGCCCACTGCCTAATAACTGCGTGGAAACAACGCTACCTTTCGCAGTCTTACTTTTTAGTCAAAGGCAAGGCCCGACCTGACCAATAACTGTAGAAAACTGCTGCCATTGCAGTCCTTACTTTTTAGTCCAAAGGCTCAGGCCCCACTGCCAACTAATCTGTGGGCAAACTGCTACCATTGCAGTCTTAACGTTTTAGTCACAAAGGCCAAGGCCCGCCCGCCAATAACTAGTAGAAACTGCTAACCTATTCGTCTTACGTTTTTTAGTCAAAGGCTAGGGCCCACCCCCTGCCAATAAAACTGTGGAAAAACCCTGCCTACCTTGACAGTTCTTACGTTTTAGTCAAAGGGCAAGGCCCGCCGCCAATAAAACTGTGGGAAACTACTGATACCTTGGCAGTCTTTCCGTTTTAGTCAAAAGGCTAGGCCCACTGCCAATAAACCTGTGGAAACTGCTACCAATTGCAGTCTTCCCGTTTTTAGTCAAAGGCTAAGGCCCACTCGCCAATAACTGTGGAAGGAAACTGCTTGCCTTGCCAGTCTTCCGTTTTGAGTCAAAGGCTATGGCCAACTACCAATAACTGTGGAAACTGCCTACCTTGCAGTCCTTCCGTTTTAGGTCAAAGGCTTAGTGGCCCAACTGGCCAATAACTGTTTGGAAAACTGCTACCTTGCCAGTCCTTTCTGTTTTAGTCAAAGCTATGGCACCCACTGCCAATAACTTGTGGAACAAACTGCTACCCGTTGCAGTCTTCTGTTTTAGTCAAAGGCTAGGGCCACTGCCAATCAACCCCTTCTGGAAACTGCTACTCCTTACAGGTCTTCTGTTTTAGTCAAAGGCTAGGCCCACTGCCAATAACTTGTGGGAAACTGCTACCTTGCAGTCTTTCTGGTTTTAGTCAAAGGCTAGGCCCAACTCGCCAATAAACTGTTTGGAAACTGCTACCGTTGCAGTCTTCTGTTTTAGTCAAAGGCTAGGGCCCACTGCCCAATAACTGTTTGGAAACTGCTACCTTGCAGTCTTCTGTTTAGTCAAAGGGCTTAGGGCCCACTGCCAATAAACTGTTGGAAACTGCTGCCTTGCAGTCTTCCGTTTTTAGTACCAAAGAAAGGCTGAGGCCCACCTGCCAATAACTGGTGGAAACTGCCTACCTCCTTGCAGTTCTTCCGTTTTAGTTCAAAGGCTTGAGGCCAACTACCAATAACTGTGGAAAACTGCCCTACTTTGCAGTCTTCACCGTTTTAAGTCAAAGGCTAGGCCACCCACTGCCAAATAACTGATGGAAACCTGATACCGATTGCAGTCTTACGTTTTAGTCAAACGCTAGCCCCGCCGCCAATAACTGTGGAAACTGCTGCCTTGCAGTCTTACTTTTTAGTCAAAGGCTAGGCCCACTGCCAATAACTGTGGAAACTGCTACCTTGCAGTCTTACTTTTTAGTCAAAGGCTAGGCCCACTGCCAATAACTGTGGAAACTGCTACCTTGCAGTCTTACTTTTTAGTCAAAGGCTGGGGCCACTGACAATCAAAACTGCTGAACTGCTACCTTGCAGTCTTCTGTTTTAGTCAAAGGCTAGGCCCGCTGGAAATAACTGTGGAAACTGCTACCTTGCAGTCTTACTTTTTTAGTCAAAGGCTAGGCTGCCGCCAACAATAACTGTGGACTGCTGCCTTGCGTCTTACTTTTTAGTCAAAGGCTAGGCCCCGCCGCCATAACTGTGGAAACTGCTGCCTTGCAGTCTTACTTTTTAGTCAAAGGCTAGGCCCGCCGCCAATAACTGTGGAAACTGCTACCTTGCAGTCTTACTTTTTAGTCAAAGGCTAGCCCCGCCGCCAATAACTGTGGGAAATGCCCCTAGCCTTGCCAGTCTTAACTTTTAGTCAAAGGCTAGCCCCGGCCGCCAATAAACTGGGTAGAAATGCTGCCTTGCAGTCTTCTGTTTTAGTTAAAGGCTAGGCCCACTGCCAATAACTGTGGAAACTGCTACCTTGCAGTCTTACGTTTTAGTCAAAGGCTAGGCCCGCCGCCAATAACTGTGGAAACTGCTGCCTTGCAGTCTTACTTTTTAGTCAAAGGCTAGGCCCACTGCCAATAACTGTGGAAACTGCTACCTTGCAGTCTTACTTTTTAGTCAAAGGCTAGGCCCACTGCCAATAACTGTGGAAACTGCTACCTTGCAGTCTTACATTTTATTCAAAGGCTAGGCCCGCCGCCAATAACTGTGGTTGATGACAGCAAGGGCATGCGGTCGTAAAAACCCTTTTGCCAGACAATAAACCATGCCTGATGTTGTAAGGAGAGGCGCATCAGGCAAACCGACCGCTTAATGTAGGGATAACAGTGGGAAAGAAGACATAGACTCACACCTGCATTTAGAGATTCATGTCCAAAAGCCTAACGGTCAGCAACATCAGTACCAAAATCAGTTAAATTAAGTTTAGACTCTTGAATGCCACGTACCTGGTCAGATAAATCTGAGAGGATATCTTTAGTACCCAGTTATTGCCAGTTAACAAAGTCGCTTTCAGGAAAACAAAACTACATTTAAGGTGAACAAGAGCTTAAATGCAAACTTTCAGCAATCACTATTACCAATAGCTGGCAGTATATCGTTTCTAAATGTTTAGAAGGTAAACACTATGAAAAAAGGATACGTACAGAATGTAGGAAAACGTACCCCCTGACATGTCGGAAGGTAAGGGGATAAACCGGACAAAAACTTACCCACTCAGTCTAGGTTGTGCAAGATCTTGGTAGTGACCTCTAGAACAAAAGCAAAGCCGTCGACAAAAACTAATCTCCGTCCAAAGACGTAATCTATAAATATTGATCACCATTCAAAACAGTGCACAAACTCCAAGCTCTTTTCAGAGTAGTGTATAAAGACCATTCATATCGAAGCAGTTTAAACAGACCAGTCTCGGTTACAACAACAGAACACAAACTAGTAATTCTGGGTTCGAATCAGTCTATTAAGACTATTCACGGCTCGAAACAGACGAAACGCTCGGATATCAGAGGAATACCCGAGAATAATAAAGGACGAGAAAAGACGGCCCCACCAACCCAGCTCTGAGGATAATTCAAACAGAGCTGAAACAATTCCCGAGAAAGCAAACATGCTGAATAAGCAATTTAGCCCGGCATGCGCACAGGAAATAACCCAGCAAGGAACTCATAATCCATGAAGGAGCGCTTATACGAAAGTTAATGAAGACTCGTAAAAGTAGATTTCATAAATGAATATCAAGATTTAAAAAAAAGTAATTGCAATGTTATACTGCACATTAGTTTAATGCTTACTGCCACACTTAATGCATATGCTTACGTTCTTATTATGGACGCTATAAGGATTTTATAGGATAGGATGACATGAATTCCTAAGTACTGACTAAACGGCAGGCGGAAGGATTCCGTAACTATGTCAAATTAAGAAAGTCTATAAAATTTGTCTATTTTCCTTTAGTCATATAACCTCTTTTCATCCAAGAATCAAGCCTGCCGCTTTCCTTGGAATACGACACTACTATTTTTCTCCATCATTATTTCTCGGGGGAAAACATTTAATGGGACGCTTGAGATGCTGAGATGGTTCTAGATTCACAAGGTTCCTTGACCGAGTAGGCGTCACAAAATCCACAGTGGGCGTGAGAACTTCGAAAGAAAAGACAGAAAGGAGAAGAAATCGTCTAAATCTGTAATTTTCCATATCGTCTGAAAGAATTCTGTTCTGGATATAAATCCTAGCAATGGGCACCTTCAGTCATTCGGCGATTAAGAGGGTTGGAGTGGTTGGACAGCAAAATAAGGCATCCAGATAATAAAGGAGATGAAGTACATAGTTCTAAAGGAAATCCCTCACCGTTGCTCTAAGATAATAGTTAGGAAAGTAATCTTAGTTTATCCAAACCAATGACCTGATTAACAGCTCTCCTAAGGCTGGCCCGAGGGATTAAATATTTTTACGTGGCTGGGAACCAATTGGTTACCTAGCAACGGGACATACAACTTATTGTGGGATTCGAGAAATTAACTTCTAATTACCAGAAACAAATTCCTCTGACTCTACGTTGGTAGAGTGGGGAATCGAACTCGGGAATACCGAATCGGCAGGCGAGCACGTAAACCACTCGTCCAACGAGGAACTATAGCAGATTCACATCACCCGTGCTTCTGATGTCTAGGCCCGTCCCTTACGACGCTCCTGAATGTCTGTTGATAAGCCAATCACAAGGTTGGAAATTTTCAGTCCCTCTCGAGAGTTCACATGGGCAGGATGTATGTTTCACCTCTCCTGAGGGATACGTCTCTCAAAAGAATCCCTCAGGAGAGGTAGAACATGCATCCCGCCTATGTGAACTCTCTTGAGAGCTGAGAATTTCCAGCCCTGTGATAGGCTTATCAACAGCCAATCAGGAGCGTCGTAAGGGACCGGCCAAGACATCAGATACACGGTTACAGTGAATCTACTATAGTAATAGTTAGAGAGACTGAACAGCAAAATGGCAGATGCGACTCGGGAATGGGGTCAAATAAGGTTAAAAAGTGGCTGAAGTTAGGATCCGAAGAGAAGATACAAACGCCCTTCAATACTGCCTACACCGCACCATGTGAGGCGCACTGACGACCCTACTCCCTTACGAGACCGTCTTTGTGACAAAATGATTTAGACAGATCTTGATATATTTTAAGTTTTCTTGTTATGAATAATTTCGCGTTTCTGCTAATCAGATCATTTTTCGAAAATATAATTGTGGTTACATTTCTCAGTAATATTTCAGGTTTCATTGAGACTGAATGCACTACGAAATCATGAAACACAAATAACTTTACGAAAACATAATTTGATTTGATTTCTCTGTTTACTAAAACTGGCATCACAACACCTCGGTTATTGACACTATAAATAACATTAAATAGAAAACTAAAAGTTAATATAAATATATTTAAAAGGAGGTTCATATAACCAATATATATATATATATATATATATATATATATATATATATATATATATATATATATATATATATATATATAATCGTATCTGTAAATATATATTTGCATGTACTATACATTATACTCGTATGTACTATACATACATACTAAATATGTGTGTGATTTGAAATTTGTTGAGGGAGCCCGCCTCCCTTATGAAGATACATAACTGCTTCATATCACAAACCAGAAAAACTTCTTTCGTTCATTCGCAGATAAACACTGACGTCAAAAAACACTACAGGAATTCACTGAAACAATTTAGAACTGAACAGTACTGAAATACTGATTAAAACTTGAGGGGTCGAGATGGACTTGATATTCAGGACTATGCTCAGTTGTGTTGCGAGGCAAACGTGTTCACAGGCTGTCCAAGAGCTAGACCTCGTCCTGGCATAAAGTCAGCTTATTCTACATCAACAACAGCGACAAATGTGACATTTAAATGTAGATACATTTTACATAGCAGTCTGCGAACTGCGAATATTATTATTATATTCCGTCTACTAAAACAAGTTCACCAACTTTCACCGGAAAACACACGCCCAAAACTATCGGCCGAAACTATCTTTCCCGAGTATTTTCAAATGTTAAAGTATTTCATTCGTAAAACCAAAACCATTTGACAATATGTAATGGAGAACTTTTCTTATTTTGCGCAAAGAATAATTGTTAACTGTTTTCCAGGTGTGGGAAAACACGACCGACTGTAAAATTGTCTTCTTACTCTAATGTTAGATACAACTTTTCCGTTCGCGGAAGTTAAAGTCTCGTCAGAAATTTGTGAAAATAAATCAGTAAATACCCAGACACTGCTTTTTACTTGCCTCATCTCTACAGGGGTATATATGCCCAGGTAATTGTTATAGATCATTCCATTTACTTCAGCTTAAGACTCTGGTATCCTTGCTGAAAAGTTGTTTTGATTTGTCTAAGCAGCTGATCAGGTAGAAGTTTTGGGGAAGTTTTTAAAAATTATTATTATTGTTTTTTTATAACTTCGATTTACATTTAAGCGTCCATAAACTTCCAGATGCAATTATTCCAATGTGATATTTACGTCAAGATTTTTATTAAAAGTCAGAACCTACTAATCAATAATACTATTATTATTACGACTGATAAACTACTATTCCTTACAAATGATGATGATGAAAACTAAAATTACAATATCATTAACACTGAAATAGCTAAACAAAATTATCGCAAAACCAAACATTATATCAGAGGTCGAACATCTTGCGCCAATCATAAAGGTTCAGAGCAAACGCTACTACAAAGGTTCAATGTTAATTATTAATAATATTAATAATAACTTATTGTTATTAATGTCAGGAAGGTCACCTTTTTTTAAAATCAACTTTGTTTTGTATATTTAATGTAAAAATGATAACAAGTTCATTGCAACGAACACGAATTTCATTAAATATTTCTGATTACTAAAATGTTGCTATTTCGACTAAACAGAATTTTACTTACACGTTGACAGAACAGAAAAAGGCAAAAAGCCTATAATGATACAACTTCATCCATGATCAATTTATATTTAAAGCTACATAGTAGATATTGGCTCTACATGAAAAAATAAAAGTTTCAGCACACGTTATGCAGATTTACTATAAACGAATCCGACAGAGAGAGAGAGAGAGAAGAAGAGAGAGAGATGAGGGGAGAGACGAGAGAGAGAGAGCCGACGAGAGAGAGAGAGAGAGAGAGAGAGAGAGAGAGAGAGAGAGAGTTTACGTAAGCAAACACGTGAATCGCTCCCTTGAGCGTAGGTGAGAAAAAAATTAAAATAATAACAAAATCAAATGAGTTTATATCTCGTTGTGGCCGCTGTGATTGACACGGTAACCACGTGACCAAGGACACTTATGACTTACTGGCTAAATATACTTCACACGCACTAAGCATCTAATGCACCTGATACCCTCTACCTAAACCTGACCAACTTTCACCACTAGTGGTGTATTTGCACACTATTTACACGAGCGTATGCGCATAAAATTGCACCACCAAAGTTGGGGCAGTAGCTAAGTAGTCCAGCACCAGGCCCACGATTGCTCCGTCCGCTCTCTGGTTCGCCCAGTCGTAAATGGGTACCAGCGCCTAGTGGGGTCTAGAAAATGGGCGTGGAGCTAGCAAGCTCACTCCTAGAAAACTTACTAAAAAGCCGGAAGGACGTACGTTGCTCGCATCACATCCTCCACAGGGGAAAAAGGTGTTTGGTGAAAACGTACACGCCCAAGCGCAGGCGCGCGCACACACACACATACATACATACAGACATATTTACATGCACACACACACACATATGTATATATATATATAATCAAAACATTTTTCTATACAAATGAGAACATAATTACCACTTGTAACCATAAGCACAGTTTGTACTTGAATAACAATTAATTTTAAGTTTAGCGTTGTTCTCTTATAACATATGAGCAAGGGCAAAGCATGGTCACCTATTTACAAAAGGAAACACACGAACCACTAAATAAGTAAAAAAACAAAAGGCTTCAGTAGTATTTTGTGATAATAAAAGTTACGAGACGAAAGTTACTGTATAATTGAGCCCATTAAAAATCAGAGTCATTATTACCAGATATAATTAGCAGTGATTATTATGAAGGGAGCGGACTATACAATAGTCGCGTGAATATAAGATAAAATTATATCGTCGTAACATAAACAAAATGTTTATTTCATTTTTAATTTGAAATTTCTTTACGTGTGTCTTAGAGGTTTTTTCTTAAAAAAAAAGAGTAACATGATTAAACAATGCTATTTCCACTAAATATTTTTACATATGTAACATATGTAATAAATAATATATGTACATATGTTACATACTACGTATATTATGCCACAATAGAAAATAAAAGTCTTAAATATTAAACTACGAGGCAGATTTTGATACACACACACACACACACACACACACACACACACACACACACACACACACATATATATATATATATATATATATATAGTATTTAAATTGCACCACAAGTTATAGATTTCCTCCACATAGATGTGAATATTATAGTATGAGAGACGAGAGAGAGAAGAGGAAGAAGATGGAGAAGAGAGAGAATTCATGCAAACTATTTCCTTTGCACCTACATCAACAAATTGCACCACTATTTATTTTCAGTAAAAAAAACAGCAACAGATTCTTGTCAGAATTATTTTTAACAGTAAAATATTAATTAGATTCACCCAAAAATTTATGCAGTGCTGGTATCCTTTTATTGGTGTGATATGAATACCTTATCAGAGTCGTAAAAAGAACTGGTTTTGCTGATTGGAAAAAAATATTAAAATTTATTTCTGTAAGATGAAATGTTATGATATATATATATATATATATATATATATATATATATATATATATATATAATATATATATATATATATATACATACTACGCACACAACCACACATACACATATGTATGTATGTGTGTAATAAATTCTTCTGGTGGCTTATTTGGAAAATTGAGAATTAAGGATAGTAAGCCAACACATAAAACAAAGAGAGAGAGAGAGAGAGAGAGAGAGAGAGAGAGAGAGAGAGAGAGAGAGAGAGAGAGAGAGAGAGAGAGACTCCTTTTTTGTTTTTAATGGAAATTTCATTCATAAGTCAAGAGTAAATCCATCAATTTAATTAAATCAAACAGACAGATAGTAGGAGGAAAGAAAACACGCCACAGGTGCAAAAAAAAAAAAAAAAAAAAAAAAAAAAAAAAAACACTTCTGTTGCCAGAGGGCTTCTGTGGAGGTTGATCCTAGTAAAATCTAGCAGAGGAGGCAAACAGATAAAACAGATTAACAGGTGCCGTACCGTGTGCTGGTCAATATGCAGTTGGCGAAGGTTCTGATCATACAGTAATCTCGTCGGATCAATGTCTATGGGGGACTGGCGTCGGCCTTTGTGGCAGAGGCTCCAGTCCAGGTTGATTAAGCCCCAGAAGTCAGGACCTGCGGGAGAGGAGACAACCTTGTTTGAAAAGAAATTTAAGTAGGAGTCGTACGTGAGTTTGCATAAGTAATTCTGTTGGGGAAATTATTAAACTGATTCTTATTCGAAACTTACATTTTCCCTTTCAAGAGGACCAAGAACGGTAGTCATTATTATATATGCATGTTATAAAGACCCCTATTTTCTTACTGTACAGCATTTACCACATTCACTCTTGTCATGAACGTTTATGGAAATTACAGCAAACATTAACTTCATGACTACTAGAGCTAGCATACAAAAAGCCAAAATTATAGACAATTTACCATGCATCGTTCAAACATCCCTTATTCTTTTTAAAATGCGCACCATGATTATTCCTTTTTAAACACGAGCTATTTAAAAGCAGAGTTTCATGCCAGTGCCCCTCATTTTCTTAAGTTAGTATCACCGCCTCCCCACCCCCCTCTCTCTCTCTCTCTCTCTCTCTCTCTCTCTCTCTCTCTCTTCTGGACCAAGTGGCACACCGATTACCTAAAAGAAACTCTCTTCACCCCACGGGAGGGGTGCTGGGGAGGTTGGGGGTGGAGAGAGAGAGAGAGAGATCATTTGGGTAATTACGTGAAGTCACGGGCTGGTACGCTTGAGAAAATATCGTTGTCCGGGATCTTGAAGGACAAAAGTCTTGCTTGAGTCATAAAGTGTTTTAGTTTAATGGCCGTAGTTTTAGAGAGAGAGAGAGATGATAAAGTACCAGGTAAATGTAAGGCATATTCATTTACTTCAACTTGCGTTTCATATTCTTCTTGGCGTATTTTACAGAGAGAGAGAGAGAGAGAGAGAGAGAGAGAGAGAGAGAGAGAGAATACGAAAGAAGAAACCGAAGAAATAACAGGGAAGATGACATAAGTGGGAAGCAGAAGGAAACCGGGTGTCAGAGAGAAATGCCAAAATAAGACGCCAGAGAGAGAGAGAGAGAGAGAGAGAGAGAGAGAGAGAGAGAGAGAGAATCAACCCTCGCCATGCTTTATACTTCCCTAAGCATTAGCCAGGTCAGTCAATTACACACACACACACACACACAGGACACTGAACAACCAAGTCGCTGTAAAAGCACCCAGGTGGCTACTCTCTCTCTCTCTCTCTCTCTCTCTCTCTCTCTCTCTCTCTCTCTCTCTCTCTCTGTCCAGCCATAAGACCAGTTATTTCAACAGGAGGGGAAGGAGAAGGTAGAGAGGCTAAGTCGTTTACGAGGACCCAACTGAAGCAGCTGGGACCAATTCTTGACAGAATAAAAATGAAAGGAAAAGGAAGATGTAACTTTTCCTTTCTGATTCTGAAAATACTGTAGCTCGGTGCCGCATTTGGCATAAAACACTTACAAGAACTTCTAAATTTTTCTTTTGTTGGATACACTGAGACAGTGGCTCTTACTTTAATACAAATCACGCCACACAAAATTATCAATATATATAAATCAACTTGACAAAGACACCAAATGTATTTGCAAAGAAACTGAAAAATAACCTCGTGTACGGATGTATTTTCGCTATTAGTATAATCATAGAAAATTCATTACACCTTTATATAACACCGGAGATTGCAAATAACATTCAAAGGAAGGCGCAAACACATCAGCAAATAAGCATACAGCCGGTGAAAATTGTTTCAAAGTATCACAATCCACGTCCATGAATCACCTCGGTAAAATTATGAGAATTGCCTACAAATTCTCTCCTGAGATGAATGACCGCTGAGTATTGGCTTGGAGGGAGAGACAAAGGAAAAAAGTTAGTTTTAACTACTTTTCGCCTCTAGAGAATCAATGAAATATGAAAGGGAAAACTGGTCAGGTGATAAAACACCAGAAAAAAAGAGGTGTTGTAGTTATGTCTAAGCACATTCAGTGACAACAATTGGAACACAATGCAAAGAATCACAGAGAGGCCGTTTGCAGCTGGATAATCATGAACCAACATTAAGGTTCAAACTAAACGCTATTTGCAACTTTGTTGGAGGACTATTGCTACATCATCTGTGTATTATTTGCCGTTCCGTTTGCGAACTAATTGCGAGTTTGTTTGAACACCAATCACAACTATGTCCGAATATAATCCACAGGCTCTTTTCAACGTTAGTTAATGCTGCTACTGAACACTTTCCTACTTAGTTTAAGCAATATTCTTTGCTTAGTTTAAGCAATATAAGTATTTACTACATTTGTACAACATCCCCTGCTTCGTTCAACCTTTATTTTCAGCTTTACTGCTTCGTTTTGCGAGGACTGACAAGAAGGGTAATAACATACTAAAAGGCTCAGCCATCGCTTCGTAAAACTCGTAGGTCGAAAAAAAATATTAATAAAAAATATATTATACCTGATCAAGTCCTTGGCTTGACGTATCCACACATACGACCCAAAACCGATTATAAATTACGGATTTATCGATGGGAATAAAAGTACGTTCAAATAAAAAAGGTAAATAGTTCAAAGTAACCTTTCCTTAACTGATCAAGATGATTCTATATAGAAACAGAAAAGGGTCCAACTTCCGTGGAATAAAAAGGCAAAGAATAAAGTGAGAAAGGTTTGGGAAGAGAGCAATACTGTCCGACAGAAGATAAGAAGGTGCTCCAAAGGGCCATTAAAAGGAAAAAGAAAGTCCCTGGTGATTAACCTCTGCCTGGAAAAGCTGGAGACACAGGGCGGTTGTCAGGCGAGATTTACTTCCGGAGACAAACGCCACAAGTTCCACTCTTCAGTAATTTATGTCTCGGGCTGCAAACAATGTAGCAACAAGATAAAAAAATAAAACACCAAAAAACACCTACACTGCTAGCCACTGTCATCACAAGTTACTTTTGAACAGAGAGTAAAAATCCAAGGACATGACTGCACTTAAATGTTATTCTACACATCTTGACCATTAATAATTATATATATATATATATATATATATATATATATATATATATCAACACACATATGTATATAATGTATATATATATATATATTGTGGTGGAGAGAGAGAGAGAGAGAGAGAGAGAGAGAGCTATATTTCTATTTATAAGATGACTCAATCATCTTATAAATAGAAATATAGCTAATGTGCTTATCATTTTGATTTAATAAATGCAAGGACCATGTACCGTTATAAAGTATTTTTCCCATATATATATATATATATATATATATATATATTATATATATATATATATATATATATAAGGAAGAGATTCAAAGATATATATTACATATATATACTATTATATAATATATGGGAAAAATACTTTATAACGGTACATGGTCCATGCATTTATTAAATCAAAATGATAAGCACATTAGCTATATTTCTATTTATAAGATGATTGAGTCATCTTATAAATAGATATATAGCTCTCTCTCTCTCTCTCTCTCTCTCTCTCTCTCTCTCTCTCTCTCTCTCTCTCTCCACCACAATATATATATATATACATATGTGTGTGTATATTATATATATATATATATATATATATATATATATATATATATATATATATAATTGTGGTAATAGAGAAAGAGAGATTAAGCGAGATTTCAGATATATGATACAAAGTCACTCAAACACTTTGTAAAAATACAAATATAGCTAATGTACTCATCATTTTGATTTAGAGGCCGAATGAACATTTCCTAATCTGCCACTAACACCACTCACACTGTGAAAGACTAATCTCAAGAAGAGAATAAAATAAAAAGGCACAAGAAAATAATCACGTCTCCCTCGAATGATTAATATTATGTTACTGAAAATGAGTACGCATTCATATGGAATAACACCACTGCTAAAAGAGGAGCAAAAAAGGGGACATCAGAAAAAAAGGCTATTGAGAACTCGTGCCTCATACCTTTAAGCAAATAACCGACACATGGGCCTCCTTTACTACCCTGGGAGGGTCATCAATCATGGCCTAAATGCCGAAGACAAAAAAGAGGACAATAATGATACTGCCATGACCAATGATGGAGTGCCTCAAGTGTTGTGACGAAGTAAGCTTTTACTTTTGTGCATTTGTGTTCATTTCATCTTTGAAGATCCAAATCTCTGAGGATCCAGGTCTATGAGGATCCAAGTCTAAGAGGATCCAAGTCTATGAGGATCCAGGTCTAAAAGGATCAAAGTCTATGGAGATCCAAGACTATAAGGATCTATAGGTTGATGCGGATCCAGATATATAAACAAGGTGTATGAGGATCCAAGTCTATGAGAATCCAGGTCTATAAAGAGCTATAGGTCTATGGGGATCCAGATATATAAAGATATAGGTCTATAAGGATCCAGGTCTATGAGAATCCAATTATACGAGGATCTAGGTCTATGGGGATCCAGATATATAAGGATCCACTAGGTCTATGAGGATCCCGGTCTATGAAGATCTAGGTCTATGAGGATCCAAGTCTATGAGGATCCAAATCTATGAGGACTCAGGTATATGGAGATCCACATATATATAAGGATCCAGATCTATGAGGATCCATGTCTATGAGGAGGCAGATCCTTAAGGATCCAGATGTATATGAAGATCTATGCCTATGAGAATTCAGAGATATAAGGATCCAGGTCAATGCAGATCCTGATCTATGAGGATCAAGGTCTATATATATATATTATATAATATATATATATAATATAATTATATATATATATATTTAATATATTATATATATTTAGCTAATGAGGATCTACAACTATGAGGATCCACGTCTATAAGGCTCCAAATCTATAAGATCAAGGTATATGAGGATCCAAATCTATGAGGTTCTATGTCTAGAGTTCCTTCAGAGTCAAGTTACACAATTTTCCTCTTGGGTCTTCATCGTGTCCAGGATACAAAAGGACACATCTACCAAGTACCAGCCGTCTCTACATTTTAAAAAAATGAGGCGAAACCTCTACAAAATAAAAATTCTAGATTTCACTATGGGTAAATACCTTTACCAATACTGTATATATATATATATATATATATATATATAGATATATATATATATATATATATATATATATATATGTATATATATATATATATATATATATATATATATATATATATATATATATATATATATATATAATTAACCGCACAGGACGCTGGTACCCATTAATAGTCGGGCGAACTATACTCTGTTTTTTTCCATCTGTCCATCCGCCTGTAGTGTTTTCGTATGGTAACACTGCGTCCCAGGCTCTAAATAGTTACGCTACGAGTAAGTTTTAGGTAAATAAAAGGATATCTGGGTGTACATTTGCAATTGAAAAGTGTTTTAATAATTTACTGTATTCGAATTACACCGTTAATATTCAAATAGGACATCATTATAATTGTTGAATGTAAGCTGAATGTAACTATCTAGAGCCCGGGACGCAGTGTTACCATACGGCAAACACCATCAGGTCGGGAGGACAGATGAAAAAAAACAGAGTATAGTTGGCAACAGGCTGCGTTTATATGCAGGATACACAAGGCATATGTGTGTGTATGCATGTACACATTTTTCCCCAAAAATGGATGGTTCTGGAAGGTGCCAACATTCCGTTTTCCAGCAAAACCGCGGGGATGGGGTTGCTAGCCACACGCCCTGTCCTACGGATATTCTTTGTAAATGGCTTCTGGGATTTTTTGTTGGATATGTGAATGTAAACGGAAAAATTAAAATAAAAAAAATGCAATGATGCCAATAGAAAGAAAAAGTTTAATCTGGTAAAAGTCTGAGAGTTAAATTTTATATTGAACAATGAGTGACAAATCAATTTGACAAGAAAAGACTGAGAGGAAAGCTCGGAAAAGTGATCGCCTGAAAAAGAAATATTAAATATCCGAATGAGAAAAATGATGCAGAAAAAATTTATA
>NC_087203.1:86467999-86475499 GCF_015104395.2 Macrobrachium nipponense | reverse complement strand
TAAATACTATATAAATTTTAAAAACGGATTGAAATATATTATCCAGCCTGGTTCGCTTACCACTCCATCTGAAGGCTATGGTATTTTTCTGGCCTCTATAAATATGCTTTTCAACCTCGTCCTCAAGAGCTCGTTTGCTTGTAAAGTCGCCTTAACTTCCTGCATAACTGTACACGTCTTCCATCAAATTATTCGAAATGCCCCTATGTGGACGTCCTCATTTCGATGGTTAACGGGTTTCATAAGCATCTCAAAATCACTGAGTAGCAAAATACGTCTTCTCTAAACCCTTTAACATTCACTGGGCCACTTAGCCAGATTCTTGTCACAACAAAGGCTTTGTCATCGTTCTGAAATAACCGAGCAATTTTTAAGCAATCATGCTTTTAAAACAGAGCCTCGCAACAGGAGAAAAAAATAAGGGAATTCATTGTCACGCAAGAAGTACATCATACTTAATGGCACGGCGCCGTTTCCCAAAATAGTTATCTTACGCAACGCTTTCAAATCTAAAAGAAAAGAAAGCAAACAATCTTTCATTATTTTTTTTTTTTTAAGATTAGGGATGGGTCATATTCTACATAAAAATAGAATGCCCCATTTCACAGTTAAATCTCTCTCTCTCTCACGCACACACAAACACACACACACACACATATATATATATATATATATATATATATATATATATATAAGTAAACAACGTATACATATATATGTGTGTATGTGTTTCTGTGTGTGTATTAGCAATACCGATTGAAATTAAGCTCTTCATACCTATTTATGAACAATAAAACTGTCAAAAACAAGATAAAAATGGGATCCAAGGGACGCCTCAAGAAGTACAAACGCCCCACCCAAATCAGACGCGCAAACAAGAGGCAAACAAACACACGCGAACAACTAAATTGGGAGATGTCCCTTGAAGAACAGGGAAGATTGGCAATTACATTAAAAGCCTGAAGCCATGGCTACATGCAAGCCTTGGGATTATTAACACAAGCCTTATCCAAACCATACTTTTAGGTGAACAATTCTTGGGAGTGAAATAAAGAGTATTATTATTTCTGGCGCTTAGTTGATCATGCTAATACAGACGCACAAACAACACACCACCACACAAGATCACACAAGACACACATTTATATATATATATATATATATATATATATATATATATATATATATATATATATATAAACAACACACTCACACACACACACACACAACACACACATATATATATATATATATATATATATATTATATAATAGAAATAAGAAATGCGTGTGTATGTGTGTGAGAGAGAGAGAGAGAGAGAGAGAGAGAGAGAGAGAGAGAGAGAGAGAGAGAGAGAGTGAAATAAATGAGCTAAGTAACAAAATACACAATGAATTGAAAAACCAGGAGTGGACAAGATTAAACACATCAGATAAGACAACGCCTTCCAGTCAACATTGTGGTTGGAGTGAACAGCAATATTTGCAATCTCACTTATTCATAGATATCTACTGAAACACAAGTCTACGAAGAAAGAAATCGCACGCAACATCAGCGAATGATTTTAAGGTTCCTCGCCGCTTCTCCTACAAATCTAAACACAAGAAGTAACTTGAGAAATTGCCCTTAAGGGCTACCAAGAATTTGCATACTAGAAGCAAGTTTGGTTTACAAAATGATACGCAAACATTGTTAAGAACCCAAAAACAAAATGCGCTCTTTCAAGAAGCGGATTCTGAAGAATGCAAACATATTCAAATAGCAAGTTTGAATATGGATCAGAGACAGAGTTATCAAAACAAGCGAACAAAGGGCAGTAAAAATCAGCTGAAAGTCAAAGGAATGATAAAGAAATAAAAATTATCCAATGTACGGTGGGTTACTGTTTTGGTTAATCATTTTGCTCCACTTACGACCTTTGGAATGCTTTCACCTTTTCTCTGTTCCCACTATACCATGAAGCAATACTACTGACATTAATTTTACAGGAAAACAACTCATCCAGACAATATACACATACGTATGTCTATAAATATAATGCCATATATCAAATACATATATTATATATATCTATATATATTTATTATAGATATATATATTATATATATAATAAATATATATATAATACAGACACACACACACCACACCTAATTTTGACACGATCCGACTTGCCCTTCGTTAACGTAAGGTTTTTTGCGATACATACACACACACATATATATATATATATATATATATATATATATATATATATATATATATATATATATATATCTATATATCGTATCTGTATCGCAAAAACCTACGCAACGAAGGCAAGTCGGATCTCAAAGTAAGGTGACTCCCTTTCTACCAAAACACCACTGCTTCGTAAAAATGACTAAATAAGCAAGGAAATGGAGTTAACTGGACGGACTCTCAATGTGGACCCAGAAAGCAACAAACTCAAATGCAGAATGAAAGTTATGAACGGTAATTAGTGAGCATTTGTCGACGACAGTTAAAGAATTATAACGTCACCAAAACTCTTGGTATGATTACATTCGTAGAGCATTTATGTATGCATGTATGTATGTATATTTACACTCGTAGAATATGTATGCATGTAAGAGTATATATATATGTGTGTATGTGTGTGTATCGTCGTAAACTAACAAAAGCGAGAGCTTGGAAAGGTGTCGATAAAAAAAATACCACCGGTTTCGTTTCTTCACACAAAGTTCCAAATCAAAGAAGAACTTCACATTAACTTTCAAAAGTTAATGACGTAGATTCAAAAGCCTACACTGAAACACCTGGGATTCGAAACTAATTTTATCCATTCCTCAGCTGCACTACACAGAGACTTGAAAAAAGTTCAGCTGTGCCACGGGGGTTAGGTTCAGATTTGTTCAAGTTCGGCGAAAGATTGACTTACAGGAAGAAGAGTTCAAGTTTGCTTTAAAGGTTCGTTAGCTTTGATGTTCTCAAGTTCGAGGTTCCAGGTTGAGGGGAATTACGGATCTTTCCTAGATAGTGACCCCCCCCCCCCCCCCCGCCCCCCCCCCCCCCCCAACAAAGGTTTTATCCCGGTATGTATCCACCTTTGTGGCGTGTTTAGTACAAGCCCGTTTGGGGATGACCAAAAGATTGTAAACATCACCAAGATAATGACCGCCAAGAAATTATCAGTCCTAGATAACGACCCCAGAAAACCCTGTTACGGGTCACTATCTACGAAAGATCCGGAATAACTAAATATCCAGCGGCGTTACTACAGGTCCAGCGGAGTGAATCAAGGTTTATCAGTGCGACCAAGGATTCAGAAAAGTACAAAAGAACTAGAAGTGACTAAAAATTCTACCCAGAAAGTTCAAATTGTGCTGCAAAACTTTTACGTTTATTAGGGATTTCTAGGTTTGGTTGAAATAGGATTTATGTTGAACATCTGTTGCATGAATATGGATCCTTGACAGCTGTATGAGTAAGGAACCATTTATTTCCATAGCATCGAACTCCAGAGCCTTTAAAAAAAAAAAAAAGGGGGGGGGGGAGTTTTGACAACTGTATGTTGGTAAAAAGCCGCGTATTTCGACAGCCTCGAACTCCAGAGCCTTTAAAACAAAAGGGGGGGGGGGGTGGGGGGGGGGGGGGGGGGGTGGGGGGGGGGGGGGGGGGGGGGGGGGGGGGGGGGGGGGGGGGGGGGGGGGGGGGGGGGGGGGGGGGGGGGGGGGGGCTGGGGGGGGGGGGGGGGGGGGGGGGGGGGGGGGGGGGGGGGGGGGGGGGGGTGCGTGTGGTGTTATGCAGCGGGGGGGGGGGGGGGGGGGGGGGGGGTGTAAATAAGGTGACCCAAAGATCTCAAATGTGGCATTTCTATGAAGAAACTTTCAGGAAGAGAAAGCGGCAGAATTAAAAACCCTATCAGATTCTACATAAAGGATGTCTTATAATTTCAAAAGATATCTTTCCTGGTCTGTTGATATGGTGGCTAGCGTCGTGACATGCCGCTTAGATGTCGTGAGTTCGCGGCTGTCCAGGGCGATGAGGAAATCACTGACTCTGTATCATGATCAGTTACTGCCGCAGTATGGGGATCTGCGGCGGAGGTTGAAACCAACATTCTTTGAAGGATTGAATTTCAAGTCAATGGCTCCACGTGAATAGGTTTCATCTACCATAATAATAATAATAATAATAATAATAATAATAATAATAATAATAATAATAATAATAATACTGAATACCACCCACTAATATTGTTAAATGCTAGTTAAAAAATCGCTATTTGAAAAAAAGACTAGCCTACATTTAAATACCATCCAAAAACAGGCATCAGCTTCCTTTTACGAAAATAGAACGAATAACAGCCACAGCCAATATTGCACGGATTCACCCAAAATATACCTCCCTTTCGACTATTCTGATAGAATCAGACAGATTCCTTCAAAATGGAAGCATTCGACAATGATTTAGAGTTGAATATCAAAACATCCAAACATTATAATCCAGTATGGTATGTACCTTACAAAGTCACTTGATATTTACTGACGGCATTGTGTTACTGCGCATGTACAACACTACAGTGGAAAAATGTCATGTTAAAATATTTTAGGAATTACAGCAATTTAATCCGATTACATAATAGGAATAGAGAGGAAGTCTGGTGCACGAGACCTTGTCAAAAATTAATGAACAAGCTAATACGCACATATATACACACATCTATCTATCCATCCACCTGTCTACTATATATATATATATATATATATATGAGTGTGTAAGTGTATATATATGGTATGTCACATATATAGTAAGTGTATGCATAAATACGTATATGCATATACATACACAGACATATAAAGTTGTAGCATTAAGTTTATGTGAATATGAATATATTCAATAACAATTTTTTTATCGTAAAATAATGTAAAGCGGATGAGGAAATAAACCTTGTCTTCCTAAGATTATCTATTCCTTAAAAGATATTCATATATGTACGCGTTTAAAACAAGTTATAATAACAATTATATAAAAACAAATTACAAACAGACATAATAATAAGCAAAGGAGAGAAATAAAGTTAAAAAAGGAAAGGACCAAATTTAGAAGTCAAATAATTAAATAAGAAAAAAAAACAAACTCCAAGCTCATATTTAAGGGACCATCATAATTTGAACGAAAAAAGAAGAAAAAAATTATATATATATATATCTATATATATATATATATATATATATATATATATATATATATATATATATATATATATATCACACACACATACACACACACACACACCACACACACACACACACACATATATATATATTTATATATATGATATATATATATATAATCCTTTCTATAGTTCAGTACTTACATATCCTTCATAAATTTCATCCAGTCACTACCATCCTACCACATGCTGGTCAATGTGGACGCTAATTTCCCTAATCATTACGCCAGTCACAAGCATGGTCTCATTAGTGGCATAATTGAGGATACCACTGCACACGCTACATGGCTTAAAAGCTTATTTAAACGAATCTAATCTGAAACCTACAATGAGACCGTCTACTTTAGACACACTGATGCTACGGCATTGTAACGCAAATGTATTGGCATACATAAACTTGAATGTAAAATTTATGCCAAAGCCCAAAAAGCTGGGACATATGAAGTCATTCAGCGCTGACAATAATGTTGAAACAATCGTTATGAAAAGGAGGAAAGATGGAAGAAAGAGAATATAAACGTAGGTATTAATAAGAGGAGTGAAAAGGGTTGCAGCTAGGGGCCCAAGGGCCGCTGCAAAGGACCTGAGTAACGCCAGCAGTCAGGTGAACTGACGGACACTACCCGCAACGGGGCCAGTTTTTTTTTAGTCAGAAAATATTTTTTTTTTAGTCAGAAATGAAAGTGTTGCTCCGTTTGAATGTGTGTGTCAGTAAACGATTTTATGCTAAATCTCTTTTTATTTTTCCATTAAATTTCTAACTCTTGGCTCGCTCCGAGTGAAATGATTTGATTAAAAGGCAGAAACATCACCCCTACCTTGGGACAATACAAATGCGAGTAGTGCATATTATCCCCCTGGTGTTCATTTTATGTAACTATCCTGTCCAGTGTCTTCCTCATTCTTTTGAATCGAAAACTGCTGTCTCCAACGTACCCCTCTCAGGAACATACCAGCACTTGCAATGACATTTCCAAGAAAACAAGTATTCAACTGACGTGACGCCGTACAGTTGCAAGCAATGAATAATTAACCTAAAACTAGAAACTCTACAAAAGATTGACCTAAATCTCATAAAACGCCCCACAAGTAAAAAATTCACAATAGTAATCTTCTACAAAACTCTCATTAGTCAATTTCGAACTAGAACCTCTACAAAGATGCACCTAATTCAGGAAGAGAATACACGACAGAACATATATTTTAAATATTCTGTGTTCTACTTTCCCCATAAATCAAACTCCTATCAGCACACAATTCTACAAAAAAAAAGTTACAGATATTACGGAGACCTTGTCCAGAAATGACTACAAAAATAATGCGTGTAAATCCACACCCTTCAAATAAACTTCCAAGAAACCAACACAAACAAACAAAACAAAAGAACAGCACTACCTAAAACTTGCTTCGACGAATGTAATAGCCAACATAGATGCCAATATCAACATTGCAAATGACAAATGGGAAGGCAGGTTGACTCCAATTGGAATATCTTTTAGACGATTTTATAATGAGGACATTTGAATTTCAATGGCACTTGACTACACTTACTCCAATACTATTGTTCTGTTCTGTTCCGAAAGCCATTGGAAACATTGCCGCTTTGTCTCGTCGTTGTCACTTTCGCTGGTTCTTTATTAAACGATTCGTTTATGTAAAGCAACTGTTCATTATTTTCACTTTATATCTTTATTTATAAACTTACATCATGATTTTTGCAGTTTGACAAGATCAGCGAGCTGAAGACAAGTTGTTTTTCCATTTTTAGTTTTCTGCAAAAGGAAACTATTAAGACGGCTAGTTGTCTGTCCTTGGCACTTTTTCTGTCCGCCCTCAGATCTTAAAAACTACTAAGGCTAGAGGGCTGCAAATTGGTATGTTGATCATCCACCCTCCAATCACCAAACATACCAATTTGCAAACCTCACGCCTCAGTAACTTTTATTCTATTTAAGGTTAGCGTCAGCCATAATCGTGCGTCTGGCAACATTAAAGGTTAAGTTAAGTATATCTTAGTTTAACCAGATCACAGAGCTGATTAATAGCTCTCCTAGGGCTGGCCCGAAGGATTAGATATTTTCACGTGGCTAGAAACCAATTGGTTACATAGCAACGGGACCTACAGCTTATTATGGGATCCGAACCACATCGAGAAATGAATTTCCTTCACCAGAAATAAATTCCTCCAATTCCTTGTTGGCAGAACCGGGAATCGAACCGAACGAGGAACAACGCTATAGTGCAGACCACTAGACCACCATCGGGCTGTGGCTGAAAGCTTCATG
>NC_087203.1:86440499-86457999 GCF_015104395.2 Macrobrachium nipponense | reverse complement strand
CAATCGCGTGACACCAGGTGGCTCTGTATGATAAAAAAAAAATCGCTGACCATTATTACTCTCCTGGTCAGATAAAAAGTAAAAAAAAAAAAGTACAAAAAAAAAAAGAAAAGAATGGATGAGTGGCAGCCGTATCCATTTTATTTCATCATAACTACGATAGGAATTTTTGAGGTAGATTATGCAGGACGTTGGAAATGGCCCGCGTCGCTGGGACACGCACACGTTCAGCCTCAGGATTTTAGTTCTAAAAGGAAAGGGATGAATATTAAAAATGTGAATCTCGCCCCCCCCCCCCCCTCTGGGATTGGCGTACAAGGGCCCCTGTAGTCCCTTCGTTCTTAAATGAATTCCTTTGGAAAAATAGAAGAATGAAAATTTAGAATTTGAAAAAATAAATTCGTTTGTATAAAATGCATAGAGTAAGGTAGGTATTGGTAACCATTCATACTGCATAGTATGCGTATGTTTGTATATATATATCCATATATATACACATATATATGCATTATGTATGTATATATATATATATATATATATATATATATATATATATATATATATATATATATACATACATACATACATACATACATACATACACACACACACACACACACACACCCTATACTATATATGCTTCAGAAACTTGGAGCCTTACTAAACCTTAGAACATGAGCTAGTTACAACTCAAAGAGAGCTATGCAAAGAATAATGATGGGAATAACACTAAGAGACAGAAAAAGAGCAACATGGATACGAGAGCAAACTAAAGTGGAGGATACTCTAACAACATGATATATATGTATGTAGAGAGAGAGAGAGAGAGAGAGAGAGAGAGAGAGAGAGAGAGAGAGAGAGAGAGAGAGAGAGAATATATTTATTTTTTTACATGCCCCTATGTCTTTCCTTATAAAAGGGGAGTGCACCTAACAGATGTAACACTTTTCCATATTACTTAGGCACTTTAGTAAGAAGTTTCCAACTCCTAAATCCTTTCCCACTATTACACACCCAATATGGGTACCTATTTACCTGTACATAATTCAATGCTTGGTTCAACAGGGGCACAAAGGATTTCAACGGAACGAGCTAATAACGCTACATAGTTGATGGGTTTCGAACTCTGGTCCTCTCGTTCTGAGACAAGTGTAATAACCGCTAAAATACATACACAAAACACACATACATATATTTATATTGTGATATTATGTATACCATGTCTCCATTCTCTGTAATTATGTCGCTTGTATATATTTTATTCTTGTAGTGGTACTCCTTCTTACCACTAGGTTTGTAACACTTGTTTTCCTGTTTTGACCTTTTGTATCCTTGCCTATCTTTTCGTACTGTTCGTCATTTAAGTGTCCTTGTCGTTTCATTTACTTTACTTTTGGCTTGTAATATTTTGAGAGAGAGTCGCTCTCAGGCACCTTAACGACAACATATTCTGTATACACGGTGTAGGATAAATCATCTTCCTATTGTTAAAGTAAGTCAGTGTGTTTTCTTTTATTTTGTGTTTCGTTGGTATATTTAATTCAGGTGTTTGTTTAATTGTTTGTCTGTGTGTTCGTTCATTGGTTCATATAATTGTGTTGGTTTAACTTGCGAATTGTTTTCTATTCTACTAAAGTAAATGTCAATGTAATTGCTTGTTATTTCTATTATTAAATTGTTATATTTTGTGATCTGAGTTTTACACGTTCCTTCATTGATTGATATTTCTTAAATGTTCTTATTATAAGCTGTAACAGGCTAGGCTAAGGCTTACTTTATAATAATTTGGGGGCCTGTCCGGGATCTTAAACAAGTAAACACACTGATTAAACTACCAAAGTACTGACAGTCAAGTCACCGTGAATGTTCCAACGTACGATAATTTAAAATTTTTTATACATTGTGATTATCGAATAGATTTATTACAGTATGTTGCGTGGGTTTCTTTTCTCCTATTTATCTTATAGCGATTTTCTCTCGACATTTAAGTCATTCCAATTCATGTTTTCGGACATTGCTATTATAGCTGCGGTCGTATCTAAGTTAACGTAGAAAGTAACAGAGTTCATTTACATTGGTTCGCCTTGTTTCAAATAGTTTTGGGAGAAATATTATTTGAAACTTCGTCTTTATGACATCATGGCATCATATTACCTTAGCGCCGTGTAATAGAGTAGGTTTGGAGTTTGACTGGCCTGACATTTCCGTATCTACGCTATTCGAAGCATCTAAGTATTATTGCTTTTCATATCGCTTCATTCGTACAGTTTTGTACCGTTAATTATATTTTACTACTTTATCGAAGCATCCAATATTAAACTTTTCATTTTGCTTCCTTCGTACCAGTAGTAATATAATTATTTATTCTTACCCGACTTGCGTAATGTAAGAATAGTCAGTATTACATCACGTGATATATATTACGTATTCTGTAATTGTTTATGCATTGGGAAACATTTCTCGTTGACTTTGCTACGTTCTCTGTGATTTTCAGTCCGCAATGTTTTCAGTAGAAACGCATTTTTCAGTGACCCTAAGGGAAAACTCAACACTATAGTATATGCTTTATAAAAAAAAAAAAAAGAGTGAATTGTTGGCTTTGGCAGCTAAGTGTTGAAGTAACTGCTAGTTCAAGAGACAGGAAAGTGACATAAAAAATGCCATTTAGAATATATTATAGAGGAGGAAATTGTAGAAGAACACGAGGCTAGGAATTCCTGAGTGCTAAGAAAGAAAGTCAGACGTTGAGCATATGAGGTTAGCCATACAGTTAGAACAAGTAAAATTAGAGGCAGATAAGGAGAGAGAGAGACAAAAGTTAGAAGTAGAGAGACAAAAGTTAGAGATAGATAAAGAAAGGAAAAGGTATGACCTAGAAATGGAGAAAGCTAGATTAGATCATGAAGCTAGTCTGACTCAGAATATGGAAATTGAAAAAAGTAGGATTAGTATAGAACAACATAGTAGAATAATGGCCCTAGAATCTAATCAACCACTCAAGTTTGACTTGACTAAGAGTTTAAAGTTAGTCCCTGAATTTACAGAAACCGATGTAGATGCCTTCTTCCGTAATTTCGAAGATATTGCCTCAAATATGAAATGGCCAGTAGATCAACGGGGTTTGGTTACTTAAATCCAAAGTCCAGGGTAAGGCTGCTATAGTGGTTAGTAATTGGTAGGGGAAAGAAATTATACAGTAGTTAAGCAAGCTTCTATTTTAGATGCATACATGGTAACTGCCGAGGGTCTTAGACAAAGATTTAGACAATACATTAAATCAAATGCTCAAACTTGGTATGAATTTGCAAATGAAAAACTAAGATTATTTCATAAAATGGCTTAAGGTGGCTGCCAATGTTAATAATTTTGAGGAACTCATTAACCTGATTGTGACTGAAGAATTCATGAGAAAACTGCCACAAAATATTAGAATGCATATTGCTGACCGCGAGGAAGAGGATTTAAAGAAATCTGCTATGTTAGCTGACCATTTTTTCTGATACACAAAACACACCACGGTACTGAGATGTTTGTAAGCAAGGCAAAGCAACAGGGTTCAGTGGTGAGAAAGAGGGTGTAAAACATTGTTCATATTGTAAACAAAAAGGCCATGACATAAATGAATGTAAAAAACCCAACCTGTAAGAAATCTAAGTTTTTTGGCTCTCAGATGTCTCCTGCCCCGATGTTGGTAAATATAAAGACAGTAAATTTAGCGTAAAAGGTAAAGGAACTATGCATTGTAGTACGCCTGAAAGTGATGCCTTGTTTGCTAAATTAATATTTCAGAGGGTACAGTAACAATTCCCAATGGTACTCCTGTTAAAGTAAGAATCTTACGTGATACTGGGTCAACCCAAAGCATGATTTTACATAGTGCAGTGCCTACAATTTCTTTGCTTGATGAAAAGGTACTAGTTAGGGATTTAAGTCACACTAACAGTTTGTCTTTAGCAGAGCTCAATTTAAACTGTGAATATGTATGGTGGTAAAGTAAAGATTGCTGTTATCAACACACCATTCCCTGTACATGATGTTCAAGTATTACTTGGGAATGATTTAGCTGGTCAACTACCTACCTTATTTTGTATAATCAGCCACTGGATAATAACTCTAATGATTTGGATATCTTTGAACATGTAATTAAAGAAAATAATTTCATTAGTGACTTAGGTGAAAATGACATTGAGGAAGTAGAGACCGATCAATGTGACCAGACTGAGAATTTTGTTGGTGTCGTAACTAGGGCAAAAGCCAAACAAGCTGTGAATGAAGGTGTCCCAGATATAGTAAAGACAACCATTCCCTGTACTAATTCTGATTTGATAAACTTACAACGAGGCAGATGCGACTTTAAACTAATGCACTTAAACAAGCTTCCACTAAGGAAGGTAAGGTACCTGGCTATTACTTTGATAAAGGAGTCCTGTTTAGGCTGTACCGACCTAGAAGCTGTTCTCTAATGATACCTGGGCTAATAAAGAACAACTTGTAGTACCATTAACTTTACGTAAGAATATTTTGAGTGTTGCTCATCAAGCAGATTCCCATTTAGGAGTGTCAAAGACCTACAACCGTATAGCTAATGATTTCTTTTGGCCAGGTATGAAACATGATGTAATTGAATTTGTTAAAGAGTGTCATGTCTGTCAAGTAGTTGGAAAACCTAATGAGGTAATTCCAAAAGCACCCCTCATACCAAACTAAAAAAGGTTAATCAGTATATTTTGACTATACTTTGTCTACCACTAGATACCCTATTGCAATTCCCCTTGGTAACATTTGTGCTAGAAATATTGTGAAACACCTCCTTAAATTAAAGTTTTCACCACTTATGGATTCCTAAAGAAATACAGAGTGATCGGGGGTGGGGTACTAATTTCACAAGTGACTTTTCAATGAAACTTTAAAGGAATTTAATGTAAAACATACTCTTGCATCACCATATCACCCACAATCACAAGGTGCTCTTGAAAGACACCATCAGACCTTAAAATCATTACTTCGAAAATTTTGTATGGAGACTGGAACAGACTGGGATGAGAGTTTAGACTTAATATTATTTGTAATTAGAGAAGTCCCTAATGATTCCTTAGGTATGTCACCGTTTGAGATGTTATTCGGACATAAAAGTTAGGGGGCCACTACAAGTACTTAAAGATAAAATGTTGAACAATGATACCTTAGATAACGTAACTGTAGGCAGTATGTCGATAAATTGGAAATGTAATTTTGAGAAAGTCCATAATTTTGCATTTAATAACTTAAAAAAGTAGTCAAGATGCGATGAAGGAATTACTTTGATCTAAAAAACTAAAGTTCGTAAGTTTAAAGAAGGGGATTTTGTACTTGTATATTTCCCTACTCCTAGTTCTCCTGCTCCAACATAAATTTTCTGGTCCTTATATAATTCAGAAATGTGTCAATAATAACTTAATATAATAACAGTACTCCTGACAAAAGAAAGTAAACCCAATTAGTTCATGTAAATCTCATCAAGAAATATCATGGTAATCCTCCAGTTGCTTTGCATTGTCTATCAGACTCTAATGTATTAGATTCTAAGAAATATAATGCATCAGCACACCAAAGTAAAACCCCATTGCCACATGATGCAGATTTATATCACTCTAATGATTTTGTTTCTTGGACAGACTCTGCTAACCAGGAAATATTGCAGAATATTCTAGTATATTTACAGCATCTACCCCGAAAGCAGAGGAGCCAGCTAGCAGAATTATTCCACAAATACAAGAGTATATGTGGGGATGTGCCTCAACGTTGCAGCGATGCTGAACACGACATTGAATTACAGCCGGGTACACGACCAATTCGTCAACACTATTACAGGACCAGCCTGGAAAAGCAGCAACGGATGAAGGAGGAAGTATCATATTTACTGAAGAATGGACTGGCAACTAGAAGCACGTCAGCTTGGGGCGTCTCCATGTCTTTTAGTTCCAAAAACCAAACGGTAAAATTGACGCCTGTGATACTGGCATTGGTGCTGTCTTGATGCAGAAGAACAGTGACACACAGATGCTGCATCCTGTTAGCTACTATTCCTGCAAACTCAAAAAACACCAACGTTCCTATGCGACCGTAGAAAAGGAGCTGCTGGCAATCATCGTAACCTTGCAGAAATATGAAATATATTTCTCATCCAACATCCTGATCACCATCTTTACGGATCATAACCCACTAACCTTTCTCGGACAAGCGAGGTTAACAAATCAACGTATTTTTCAGATGGTCTTTGTTTCTGCAAAACTTTGACCTAACCATCCACTACATCAAAGGAACTAAGAACTGCATTGCGGATGCCCTGTCTCGGACCCACATGAACTCCTGATAGTCTTCTGGAATACTCTTCATGATCCTTATAATGTCCTGATAGGCCATTTCTTCAACGGGGAGGAGTGTGATATTATGTATACCATGTCTCCATTCTCTGTAATTATGTCGCTTGTATATATTTATTCTAGTGGTACTCCTTCTTACCACTAGGTGTAACACTTTGTTTTCCTGTTTTGACCTTTTGTATCCTTGCCTATCTTTTCGTTACTGTTCGTCATTTAAGTGTCCTTGTCGTTCATTTACTTTACTTTGGCTTTGTAATATTTTGAAGAGGGGAGAGTCGCTCTCAGGCCACCTTAACGACAACATATTCTGTATACACGGTGTAGGATAATCATCTTCCTATTGTTAAAGTAAGTCAGTGTGTTTTCTTTTATTTTGTGTTTCGTTGGTATATTTAATTCAGGTGTTTGTTTAAATTGTTTGTCTGTGTGTTCGTTCATTGGTTCATATAATTGTGTTGGTTTAACTTGCGAATTGTTTTCTATTCTACTAAAGTAAATGTCAATGTAATTGCTTGTTATTTCTATTATTAAATTGTTATATTTTGTGATCTGAGTTTTACACGTTCCTTCATTGATTGATATTTCTTAAATGTTCTTATTATAAGCTGTAACAGGCTAGGCTAAGGCTTAGTTTATAATAATATATACAAATATATATATATATATATATATATATATATATATATATATATAGATATACACACACACACACACATTAAAATATATATATATATATATATATATATATATATACGTATATATATGTATTTGATATTTATATATGTATATGCTATATATAGATTATTTATAACACACACACACACACACACACATATATATACAGAGAGAGAGAGAGAGAGAGAAGGGGTGGGGGTTGAGTATACAAAAGTCAAGATGCACGAGTTGATTGCTGTGCATTTAACATTTAAGAAATTGTAGCGCGGATGGCTTACGTGAATGACATATAAAATATGGAAGCTGAGGAGACAAAGCCTTTGCTGGTAGGTGCATATACGACTAAAGACTCCAAAGGGTGCAACCGAAATATGATAATGAGAAAGAGAGGGTTTAGCGCAGGTGAGAATGGAGGACTATAGGCTGGTACAAAAAATAGTGTGTATAACTCGAACAAGGGGTGATCCGACCTCCAGCTTACTGTTCTGTACTGTTTAACATAACTATTATTTATTTTGTTACATGTTCATTCTAATAAATAAAATACATATCCTTTCCTAAAATTCCTGTATCTTTAACACAACACGAAACATATTTTTCAGACCTTTCTAGGATTTCCTACCCCCATCCTCCAACGACAACAACAACAACAACAAGGTAGTTTGTAAACTTACTCCCCGAGTAAGAGAAAAACCGGGAGGAATGAAGAGTATTGCTGCTAAAATGCCAGCAAGATGGTATAGAAGAGAAGGACCTTAATTTTCCAAATTAAGGCCTCAATGGAAGGACTTCAATTTTCCAAAGGTGACTGTAGTTTGTATGGACGAATGAGCAGCTGATGCTATGGGACATTTCTATAGCATTTAAAAAAAGAATGTGGCAGTGATAGCTGTCTTGTTATTTTATGAACCACCACCTGTTACGGGGTTCGATCCCGATGAAAGTCAGAAATTTACACACACACACACACACACACACACATATATATAGATATATATATATATATATATATGTGTGTGTGGGAGGGGGTTATAAATAACTTCTATAGACAAAAGACAAAACAAGCATAAAATATATACCAAAACATACTACTTTCAAGTATGTTTAAAACCTACATATAACGGTTAAAAATGAAAGCATATGTAGATACGAAAGCCCACACCATCATGGCTCAAAATGCAAGTATCCAAAACAAACGACGTCGGTTTCATTTAGTTCATCAGAATCACAATTTACGTTGTATCTATTGTGCGTGGTCAATCGACCTTCTTTGGCATCAAGAGTGAGGTTTGCATTATCTATTAAGAAATTATTTCCAGCAAATAAAGGAAGGACACGAAATCGCAGATAATACAACTCTTGGGAGTATGTGGGCAGCGTTTACCGCGCGCATGCTTACGTGGCTCCTCCGTAGAATTTAAAGGGCATGGTTCGTATTACTATTCCCTAATTTATATTCTGTGAACGGAAAACATTCCGATCCAATGTCAACTACACTTTCAAAAAAGCCATTTGGACATAATTACACCACTGAAATGAATAAGGAAAAATATGAAAACAATAAGTTACGAGGAATGAAGTCGAAGGGAAACTGGTAGGTTACGAAACAAAAAGCAAAAGACCAAAGAGGACAAAATACGGAACAAAAATATTAAAAACTGAAATTTAAAAACGAATGTAAAAAACCAACAAACATAAGAAAGGTTTGAAGATAGGGAAAATAGGTAGGGGAAAATTATGACAATAAACAAAAACAGAGTAAAGATTAAAGATCTGTGGCGAAACAGTGGAAAGAAGAAGAAAACGAACGAAATGAAAGAGAGAAAGAAAGGAAGAAAATCAGAAAAATAGAAAAAATGGCATAAAACCTGAGAATGTAACTCCCATTTCCTGGGAAGGAAGACGGGTGGGGGAGGGAGGGGAGTAAGGAGAAAACGAGAAGGGGGCGTGCCCCCTACGTAACCGCTTTCTCGGAGGGGGTCCCAGACCCCTGCAAGCAAAATTGGACGTCCCGGCACGCAATATGGCTCTATATTACATATTTTGTGGGAATTTGCTGGATATGTGTACTTGAATAATGTCCAGACATTAGTGGCAACGATGCATTTTTTTTTTTTTTTTACTTTTCTTCATATTCCCCTTTGCAATATTTTGTGCAATATTTTGCCTTAGTTAATACTCAGCTTAGGGGAGATAGATATTATTAAAAGAAATGCCTTGCATGATAAAAAATGAAATTGCGATTTTTACTATAAAAATGCGCGTTAAAATTGTGCTGGGAATATTTCACAGAAGCAAGAATACTGTGGAAATATTCCTTGTATTCTGAGATGTGTGGTAACAAAAGCTATCTGCAACTATAGTTTTTTCCCCGCTTGAATAATAATAATAATAATAATAATAATAATAATAATATAATAATAATAATAATAATTATATACTGATATACCAGTTTTGACAAATAAATCCTGTTCTAAATAAAATACCACTTTCAGCATTATTTAGATTTCTCCCAATATGAATATTGGCCAATTATTAAGAAGTATCGCTGAGCCAGAAAAGCTAGTAATTAATAATAATAATACTAATAATAATAATAATAATAATAATAATAATAATAATAAAATAAATGAAAGAATGAAGAGTAATACGAAATCCTAGATCTATCTTAAACAAAATTTCACTAATCAATGTTTTGGGACTTTGATTGTTGTAATTTTTTTTATTTCTGACGATAAAACTTCAATAAAGATTACGCAACACTTGTTGCAGTTACTCACTCTCGCAAGACAAGAAACCAAATATTTTCCAGGCTTATCAGATTAGTCTATCTAATGCCATGTATTGAGCCCGACATAAACTTGATATGATAATTATGTCGCAATATTGATTTAGTGTTTACAGCAACTGGAGTTGAATTAAGCTCAAAGTATTCTTTTCCATAGCATTTAAAATGTATCAAATGAACCATAATAATCTTCGGACGCTTGAATTTCAAGTTAGTGGCCGCTGCGGCCTCGTCCCGTATGAAAGGGGTCCATCTTGTGAATAATAATAATATCAATAATAACAATAATATCTTATCGAATTTCCATGCTTAAAATTATGAAAAGTATCACACTCAAGTTTATTATTGACTCCGAAAACCTTGTTACTGTTTGTAAGGTTTCAAAAGCCTGAAAATGTGACTTCATCAAGTGATTCAGTGTTTTGCTATTTGGTTGGCCATAGTTATACAAAATTGCTTACAAAGTGCTTTCTCGTTTCCAGAAGTGGTAATTACAACTCACATCATTTCCTAAAGAGCTTCTATTTTGGCAGTTTCTTAAGTCTGATTTCAGTTAGGATTTTTCACTATTATCTTCTGCGCACTTGTATCTCCACTTACCGCAAACTATTCTTTTTTTACAGAGCGGTGGTCTGTAGTTCACGTCGCGTGACCCAGTGCCATAAAAGTCTTTCCTATTCCCACAATATGGATTCATATTTCTTACCAGATAACTAGAGTATATCACTTGCATACGGGATGCATACGAAATAAAAAAATGTCATTTGCCGTTAAAGACACATACTACGGCGAGAATATAGCCATTTAATACATTATACACATTTTCCAATATGGCTGCTACGTCACATACCAATGACATTCTTCTGAATGCAGGGCATCCGATGCTAACACCCATGAGTCTCTGCTATGGTAGCCTTCTTATCAAATTTGAAAGAAATCGGAGTAAAAATCTTCGAGGTCTATAAACTTACAAATTTTGAATAATGACCAAACAAACAGTCGCCATGCCTAATTTCTATACGAACAAGTTTAACCCTCTACTAGATTAAAAGAAAAAAAAAGAAAAAAAAAACGGTTAGTATATTATTCGATAAATAAATCCGAGAGGATCTGATCTTCTTTGTCCTCCCCTGGGTGACCGGATGGGAGACATGACACAGCAACCCAACCCCTACAAACCAGTTTGTCCGCCCAGGGGGGCAGGCAAGGGAACGAGAGGGTGGGGGGAGCCATCCACCCTCGTCCTGCAAATTGCAAAAACTCAGTATGAAATCAATTCGCAAAACGTGCTTGAAAGAGGGTCTTCTTCTTTACAATAATAATAATAATAATAATCATCATCATCATCATCATCATCCATAATAATAACAGTTATAACGGAATCTTTTAATAATAATAATCTTTATCGCCTATACCAAATAATTATGATGACTTTTATACCGTAAAATAATATTATTAGAATTGAAATAAAATATGAGAGCGGTAATGTTAGAACAATAATCATCATTACAAAATTCTATATGCGCACCTTTACTGTAATTAGTAGACTTGTGTCCATTAATGCATTTTTTATCATCGTAATTATATGCCCACCATAACAGTTTTGTCGAAACTGCAGGTAACCTAATTATGCTTCATAACTTAATTCTGGCACAACATTGCCCATTAAACGCAAAAGCAAAAACATTTTAAATAAAATGGACATGAATGAGCGTTGCGCTTCTAAATATTAATAATAATAATTATAACAGTGGTGCTGGTGGTATTAGAAGTAGTATAGTTATGAACCTTTCTTTTCGAAATTTAAAAAGCTTGAGAAACATTGCGAATAAGTCGAGAATCAACTCAAGATTAAAATAATAATTTTGCAAACGCATAACACTAATGTTGTGCGGCCTTTCATTACCTGCGTTATCCTCCTGTTATTTTTGCTTGGCAAGTTTTGCTTTCCCAATTAAATCCGGTCGCTGGAGGAAGCGTTAGTGGGCACTAGAGATTCAGGAAAAAAAAGAGAGAGAGAGAGAGAGAGGGAGGTTTAAAACCATATATAAAATACATATACTATATATACAATATATATATATATATATATATATATATATATATATACATATATATACACAAACACACACACACACACACACACACACTTATATATATATATATATTATATATGGAGTGGTGTGTGTGTGTGTGTGTTGTGTGTGTGTGTGTGTGAGTCGTGAGTGTGTGTGTGGTGTGTGCGTGTGTGTGTGTAAGTATATATATGCTTCAATATTTAGAAAAAATTCCGTGGCAGGAAAAAGTTGGCCAGGTGATGAAGTGATATATATATATATATATATATATATATTATATATATATATATCTATATATATATATATATATATATATTATATATATATTATATATATATAAAATCAACCTTCACCACCAGGCCAACAATTTCCAGCCACGGAATTTCTTCTAAATATTGAAGCACAGCCAATCTGGACGGGACACATTCTTTCTTTCGGAGGCCACAGTTGGAGCAGACTGCAGTATTTTCGCTAAATACGTAAATCCTACGGCACCCAGTAAAAGGGATAGCCGAGTTTTATTCGCAAATTGGACAATTATAAGTTTTTCAAGTCTTTCTGATGACTGGGGAACCGAAACAGCGTAACTGTCCGCAATGAAATTTGATTACAGCAAGCAAAAGTGTTAATGGAACTTCAGTTCATACGTGGAAACAAACCTATATCTGGAAAAGACCCAGATTTAATGGAGAAGGTCTACAGGAGAATGAACGGATTTTAACAACTAACGAGTAGCAGATACACCGAAGTTTCTTCGGCGCAATCGAGTTTTCTGTACAGCGTATAATTCTGTATGAAACACTCAGCCACAGTCCATAAAACCTGCAGCCACGGCCCTCTGGTGGCCTGGCTTGTTGGCACCTATAAAGCTTCCAGACACGCGATGATTGCTAAATTTAATCTTAAATAAAATAAAAATTACTAAGGCTAAAAGGCTGCAATGTGTTCTGTTTGATGACTGGAGTGCAGATCTGAGGGAGGACAGAAAAAATGTGGACGGACAGACAAATCCATCTCAATAGTCTTACAGAAAACTAAAATGATCGTAATTCCTTCTTGTGAAAAATCAGTACAAATCAAGTTTTTCAATTAAATGGAAAGGAAACGTAGGCTAAGTTATTACTGGTTAACTTCCCCTTACATAGCCCAGAATTAAACCAACTAGACCAGTGGTTCTCACGGTGGGTTGGGGTGGGGTGGGTGTGGGGGTGGGGGGGGTTCAGTTTTTTTTTGGGGGGGGCAAGAAGGGGGATTGTGACCATAGATTGGCAGGCTCAAACTGACTTCAGGACCACACAAAACGCGGTGTGCGGTCCTAGAGCCAGTTTGAGCCTGCCAATCTGTGGTCAAAATCCCCCCCGCACAAACTCTGAAATTCCCCCCTGGTGAGAACCACTGATCTAGACAACCAAACGACGAAAAAGACTGCACTTGTCGAGAGACAAAACAGTAAAATGAAATAGTGGGTTCAAACCAATTACTAATTTTTGCAAACGCTTGAGACCCTTCTATATGATCTTACACAGTTTTGTTTTGCTTCAAGAAACAATTCTAGTATCATAATATATGTTTCAGTTTCTCGTGTATGAGAGAGAGAGAGAGAGAGAGAGAGAGAGAGAGAGAGAGAGAGAGAGAGAAGGATTTCAATTTTCTATTTGACAGTAAACAAAAATGTTTTTTGAGTCGCTAAAAACATTTCCAATCACGATAATTCTTCAGGAATAGCAATTTATGAAACGTAATGATAAAAAGTGTCCTCACTTCTGAAAGTGTATCAGTTTCTAATGAATTTGTGTGTGTGTGTGTGTGTGTGAATTAAGGTACACTTGCTTGCTCTTTCCTGCCATGTATGTAGCTAATCTTCTCTGCGCAACAACTAATAATAATAATAATAATTAGGAAAAAACTTTCTATCAAGAGAGTTCATAAAATGTTCCAAAGGGTCCAAAATACATTATATAATTGTTAAACGCTCGTGTAAAACTTTATAAAAGCTTTCGAACCCTTCTCTGGGTTCATCCTCAGTCAGTCATTTGCACCGGAGGCGAACCCTTCTGTGTGTTCGAAGGCTTTGAAAACTTTTATAAGATTTTTCACCAGCTTTTAACAATGATATTATTGTGGACCCTTTAGAAAAAATGATAATTATAGTAACACATTCCCAAAATCTCTGTACAGATTTAACGTTAAATATATGTATATGCATAACTATGGATTTCCAACAATAACATATGACACGTCCAGGTATATCTAAATTAAATAATGTGAGTAGAAGTTAAAATTTATGAAAAGGTCCCATGGCAACAATGAAATAAAAAAAATTCTTGAAAAGTAAATATGATTAGTGCAATTAATGAAATACGAGTCATTTTTGTTAAATGTTTTGCAACCAAACTTTATATGAACTGATGATTTGATAGCTTACGATCACCCTCTCTATACCCAATTCTACCCCTTCGAAGTCAAAACATCTATCTGCTGGAAACGCATCCAATCAACCAATGAAACTAACCTGAAATCTGCCCGGTGCAGCATTGGAATTAATTCCTTCATTTTTCATTCATATTTTTGGTAACGTAACCGGACACGGCAGCTCTCCCATATGCAAAATACAGCACAAAAATATGCATTTCACAACTCCGTATCCAGTTCCAAGGCATTAAGTTACGCATACCCCGCTTTTGGGCAAAACGGTCTATCGCTTTTTCTGGACAAGTTCTAGATTTTTGGTTTGTCCCTTTTTTTTTTTTTTTGTGTGTGTGTGTGTGTGTGTATGTGTGTGTGTGTGTGCGTGTGGTGGACGGGGGGCTGGCTGGCTGGCTAAGGAAACCAAAATGTCTCATTAATTAATCAGCATCCTGAAGGGCAACTGCACCTCTTACCTTAGTATCACTAAGGACCCACTTACTCATTTCTCAATTTTCACCTTTTATTTTCTGACTGGGGTGAGGGGGAATGGATAGGAGGGTGGGGGAGATGAGAAAGTTGGGTCTTTCATATTTATTGGCAGCAGGTTCTCCCCCTCTCCCTGTTTAGCCTAAAAACAAAACACCCCCTAACTTCCCATGGAGTGGAACCATAAGCGCAACGCAGTAAATATATATACATTTTTTGGGGGGTGGGGGGGGGGATCGTATTACCATAAAGCACTTGACGAAAATGGGTCTTCCCCGCTCTGGGGATGACAAAAAGGCGTTATAAGTACAGTCGACAGAAGTTAAGGACTCTTCAGTAGAGGGGAAGGTGGCGTCCTTAACTTTATTAGTAACCCGATAAAGAAGGTAAAGTAGGAAGTATTTAGAAGCCGCGCCTTGATGACACAATCAAGAATAAATATACCGAAGGAGATAACAAGCTGGTGCTGACCCCTCGCGCCGCTTTCCTTCGATGTGGCCACGTCGTATGATGTTAGATGGAAAGGAGGCTGCGCCATACGACTGAAAACACGCTTCCATTTTTCGGTTAAGAAAAAATGAATAAAAGATAACGCTTGCAATTACAAAAAAAAATTTAATTAATACATAATTAGTCTTCAAATTAATAAAATCTTGAAAGGAAATTCGCAACACTGTACCATCATGCAATGTATTACAGACGCTTCACGGCTTAAGGCAGAGCCAAAAAGTGCGAGAACATTATTTATTTAAAAAGAAATAATTATGATGCAAACGTAAACGAATAACCAAACCTCTTATGCACCTATTTTACTGAAAGGGGGATTAGCAAATTACTTGTAATATATATGAAGCAATTCATGATTCTACAAAGGGTGCTTTTTAGACTGTATGTGGAAATCTGCAGCTCTAACATTACTTTGAACATTGTAAATAGCGAAAAACCTGACAACTGAAATTTGAAGGATATACTTCTTACTCCAATAACAATGAATTCACTTTTTGAAGTAAAATTATACCACGATTATCATACGGCGATTGCAGACACTTGATTTAATGTATGCTTTCTCTTCTTTAATACTGACGGGGGGGGGGTTCAGTATCTATCTTTCTCTTAGAGTCGTACAATGCTGAAACAAAGATTCATAACCTAAGGTTCCACAAGGATAATAGAATTGCATTCATCTCCAGCGATGAACGTACTTTTTTTTTTTTTTTTTTTTTTTTTTTGTCAATTTTACGGTGTTGTATGATGCTATCGACTGTTATCAGTTAGGAGTTACTGTAACATTTATCAAAGGCATTTCGTGTAAACAGTCATTCACCATTATTAACACTTGTATCCTTTTAGAATTTGTTCCATTTTATATATATACATTACTTAATCATAATTATCATTTACTTCCTAGGTATTTTTCCTTTTTCCATGTTTATAAGAACAGAAAGGGAAGTGACATCTCTTTTGAATAAAATTTTTGCAACTGCAGTATTAATACTAAAATTCATAACTTGAGCGCAACCTTGGGAATTAAACCACACACCGGAATGCCTGGCTGTGAAACAGCAAAAAAGCACAGCAAAGAGAAGAAAAGGTTAAACTGAATTAAGGAGAAAATTATTAACGAGAAAACAAATCAATCCACGATGAAAAAACTAAAAAGAAAAAAGAAGAGAGAGATGACTGCATTCTTGAAAACCATGCAACAAACTTGAGATCCAGGTAAACCATTGGCCAAAGTAATGGTACCTATTACCTCATCAGAGGTCCCCGGCCTCTGTTCCCTCCCACATCTGTTCAGAGAGTAAAATCGAGGATATCACGACGCTCCCATCATTAGTCTTAATGACATCTGATTCCGGACGTCTCCCCTCCCCCACTAATTAGCATCGACGGGCGCTATTCCCAAGTACTAAATCTGGACGAGGAAGAAGAAGAAGAGGTAAGAGAACAGAAGAGAGGAAACGAAGAGGAACTACTCCCAAGTGCTCAATCTGGGTGAAGAAGAAGAAACAGAGGTAGGAGAAAAGAAAAGAGGGAAATAGAGAGGAACTATTCCCAAGTACTAAACCGGACGAAGAAGATGATGCAGGAGAACAAAAGAGAAGAAACAAAGAGGAACTATTCCCAAGTGCTCAATCTGGGCGAAGAAGAAATGTTACGAGAACAGAAGAGAAGAAAAAAAGAGGGGAACTATTCCCAAGTACAAAGTCTGGACGAAGAAGAAGAGGTAGGAGAAAAGAAGAGGAAAAAAAAAGAACTATTCCCAAGTATTAAATCTGGACGAAGAAGAAATAGCGGAAGGAGAGAAGAGGAGAGGAAAACAAGAGAGGAACTATTCCCAAGTACTAAATCTGAGCGAAGAAGAAATAGAAGTAAGAGAAGAAAAGTGAGGAAACAAAGAAAGGAATTATTCCCAATTAATAAATCTGGACGAAGAAGAAACAGAGGAAGAAAAAACGAAGAGCAGAAAAAGGAGAGGAACTATTCCCAAGTACAAAATCTGGACGACGAAGAAAAGGTAGGAGAAAAGAAGAAGAAAAAAAAAGAGGGACAATAAGCATGAGTAGAGGATAAAGCAGAAGCAACAGGAGAAGAGAAAGAGAAGTCAGAAGCGAGGAGGAGGGAGATTGACGATACGTGTGAGGAAAGGAAAAAGAATTAGAATAATAAGAGGATAAGGAGTAGGCTGATAATTTGAGCCC
>NC_087203.1:86375499-86425499 GCF_015104395.2 Macrobrachium nipponense | reverse complement strand
TTATTTGTGTTATTCTTGGTGCTATATAAAAGTGAATTTATTTCTAATTGTGCTGCTACAGCTGTCATGTAGAGGAAGTGTCAATTTATTTTACAATTTTGCTAATCTCAGTTCCTATGAATACCAAAAAGTTCCTAGGTTTTACAAGAAGCTAAGAACTCTAAGATTAATTTTTGTATATTTTCCAACATTATTCTTGAATATTTTTTTGTGGAAGGTTGAATTTTTTATATTTAGCAAAAGTAGGCGTCTACTTTTCAATATAAATGGTATTTTTCATGAAGTACCACAATATCTTAGGTATGAGGCAAAAAGCACCCACCGTGGGCTTCTTACCCCACCAATGGGGTAAAAGGCCCCCTTTGTTCTTTTTTTTCAGGTCACGTTTTTACTATCCTAAATTGCTAACAGCCTCTCATGGTTATGATCGTTGATACTCCAATAACAAAGCTTTCTAGATACATCTCTGTTAGGTCAATAGCTGAAACACTGTAGACTATATAAGCATTTCTCCTTAAGGGGGGCTTCTTACCCCACTCTCCCCTACATATTGGTATTCATACTTACATATACATTCATATATGTGCATATGTATATATGTATATATCGTGTTTTGTGCTTAAATGTATACATCGTGTTTTTGTGCATATATGTATATAACGTTTATTGTGTATGTACATGTGTGTTCATCACTGTTTACGTACGGTTGTGTTTGTTTGATCAGTAGCTATTGATCAACAAATCTCCGCAATCGAAACCTTGCTTGCTACACACACACACACACACACACACACACAAATATAATATATATATATATATAGTATTATATGTCATCGATTCCCATAACTAAAGAAAATCTTGGTATGTCAGAGCAAATGTGACCCAACTTCCAAGTCGGGTAAAGAATTTCTAACGCCAAATGCAGCCCGAGACGTTGCATGTTGAGAAGTTTGTCCAACACGTGAGTTACTACGGTATGTTAGGGTTCCTGTCCAAACAGAGGAGTCCGCGGGCTGCCAAGTCGAGAATACGATGCAACAAGGTTGTGTAAACTGCAGAGTCCTTCGAGACGGGAAGCCGTGGCGATGATGATTATTATTGAACACTACTCTTGATGCACACACTCCCTAATGGAGAAAGCTACAGAGAGATTAACTTGCTTCAAAAGTTTACGCAGAAATGAATACACACACAAAAAAACGAAAACAAAATGAAATAATGAAAAGAAGTATGATAAACTAAATTTTTATATTACAAAGTAACACACACACACCCATACACACACACATGCACACACACATACATACATACATACATACATACATACATACACACACACACACACACACACACACAATATATATATAATATTAATATATAATATATAATTATATAATATATAGAAAATATATATATATATATAATATATATATAAAGTTATAGCTGAAATCACGGGCCAAAAGTCAAATGTCATAGATCTGATCACATTTTTTAGCAAAGGAACAAGAGAGAGGAGGTCAAATACAAACTATAGGAAACAATCTCTTCAAATTTCCTTTTCTGAGAAGACCACGATGCTTTTCTAACCGAGCACCGAAAATTAAGCACATACAAAATACGGCGAAGTTTCTTCGGCGCAATCGAGTTTTCTGTATAGCGTATAAAGTTGAATGCAACTCTCAATCACGGCAGATGAAACTCTCAGCCGCAGTCCATGAAACTTTAAGCCACGATCCGGTGGGGATCTCTTTTGTTGGCACGTATAGCGATGCCACACGCGCGATTATGGCTACCTTTAAACTTAAAATCAAATCAAATCCACTTAGGCTAGGGAACTGCAATTTGGTATGTTTGATGATTGGAGGGTGGATGATTGACATACCAATTAACAGCCCTTTAGCCTCAGTAGTTTTTAAGATCTGAGGGCGGACAGCAAAAGCGCGGAGGACAGACAAAGTTTTCTTTGACAGAAATCTAAAAAGGATTGGAATGTGGGAGCACTGTACACCGAGCGAAGAGATATACCCGCCTCTGCAGAGGATAACAGCCGGTTAAAGCCTGAGAAACGGAAACGACCACATCGTCAATACATCTACATGTTTCTACGGCACTTGGAAGTCGGTTCCTTCTCTCGTCACCTCTCATGATTGCTTCATCGCTGGCCATATTATGAGTTTCGCACTCTTCAAGATAATAATAATCCTTGATATATCACCATTATATGAAAGTGGTCACATGAATTGTGAAACCACTTTTCCTGGAAATCATGCTTTTTTTCAACTTCATTTTTTTCATGCAGTCAGATTATTTTTGCCACTCAACTCAATTATTCGTCAGAGCGACCTAATTTACCCAAAATGCCTTCGTTCGCCTGGATCTGAATGATTAATATTTACTCATCGTCTCTCTTGAAACTGACAGATCTCTTGACCTTGAATGGGAAATAGTTTTCTTAAGGAAAACCCAAGACTGGACGGACTACCTTATTCAACTATTAAATTCTGTTCAAGCTGGACTCAACTCACATCTCTTGTTAACTGAATGGGGCAACATGGCTTCAAAAAACCATCTCCTAGCAGACTTCCCATTATTAATAAACGCACTGGCAAATCATCATCTAAACGGTTCATCCTTATCATATCAAGGTGGGTCTTTAGGGATCTCCCCAGTAAACCCCCTGCAATGAAACTCATCCTTCGGTTTAATTCCAAGGTAGATGGGATGGGCAATCGAAAGTCCTTATGAAGTCTAATATTTAAGAAGGAAGATTCTTGGAAAATATGAAGCAGGGAGAGAAACCCAAAGCTAATCGGTAACAAAAAGAAACAGTCACATAAAAAAAAAATCGGTGTTGCACAATATTTCCTTGTTAAAAAAACAAAGGAACTGAATGAAACCTAATTATTTCATGCATAACGAAATTGCCTCGATCTTGCTCTCTGGGAACTTCACCACTTATCAGGGCACTACTTCTCACATCTACTTTATGGAAATTGTAACCACGGCCAAGAGTCTGAAGCCGTCTCTCTCCATATTGCTTCCTGGCTGTTGACCGGTATGCTACCAGTATTCATCGTATACTCTCCGCCAACTTTGGAACTATCCGCCTGCATCTGTCTTCTCCGACTTAGACATATCCATTGTTGCACACACGGGTCCACTGACCTCTTAGAGGTTAAAACTCGCTTCCTTTGCCACTATTTTTTTTAAAATATGTTGCTAAAAAAGAAACAGAATATAAAATCCAGCAAGGTTTCGACGTCAATGAGCTGAGTCAGACAACGCTTTTATTAATACTAACCATGATCACCTCATGTCAGGGAATGGAATCAGCCTGATTACTCGGTAATCATTACCTACCAAGAAACATTACTTTCCGGCACTACCAAGGATTTCCTAGTTTAGCAAGACTTCTTTGTTCACCTGGGAACACAAACCCAGACAGGATTTATGGAGTAAAACTAATACTCCGGAACGCACAAGTGATTTATGACATTTGAACATGCTACTCGTATACTTCCCAGCCAATAATTTCTTTAGTTTTTACACATCTTAGATTATCTAATAATTAATAATAATAATAATCAATAATAATAATTAATAAAAGGAATAATAATAAAATAAGCAAGATTAAGAGTTAAGAGGGTCCTAGTTTTTGGTATTTAAATATTGGGCTATGTACGTGTATGCATTTATATAGCACACACACACACACACACACACACACACACACACACATATATATATATATATATATATATATATATATATATATATATATATTGACGAACTATCGATAAAATATGCGACATTTCATGTTGTCGTAGAGCTGGAGGAAGGAATGAAAGGAGTTGACCAAGTGCTTTCGTGTATTTTTCACACCTTCTAAGGGTCAAGTGATACAAAATGTACGTGTAATAAAATGTACGTGGAACAAAGTGGAAGGGATCTTGCAACAAGATTAAAGCAATATAAACATAATGTCAGAACGGGGAATAATGCAAGCAGTTTGTTTCAACACATGAATGAGTGCGACCACACCATGAATTGGAAAGAAGCGAAAGAGATCAAGTTCTGTAAAGACATCACAAATCGAAACATTGTTGAGTTTTGTATAATAAAGAAAAATCGTGTAGATTTGATCAACAGCAGCCCCAGGATGTACAGACTGGATGAACGACTTGTAAACAACATTTTTAGAAAATTAGTCTTTAAATAGTAGTACGATGGTTTTTATGTTTATGTATTGCTGCCACAGAGGTGTCTTTGTAACAAATAATGATTTCTTTTAATCACTTGACCCTGAGGAGGCGCGAGAAACACAAGAAAACGATTGGTCGACTCCTTTCATTCCCTCTTCCAGCTCTACGACAATATATCATATATATATATATATATATATATATATATATATATATATATATATATATGTGTGTGTGTGTGTGTGTGTGTGTGTGTGTGTGTGTGTATGCATGTATTATATATATAATAAATATACTTGGATAATTATGCAAGATATTTTCTTTCAAACATGCAGAAAAAAAATGTACGTTTGAAAGATTATATATATATATATTATATATATATATATATATAGATATATATATATATATTATATATATATATATATACTGTGTGCAAATTAACCATAGACTTAGACTTCTCAAAATACTGAAATCGCATGTATTTTTCAATAGCAGGGATATACTACCTCCCCCATCCACATTCAACACAGAGAGAATAAACACGAGAGACCGGAACCCCAATGAATGTTATCAGGTCGACACAAAGCGCTCGTTCCTCCCTCCAGCCTCCAGGAAATAAAAAGTTGGGAGATCTTGGGAGTTCGATACCTTAATGCTAAGGCAAAGGGTTCTCGGTCAGGACTCTGACACTTTGGCAATATGCCATCTGCAGCGCGCTCTCCCGAAAGTTTAATCCGATTAGGAGAAAGTATTAAACAATATCTTTATCCTCTGACTTGGAGGGAGGGTGGGTCGAACTCACTCTCTCTCTCTCTCTCTCTCTCTCTCTCTCTCTCTCTCTGCGCGTGCCTGTGCTTGTATGTGCGAGTTTATGGGGGAAAATACAGCAGTCATACGTGCGTAAAAGTTTCACTAAAACATTACTACCGAGCGATACAAATAAGCAAAATATCATCTAAGTTATTTCTTTCAACATCTAATAGTTTCCGCAAACAAGAGATAGCTAGAAAATAAACACACACACAAACACACACACCACTAAGCACAACGGCCATAAACATATTCATATCCTAACTGCTGAATCGTATCTGAATCACTTGCCGCTTCCACATCATTGGCCGCTTCATACACCTACACAACACCTCCATCCCAGGTTTCCTCCTCCTCCTCCTCCTCCTCCTCCTCCTCCTCCTCCTCCTCCTCCTCCTCCTCCTCCTCCTCCTCCTCCTCCTCCTCCTCAAAATCTTTCATTTAATTATCGTCTTTATTCTTACAACAAAACTGAACAGTCTCAAGACACTTTGATCCATCCTCTCATCCGCTAAACATTTTAAAAATTCTTTTTCTAACGCAAGATATATACTTAGAATAAACTTTAACCTTTCTTCTTTTATTCGAATGCAACATCCACACTTCACTTCTCTAAAGGAGAACTGGGTTAACAATCCTTTATCACAGACTTGGCTTCCATAGATGTCCCAGGACTCCTATCAATCTTTTACACGAAACTTAACTTTTTTGCTTGACATATACCTCCCTCTGACGCCCGCCATTAATATTCACTGCCTCAGGTTCTTGGTTTCAAATAACCATCATATATTTACTCGTAGTCCTTTTCGAAATGTTTTAAAAATGATTGATCAGGTCGAATATCTGAGATTGCAGTACAAATCCGAATGCTTTATTACTCTATGAATTTATTTAAATCTCTTGCAGATTTCTTTATGCCGAATTTAGGACGACAGTGAAAAGGAAGTAATTAATGGTTATATGACAGTTTTTCGAGGTGAGAGAGATGATCTTTACCAGTGTGGACTATTACTAGGAAAGTAATACTGATATTAATAGGCGATTTTCGACTGTGATTGATGAATAATAAACAAATCCGAAACATTAATTATAAGATAAGGATTGTCCCGATCATTGAAGGTTCGACTGACCTTTTTATTAATCATTCTGTTTCTTCGGTATTTCCTATGAGTGGTTATTGAAAAAACTCTGTATGCAATTTTTATTCTTTGATATTTAACCGGGTATATGCTTTGAGCAGTTCCACATCTTGTTTCTTTATACTAATAAATGATAAAACTTCTTTTTTCACATTATGCATCAGGCGGGGGGGTGTTTATATGGGTGTTACGAAATTTACTAGCGCAAAAATCAATCTAAATATACTTGACCTCCCAACCTCTCTCTCTCTCGTCTCTCCTCTCTCGTCGTCTCTCTCCACTCTCTCTGTACAAATCTACTCCTCTCCAGTCTCTCTCTCTCTCTCTCTCTCTCTCTCCACCAACCAAAATAAAATGCATAAAGCCTCGGGTTACTTCTATAAATCTCTTTGCAAGGTCGTTTATAGGTATTAATAGTGGCAGTACTATTAACAGTGGTAGGATTTGAAGACAACTTTTAGCACCACGCAGTACCAACAGCAGCAGTAAAAGGAGCATTAACAGCACCAACAGCAGTAATAAGTAGAGCAATAAGCAGCACTCAGTACAGCAAGGCTATTCAAAAACAAGTATTATGCTCAGGTTTAAATCAAAGCGAGATCATAACTTCCTCGACTGTTTAACTTCTGGGGAAAGAGCAAAGAAAGTCCTGAAAATATTAAGCCCAAATTGATTACGCTGTGAAATGTATTCACAAAGAAAACAAATCGATGTTGAAAGAGAAACAGGACTGTATAGAAAGTACTGAATTCTTTTCAGTTCGTTTTTAATGACTTCTAACTTCTGAACGTTCTCAATTAGAGATTTGGTAAAGAAAAAAAAAAAACTTTTGAAATTCTCACTTGCTTTATATTTATATGTATTAATGTTTTGATTTGTGGCTCTTTTGAGAGAAATTTTCCAGACCATTAATTTCATTTACTTAAGTGGAGGGGAAAGAGAAGAGTGAGGAGAGATTGCGAGAGAGAGAGTGAGAAGAAGGTAGAGAGGAGGAAGAGGGAGAGAGAGAGAGAGAGAGAGAGAGAGAGAGAGAGAAAGTTTATAAAGAGGTTATTTGTGTATTATTGGTACATTATGTTTTCGTTGCAATCCAACGAAATTCAATGCAAGCATAATAAGAAGATAACTCGCCACTTGGAGGGTGGGAGAAAATGTTGCAGTGGTTACAAAAAGAACCAATACAGCTTCCCATTCATTAACCCTGAAGCTCACAACGGAAAAACATTCTGAGCAAAGTTTTATGCATAAGAGAGAATAGAATTCAGAGACCAAGTTGGCTTGTCCCAGTCTTCAAAACTTGTTCATTTTCTTTCTTCTGTTTACATTTTAGTCTTCATGTTACCAATTCTCTCTCTCTCTCTCTCTCTCTCTCTCTCTCTCTCTCTCTCTCTCTCTCTCAACTAGTAAGTTCACTCCATATCCCTGTTGGCACCATAACCTGTCAGTCAGACTCTCCCACCTGGCTATGTACCTGTCATTCTAAATCTCCTCTGGCCCCTTGCACTGTCTGTCTACCTGAAAGTATGTCTGTCTGCCGGATCTCTCCTTCAGTTCACGGTCGACAGAATACCTGCCTAACCAGGTTTAAATGAGAATCGAAACGAAGTGCAGTCACGGAAGGCCCTTGTTTCAAAGAGCATGCAACAAGGAAAAGGAGGAGGAGGAGGAGGAGGAGGCATTTGTCAGACCAAGTTACTCAAGAGTCAAAAGTCAGATTCTCCTTCGGGAATGTTGGCGTCTTATGCACGAAACCCAACCATAAATCAAGGTATAATAGCGGGCTGGACGTTCACATGCATACACGTGCTTGTGGGCAACTCACATGTTTTTAGACATTATGTATATGTAGAATGTAACAGGGATAATGCATACAATATATATAAATGTGGGTGTGTACCTTTGTGTATGCAAATATATGTATATAATGCTAATCTTTTAGTGTCAGTTTGGATATTACGCCTTCTTTTGTCTATGTTGTCCTCTGTAAAATCAGTTTGCCTCAGTAAAGGGTCCGAACAGGACCGAAAGTACTTGGCTATCTCGCTTTTTCATTTTTTCTTTCGTGGCAAAAAAACTTTATATATATATATATATATATATATATATATATATATACATATATATATATACACACATATATATATATATATATTAGATATTATAATATTATATATATATATATAATAGAGAGAGAGAGAGAGGAGATAGAAGAAGGACGGGGAAGAGAGGCTACAGGAGGGAGGATGGGGGAGAGACGGGAAGGACGTAGAGAGGAAGAGAGAGGAAACCTTCGGGGTAGGGATAAGGAACTCATTAATTTGATCTCGAACACAGAAGTAACACAGAACAACCAACTTTCACCTAAAATAACATTTCAACTATTCTATGAACAAAAGATAAAAAAATCATTATAAATAATAAAATAGGAACTGATATTTATTTCATAGCACGCATTCACCCCATTCTATACTCTGAGTGCCTCATTCAAATTAGTTTTTTTTTTTTTATTGCGAAGCTTTCAAGTAAAAAAAACTAACATGAGCAAAAAAAAAAAAATTTAATCTAAATTATGTATTTTCACATCAACATCCAACTGATATCGCTGAGGTATACAGAAACTCATCTTAAAAAACTCTCTCTCCTCTCTCCACTAACAAACATACATTCATATATAAACACAAGATGAACAACACACATATATAATAATATATATATATATATATATATATATATATATATATATATATATATATATATATATATATATATATATATACATATATATTATTTATAATATGCAATTTACTATTTATAACTATTTCCGGTTGGTAAAACACACAGCTGCAGCCACTGTTATATTTCAGGCATATACGTATACGTAGGTACGAATAAAAACAGGATTATAGGACGTTAAACGCATCTAAAACAGATTCGCGATAACAAACAAATATACCGAAGAAAAACCGTATTTCAGTAAGTATATATATAATATTTTACTTAAAATTCAGTCACGTTTGGCTTCTGATGGCTTTTTAAAGTTATGATCTACTGATGAAAATTTTCTTTGAAATCTTAAAGATGTCTGGTCCTTTTCCTTCATAATGTTTGTTAACTTAAACTAACCGTGTATGCCTCTATCCCTCCTTTCTTCTTAGTTATTCCAAGCACACTTCTATGCGAAAAAAATCTCATCTTTATCCTTGATGAACAGAAGTGCCAATAGGAGAGGCTTCAGGCTCCAGCATGTGGATTATTGCTTCAGTAGACAACTCTAAAAGTTTTTAGAAGTGCCGATAGGAAACTTTTCAGGCTCCCGTAGGAGGATTATCGCTTTAGTAGACGATCTACAAGTTTTTTTTTTTTAAGAAACAGAAGTGCCAACAGGAGAGGCTTCAGAGTCCCGTAGAAGGATTATCGTTTTAGTAGATGACTCTATAAGTTTGTTTTTTTTTAAGACATAGAAGTGCCAACAGGAAAGTCTTCAGGCTCGTAGTAGGATTATCGCTTCAGTATACGAATCCAGGATTTTTTTTTTATTTTTTTTTTATTTATTATTATTATTTTTTTTTTGGTTGTGTCCGTTTCTTCTTCGACTCCTCGTCCAACCCCGCTGGTCTCGTCCCCACGAGATGTTTGACTTCTTCAACTTCACCCGGCCCGAACTTTCTCATTTAAGAACCTGGGCAAATCGTTCCCCCGAGCCCTATGAGAGTTTAGAAATTACACTCGGCGGTCCTGCTAAGCTAAAGTATCATTATAATGCAGTGTGTGTCCCGCTTAACCACGTTATAATTATAGTAAATATTTCAAGCATGAAAAGAACGAGAAAAGTAAAGAGCTATGAGAGAGTGGAGCATAAAAAAAGTCATGTTAACCACTTATAAGTCATGTTAACCACTTATTGTGTGTGTGAGAGAGAGAGAGAGAGAGAGAGAGAGAGAGAGAGAGAGAGAGAGAGAATAAAATTACGGCACATTCGGAGGCTGACGTCCTTTTTGTTAGACTCGTTACTTCATAACCCTAAGGGGATAAAATAAATGTATTACTGACCCCAATAGAAGAAAGACCCCTACTGGCCAAATCTGAACTGGTACAGTACAATACTTGAGAGAGAGAGAGAGAGAGAGAGAGAGAGAGAGAGAGAGAGACGAACCCGGGAAATTCTCTGAGTTCAGGCACCAGGGCAGTTGTCAGTATTGTATTACTCCCAACGCCATAAAACTTGTTTTCAATTAATAACACCAGAAGTAAAAATCTTTATCTTTATATCGGTATCGTGTCGCGTTATGACTGTTGCGTGCACGAACAACGCGTAGTATTTTTTTGACATGTAGTGATATCCACTATGTGTGCATGTACGTCCGCACCAGTAGATGTCGTTTTATGCGTGTGACAGAATACGACGTCACGAAGCCGGAATACCTCAAATCAACTAGACACATTAAAAACAAATATAAATGTGAAATATGTGAATACTAATCAAGCAAGGTTTTTATAATACGACGAAGAGGCAAGAGAGAAATACAGGCTGCAATTATGATAGCGAAATAAATCATCCTTGAAGAAAATTGAAAGTAGGCGAAAAAGAGACATTGTCGTTACTGATGGATATCAAGCTGGTTTTATGCAAGCAAAGACCCCTGCTCTTTGAACATCCCGTGAGAACAGAAGCAGGGAGTGAATTCCTACCACTTGCTGGCCGAAATGAAAGAAGATTCTTCATTTCGACTCTGCTCTTCCAGAGGATCCTCTATGAAGCGCTTCTTCCATACGAACTGTAATCAACCCTATATACGAATCGGGCGAAGAATGAAAGTTAAGACTGACTCTGCTTTGTATTCCTGTATTTTTTAACTTTCCCTCTGCTACTGAAGTTTGGTGCATATTCTAATATTTGTTAATACTGATTTCTATGGCACAGCATCTAAGGACAGGTCTTACGTTTTTAGAAAGACTACATCACCCAAATATTCCTTTCACTTATCTTATTCTTTTTTTTTTTGAGTTCACATTAGGTTTAAGATAAATATGGCATTAGGCTGCCCATCCAATGTGGCATTACAAAAATACTGTTTGTTTGTATAGTGTTTTTACGTTGCATGGAACCAGTGGTTATTCAGCAACGGGACCAATGGCTTTACGTGACTTCCGAACCACGTCGAGAGTGAACCTCCATCACCAGAAATACACATTTCTCACACTTCAATAGAATACCCGAGAATCAAACTCGCGGCCACCGAGGTGGTACGCCAACACCATACCGACCACGCCACTGAGGCACTCATTACAAAAATAAATAAATAACTAAATGAATAAATAAACAAAATTAGGTACGCGCGCCGCAGTCCAAAAATCCTCTGCATTCCCTGAATCCCTCTTGTGCTGGGGTACCTGAAACGCTGAGCTGCATCAGCCATTATGCACGAAATCAACCACCCACGCTTCCTTTCTCTTCCACAGAACTAAAGACAGGTCCAGTTCCAGGTCCAGTTCCAGGTCCAATCCGTTGTGACGTCCCGAGGAATTTCCTTCACATACGCAAACCTTTAATCACATTACGATCGACAAGGTCAACAGACGCGTTCTTGACAGTTAACTCATGACGGAGACTTGCCGACACCAAATATAATTACCTGGTTTCGGTCTGTGTAAATTTACATTATCCCGAGTCGACGATCTTTCGCTCTCCAGAAAAATGTCACACATGCACGCCACGGGCGCTGGAACTTGCTGCAATGATTTCCGTGAATATACTACATGGATAAGTCCATATGCGCTTTAACACACACACACACACTCACAAACTCATTCATATACATATATATATATATATATATATATACATATATATATATATATATATATATATATGTACACATATATATGTGCACATATATGTGTGTGTATGTGTATGTATTATATATGAATATAACTGAAGTCTGAATAATATATTACTCCCTTCATGTATCCTTTATATATATATAGATATATATATATATATATATATATATATATATATATATATATATATATATAAAACAGATTATTATATTGCTCCCTTCATGCATCCTTTTTAAGTAATACATCTCTTTCCGTGTCATCCATTTCACCAAAATCCTTCAATCATCCTTTATATAGATAATAAATATTATATATATATTATATATATATATATATATATATATATATAGATTTTATATAGTATAAATATATATTAATTAATATATATAGATAACTTATATATATATATTATAATTATATATAAAAAAAAAAACTGATTATTATATTTGCTCCCTTCATGCATCCTTTTCAAGTAATACATCTCTCTCCGTATGTCATCCATTTCACCAATATCCTCGACGCCGAAGTTGCTTGAGCGATGTCTTTGAAAGACTGTTTGGTATCTATAATTTTGTTTCCAGCTCTGTCCATGAACAATATATCTTATTTAATTGACCTTTTACCCTCAATTGGTTTTTCATTTCAAGCTCACTGACCTGCTTTGTAGTATCTAAATGAATAGCTATAGTTAAACATCCTTTTATTGTTATTGGTATTATCATTGTTTCACTGGTCCGCCAGTATGGTGGTTAACGTCGTAAATGCCACTCAGATGTCGCGGGTTCGAGTCTCGCAACGGGCGATGAAAAATCAACGGCATGATCCGTTACTGCTGCAGTGTTAAGTCAGCGGTGGCAGGTTGAAACCTACATTCTTTGGAAGCATGAATTTTTAATCCATGGCCCATTTGTGCTTGCTCCTTGTGAATAGATTTCATCTACTAGAATAATTAATAATTAATAATAATAATAATGATAACACTAGAGCTAAATAGCAGCTTGTTGCAGTTCGATATTTCTTCCAGAGCACAAAGTATGTGTGATCACAATTCTGCTTTATACCAGTATCAACTTTCGATGTCTCTCAAAAACACCTTTCATTCTCTCACGACATTTTCAAATGACCTATTCTTGTCTTGTCTTAATTAATGACTATATGACATTTCCTTGAGTCACTTCATGTCTAAATGACTTTATCTCACTTCACTTATAAATGACATTTTAATCATACCTCATTTTTAAATGACATTTCCTTCTCTAACTTCATACCTAAATGAACTTTATACCAATTCATTTCAAATGACGTTTTTTCACCTCAATTCATTTCTAAACCACATTTCTTAATCTTAACTCATTTCTAAACTACGTTTCTTCCCCTCACTTCATTTCTAAACCACATTTCTTAATCCTACCTCATTTCTAAATGCTATTTCTTTCTCCATCTTTCTGTGTGTTTACCTTTCCCTACACTCATACGTACATAGTATCGATAAGAGCCATACGTTCCATAGAACTCTATCTGTATCGTTTATATAATAACTATAACATTTGTTTATGCAACAACATCTAAAACATTTGCTTAGTTAACAACTAAAACATTTGCTCATTCAATAACAACTATAATATTTCTTTGTGCAATAAAAACTAAAACATTTGCTTATTTAATAACTATAACATTTGTTTATGTAATGACAACTAACACATTTGCTTATTTAATAACAAGTAAAACACTTGTTCTTGTGATAGCAATTAAAACATTTATGTAATAACAACTAAAACATTTGATTATATAATAATAACTAAAATATTTGTCTATTTAATAACAACTAAAATATTTTTTTAATAACAAGTAAAACATTTTTATATGTAATAAAAACTAAAACATTTTTTACGCAATAATAACTAAAACATTTGCTTATTTAATAACAAAAATATTCGTTTATTTAATAACAAGTCAAACATTTATTTACATAATAACAACTAAAACATTTATTTACATAATAACAAGTAAAACATTTGTTTCCTTAATAACAAGTAAAACATTTGTTTCCTTAATAACAAGTAAAACATTTATCTACTAACAATAGAAACATTTGTCTATTTAACAACAACAAATACACGTCTATTTAACAACAACAAAAACATTTGTCTATTTAATAACAACTAAAGCATTTGTCTATTTAATAGCAACTAAACATTTGTCTATTTAATAACAACTAAAACATTTGTCTATTTAATAACAAAAAACCCATTTGTCTATTTAATAACAACTGAAACATTTGTCTATTTAATAACAACTGAAACATTTGTCTTTTTAATAACAACTAAAACATTTGTCCAATTTAATAAAAAACCCATTTAATAACAACATTTGTCTAGTATTTAATAACAACTGAAACATTTGTCTTTAATAACAACTGAAACATTTGTCTATTTAATAGCAACTAAAACATTTGCCTATTTAATAACACTGAACTGTCCTATTTAATATTTGCAACTGAAACATTTGTCTTTTTAATAACAACTAAAACATTTGTCTATTTAATAACAAAACCCATTTGCCTATTTCATAACAACTAAAGCATTTGTCTATTTAATAACAAAAAACCCACTTGTCTATTTAATAACAAAAAACCCATTTGTCTATTTAATAACAACTAAAACCTTTGTCTATTTAATAGCAACTGAAACATTTGTTCTCACGAGGCCATAAGCTGGGAATTTCCTATGAATATTTGTACGATCAACGGCTGCCAAAAAAATTGAGAAATAAAAGCACACCAAAAATGGCTAATCCAATCGCAAATGCAATTTTTTTTTTACCACGAAATCTGATTTGCTGGGAAAGACTAATTTGCAAATTTCATCAAATTATGGAAATTGGTCATATTCACACTTACAATTTTTTGCACCGTTTCCCCGAATATTCGCGGTACACATGAAAGCTTCAGTCATTCGTTTGATAGGCCTATGGAAGGCAAATCGCAATAACCAATAACGACTATTAAAGTTAAAAATATATCAAACGTAAAAGAAAGGGTACAGAATTGACGTAACTTATGAAACGGAACTGGGAACATTGAATGTAAAGCGATACTTAAAACTGTGCGTGAAAAATTAAAATTGAAACATGAAGTTGAAAAAAAAAAAATTAAAAAAAATGTGCCGCAAAGTTTGAAAACTCGATGTGTCAATATTAGTATATCTGGAACCAATTATCTCTAATTGAGTAAAAAATACATGAGAAGTAAAACAAAACTGAAAATTAACAGAAAAATTAATAAAAAAAATATTTGCTTGCAACATTATAAGTGAAACGGGAACTCGAAAAAGCACAAGAAAAAAAACTTACACGCGACGCAAACTTTGAAAATCCGACGAAGCAATTTAAGTATATCTGGGAGTCACGGCGGGTGGGGGAATTAGTACATATTGATTGAACTTTAAAATAAGTGAAAAAGGGAGCATTTTAAGTGAAAAGAAGCTCATAACAATTGCAAAAGAAATTAAAGGGGTAAGAAGCTAAAAAATCACACGTGAGAGGAATATCAAAATAAGTGGAAGAAAGTTTAAGTTCGGTATACTCGTATAATACATTACAAGTAAAGGGAATAACCGAATAAGTGATAAGACATTACAAGTGAAAGTGGGCTCGAAATAACTGCGCACACACAAAAATACTTCAAATGAAAGGAGCTTCAACAAGATTAGTAAACACCGGGTGTGGTTGCGAAAGTTTGCTTTAAAAATGAAGAAAAAAAACTGAAATGGTAATCAGACACTCCCACCCAAAATTCTGTTGAAATTATTACTGCAGCCAAACCAAAAGGCTTGAAATTGCTTTTATAAAAGGCAAATTTACTTAAAATGTTTCCATACACAAGAACGCCTAGAAGATTCTAAAACCAAAACTATAAAATCATTGGTATTAATGTTGAAACTTGATGAGAGATTTATAAAACCAAAACTGTGAAATGAGTCCCAATTACCATATCTAAAATAGGCTGAATTTTTATGAATCTGAAAATGAACAAGTTAAAACTGACATCAAGCATGCAATTAAAAGCTCTTGGAAACCTAAATCAAACTACTTAAAACTCCCCTGGCACAACTAAACAATTAAATGAATTTTCTTGTTTGTGTAAGACGGGTAAAAGGCTTAGTCGCCAAAGACCCGACACCCTGTTACATATTTTCTTAACATTAGCAACCAACCAGGAAATACAAAAGCATGGAAAAGTAAGCAAAGCTGAAAAATACCAGGAAAGACTAATCGACTGGTCTTCACGTTTACTGGCGTTATAACAATTATGATCACGGGCCATTCTGAGGCAGACATTGAACGTGTAAGGTATCTTTCCGGTTTGTTCGTTTATAGCCCATTTTTTACAAATATCTTACCCTAGGTGAGCGTTGTGAAAGGCAACAACCGATTACATTTTGAGAGAGAGAGAGAGAGAGAGAGAGAGAGAGAGAGAGAGAGAGAGAGAGAGAGAGAGAGAGAGAGAGTGTTAAATGTCACTTTTGGGGAGAACGGGCCCTATCGAGCGTGGATCGTAGTTTTATTTGGCGTGTTCCAAGCTTATGAATGCCTAAGTTCTATGGTCACTATTATAAAACTAAAAATTTGGAAGTTACATAAACTAATTGGCAAAAACTGTAACGCAGACACCCAAAACCAAAATGAATGATGTTAAGCCATTCTTCCATGACCCCATATCGTACTTCACAACCTACGAACATACATTTGCAACGCATTTCAATTTTCGAGCTTATAATTAAACCACGGAGTCTCTTTATTACCTGACCTAATTAAATCAAATTAACAAAAACGTATGAGAAATATCCGTCGCTTAAAGCTGCTTAATTACAATTTCTAAACGACTAATCTACGCTGGTGTCACAATTCATGTAGTTCAAAAGAAACACTGAACTGGAGCAGCAGACTTCAACATGATGTATGTTCACAAACCTTTGATTATTTTTGTTTCTCTATTTTTTCTTTCTTCGTCCATTTTGCTGTTATTCCTTTAGTTGTGTTTGTCCCTGCTTCGTGTATATATGATTGCGATTCCCAAGAAACTTGCTCGGCAAGTTGGTGACATTTCATCTTTTTCTAAGAATGTATCTTTATTACTAACGATAATAACATATGTTGCACAACTCCGCAAAGAAAGCAAAGAATAACCATTTGTAATCGAAAGAACAGGGTAAAATGCTTCTAAGAATATTTGAACATTTAAAAAAAATTGCACATGTTGCTCGATACCCCCATTAGGCCAAACCTTTCACAGAAAGTTCTTATCACAGTCTGCAACGGCTTGTGATTCAACGTTTCATATGAAAGGCTGGGGTGGGGCGGGGTGGGGGCTGGGGGGGTTCAGCGAAGCACTGCAAGACTGCTACCTCAATCCAGTGCAACATAATACTGATTTGCCTCTCTCATTACAAGATTCTCTCGTGTGTATTTCAACTGAGTGAACTTTTTACTACCTTCCTCAATGCAGCGGTGATTACATTGATGGAAAACACAACCTGCGTGCAGGGTGCAAAGATTTATTGCATTCACGGTCTTCGCGAAAGCGTCATTTTAACAGAATCAGCGTCATATTCCTACTCATTATCATTATTATTACTATATTATCATTATCATCATTGTGCACTTTAAGAGGCCACTGTGAGTTACTGAGACTGTCATTCGTTGATTCTCAATGAAATTCCATAAACGATCCGAGATCGTCAAAAGAAGAGCTGAAACAAAATTTATAATGATATTGAATGAAAATGTGATAGGAAATATATACTATAATTATGATCGTAAATTATGTCATTTCGATAATAAATAGTACACTTCACAGGTATAACGAGCACAACAAAACATTATCATAAATACTATAATATGCTACAGATTACTATAACTACGATAATTAATACAGGCTATAGTATAGTAATATAACGAGAGGATAAATCATGACTTTGTAGAAATATCAATAGTTTTGACATAGACTCACTATTAAGAACGACTTAAACATAGGTACTAACAAGGCGTGATTCGACCTCCAGCTTATTCGGGACGCGTGCAAGATTTTCCCCTGACGCATAAGTTGCAACCATAATATTCCTAACTTAACGTGAAGCGGTGTTCGTAATTAATACTCATAATTAGCACTACTCATACTAACAACAACGATCAAATAAAAAAAAGACACAAATTAAACACGTTTATATATTCTCAGTTCTAAGCGGAAACACAAAATAACTGAGCAGAAATATAGCCTCTAAATTCAGTACATTACATAAATCTAGAAACAACTTGAGGTTAATATGTAATCATACAACTATTGTGTTTTTATAATTCCATTTTTTGTCAGCTATATTACATAGGTGATGTCAATCACACAACCAGGGAAACCAATGATGAAAGTGAATGATAAGAGAGAATGGGGATAAAAGATGTGGGGAGATGTGGGGAGATGGGGGGGGGGGGGGAAGGGGAGGATGGGAGGTGACTGTGAATGGAAGGAGGCGAATATGGATATATCACAGTGAAAAACTATGATAAACGACAAATGTTTCACTCAAATCTGTAGTTCATTTAGTTCATAATTGCCTCTTTTCCTAACCATGCATTTAGCTTAATGCATTTTCTCCTTAAATAGCACTTTAGGATTTATATTTTGTTAAAATCATAATTTAACGAACCCGTTCCGGAACGCGTTTATTTCCTGAAATCTACATCAGTAAATGGAAAACATTTTAACACCACGGCATCTGCTAATCATTATTATCATTATCATCATCATTATTATTAAACAGCAAGGGCAAAATACAATTCTAAATCAGCATGATCCAAAACTCATCCGATTTCATTTTTTTTCTTCTTACTCTGGCAATGAAACAATAAATATATTCCATAAGCATCCAGCAACATGAGATCGTTTAATAATAACAATTTGTTCCACTTCAGGAGAATCCACGCATTCCGGTCTGCGTACAATATCGAGGCTGTCGAATTTGTCAAATGGAATTCTTCGAATTGTAATTCACTCACAGCGACGCTTCATCATGTATTCGTAGCTTGCAGTATTTTTCAAATTTTAATGACGATGTCCGCACGAAGAAAAAAAACGTTACACGACGTGAAAGATACAGATAAAACGCTTATGTCGTCAAGAGAGAGAGAGAGAGAGAGAGAGAGAGAGAGAGAGAGAGAAATAATTTCAAGATGCCCTATCCGATGTACATACTTGTTTCAAACCAAAAATTAGAATAAAATAAGGGCGATTAAGAATGGCATATCTGGAAGCAAAACATGACATGCCTGAGAGAGAGAGAGAGAGAGAGATTTTAGGAGTGCACAAAAGCTCCAACCTCGCCTTGCACAGCAAGAGACCACACAGTTTAAACGGTGGAGGGAAACGAACATGGCCGTTTCCTGAAAAATCCATTGTGCCTTCGCTGACCTATGCAGTGAACGAAATTAATCGACTGTAGTAGGTCACTGTCAGGAGGTTCACAACCCCTGGAACCACCCCTCAATGAGAGAGAGAGAGAGAGAGAGAGAGAGAGAGAGAGAGAGAGAGAGAGAGAATACTTCAAAATGTAAATAAAACGGATAAACGAAACATAAGTGAATGCTGAAATATATGTAAAGTGAAAATACAAGTTGAAAACGTATCAAAATAAACCACCTCAAGAATGTCTAAAATGAATAAACAAGTAATGTACTCGACAGAAATATCATACCGCATGAAAATAAAGGTTAAACAATACACAGGTGATAAATTTAATGACAGAAGCCATCTTCACCACTCACAAGCAGGCCAATGGAACGCGCCCAGTAGAAAATAATACTCGACATAAATCTACTGACGCGTCGGCTAATCAACGTCGACGTAAACAAAAAAGTGTTCGATCAAATACTCAGAATATTGTAGGTAGTTCTTAACGGGTAACAGGAATTCTGTTGAACGTGGAAGAGGAATTTTTCGCATTTACGGTCTTAATAATAATAATAATAATAATAATAATAATAATAATAATAATAATAATAATAATAATAATAATAATTATTATTATTATTATATTATTATTATTATTATTTATTATTATTATTATTAATACTGCGCTTTTCAAAAAAAGCCAAGTAAATAATTACTTTTTTAAAAACAACTCACTGTCAAAGCAAAGAGAAGAGGAGTTGCATAATTACTTGCAAAATATCCCTTTTACAAAGCAATAGCCCAGTAAAGAATTACTTGCAAAATAAATCACTTTCAAAGCAAAGCGACGAAAATTCATTAATTATTTGAATAAAACTCATTTTAAAGCAATGCAGAATAGAGGGAAATAAATTGCTTGCAAAATAACTTATTTTCAAAGCAAAACCAAGCAAATAATTATTTGAAAAATAACTTATGTTTGAAAGCAAAGCGATGAGAATGAAATAATTATAAGCAAATAATTCATTTTCAGAGCAAAGAAGAGAGACAAAATTACTTGCAAAATAACTCATTTTCAAAGCAAAGCCAAGTAAATAATTATATATTTACAAAACTAATTATAAAAGGAAAGCGAAGAGGAGGAATATAATTACTTGAAAAATATCTCTTTTACAAAACAACAGCCACGTAAATAATTAATTAAAAAAGACTTCATATTCAAAGCTTTTACAAAGCAATAGCCAAGTAAAATATTATTTGCAAACCAACTCATTTTCAAAGCAAAGCCAGGTAAAAAAATTATTTGCAAAAATAATGTTCAAAGCAGCGAAGAGGATGGACATAACTTGCAAAACAAAGCAAAGAGATGAGGACAGAAATAATCAGAGGCAAATATTCCTCATTTTCAGACTCAATCGCAATTCACGCGTGTGGCTGCATTTCATTTCGCCACCTGTGACGACTTCCGTTACAAATACATGAAACCATCAATATGCAATGCAAGCGGGCGCTTTCAGGTAACGCGGTTGGAACGAGGACCCACTGCGACACAACGGCAGCGACAATTTGCGTCGCGTGACGCAACAGATTTCAAAAAAAAATGTCGCAATAATATCTGACATAAAGTAAATACATTCCGCCCCCATGCGTTCTTGTAATATCCGTCAGTGGTAACGTTTTTTTGCATTTTTTTTTTTTGCGGGGGGAATGCGGAGAGATTATAAATGTCACCAAGACAACGAGAGAGAGAGAGAGAGAGAGAGAGAGAGAGAGAGAGAGAGAGGAGAGAAAGGAGAGAGAGAGAGGCGAGAGAGAGAGAGAGAGAGAGAGAGAGAACAGAAGATAGGACCAAGATGATGGATTTATTTACCGTGTCGTTTTATCTTATTATTTTTTATCTATTTTTCCTGTCTTGTTTGCTATCTCCTTTTTTTTCCAGCGTATCAAAACTATTCCGCGGTCAAGGCAAATTTCTTTTCGTCAAGTTCCAAGTAAATGATAAACATGGCTGAATAAGAGAAAAGATAAATAGAAAGATTTTGATGGGATTAGATTTTTTCTAGTAAACTTCCTACTTTATTACGTAAAGACTTGAAGGAAAAACTGAAGTCATGTATAAGAGGTCAGCTATATGAGGCTTAATGGCAAGTTTACAGTTTTCCTTTATTTGTATAAAGTGTACTGGATAATCCAAAGACAAATAGTTTTGGAGAATTTCTCGCAATGAGAAGTAAATGATAATCACATAAATACCAGTAAAATAAACAAATAAATACAGGAATGAATAGGGTCATATAAAATATTATTATATATATATATTATATATCTAATATATATATATATTATATATAGATATATATATATATGTATATATATTGTGGATGTTCGCTAAGAAAGTTTCATATGTATGTCAATAATACTGGCAATAACGACCTTCACTTACTGTATTATATATTATTAAAAGTAGCACACAATGTAGGTAAAATAGACCCTTACACACTATATGCAACAATTACTTGGCCTTAAGCGCAAATATATTCATAAATACACAAAATAGGTCGGCGGCATTAATCTTATAATATATAGTATATATAGTATATGATATATATATAATATTATATATATGACTGTGGTGTAATAGATATATATAAAGACCGTATTTATATATTTAGTATATATATATATATATATATATATAATATATATATATATATATATAAAACACGTCATGTTTATATATATGTATATATATATAATGTGTATGTGTAGATTTATATATAAAGATATAATTTATATATATATATATATATATATATATATATATAGATATATATAAAATATATATACTAATATATATAATACTATATATAAACAGTTTACTTATATATAAATCTATACACACACACCCATATATATATATACATATATATATATATATATATATATATATATATATATATATATATATATATTATAATATATATATATATATATATATATATATATATATATATATATATATATATATAATACATATATATATATATATATATATAATATATAATATCTAATAAAAGGAGCCCATAAAAACACCAAAATATAGAGAGAAAAGTACTATATTTCAGAGACTGCTGTCTCTCTCTGAAGAGAGAGACAGCAGTCTCTGAAATATAGTACTTTTCTCTCTATATTTTGGTGTTTTTTTTTATGGGCTCCTTTTATTAGATGGAATTCTGTTGTAACAGAACATTTTACCAGTCATATATATATATATATATATATATATATATATATATATAATATATATATATATATATATATATATATATATATGTATGCTCTAAAGTATATGTGGGAGGTAATTCCCAAATGTGCAATGCATGCAGCACCTGAAATCACCATGACTGTGGCCCAGCATGAGTGACTGAGCGAGCACATTTTTTTTTAACAAACGATAACCTCTGATTATGCTCGCTACAAACTGCAATCTTCTACCTTCCCTTCTAATTGACTGGAATGCCATGCAAGGCAAGATGCCAAATGCAAATTATCAAGTGAGAATTTCGCTCGGAGACAATAAGTCACAACTTTCCTACTCGACAACAATGCTTCGCAATTCTGCCGCACCCTTCACAAGCCACTCCTTACAGGTAGTGGGTGTTACGATATATATGTATGTATTATGTATATATAATATCTATTATTATGTATGTTCATAATAATAATACAATATATTATATATATATAACAATTTACAGTATTACCTTTACTTATACCATATATATATATTATTATATAAATAAATATTACTATATTACATATAGATGTATTATGTATATATATGTGTGTGTTTGTATGTATATCATACACACATACACACACACACACACATATGTATATAAATATATATATTTAATATATATATATATATATATATATATATAGTATATATATTATATATTATATAAATATTTATATATATATATATATATATATATAATATATATATATATAATATATATAGAGAGAGAGAGAGAGAAGGAGAGGAGGAGGAGAGGACGAGAAGAGGTGAGAGAGCGAGAGAAGGGAAGAAGACGGGGAGAAGAGAGAGAGAGAGACGAGAGAGAGAGAGATTGAGAGAATTAAACTTCCCTGTTTTCAGCAAGCACTCATGCTTTGAGCCGTATGCCCCGCCCCATGGATAATTAAGGGGTTTCAGCGCCCACGGTTTCTGTGTTTTATGAGTGATCACCTGTTCCAGGTGGTACTCACCCACACACCACACACATTCACGCACACCACTCATGCTTATGCATTCATACATACATACATACATTGTATGAATGTATATATATATATATATATATATATATATATATATATATATATATATATATATATATATATATATATATATATATATATAATCCACTTCTACGATCCTCATGACCTAGTGCACCTCACGGTGACTCATTTCCGTCAACTAAAACCCACGTACATATTTCAATATTTAGATCGACAAACACGCGATGCATTTTAACGGTCTTTGCCTGTACAATTTTGCCCTCGCTCGGGATTCTAACTACAGCTCTCTCGCAGGTAACCAAGTGTATAACCATTAGCCAACGAGACTTCACAAGAGTCCAGAATGACGCGAAGCAAAACAAAAAAGTAATAAAGCATTGCCCTTGGAACCAGATACCATTTCGCGACCTAACATCAGAATGTCCACCCATTGCAAATTGGGGGACGTTTAAACTTCTGTGCCATACACGTACAAACGTTGTTCGAAATGGATCGACTTCGTCTCATTTCCATTTAAATTGTATATTCGGCCGTGGCTGACCCCGCCACGATCAATCCTGGGATGCAAAACAACAGTTTGTACACGAGGCTCTTCATTTCTATGACCTACGAAGGCCAGATGAGTGCGAGAGGCCAGATTACTATTCAAAATGTAAATATTGCAAAAATATAAAAAATAAACACAACCTCACAGGACTCTACGGAAAACAATGTCCATATTTTATTACTGTAGTCTTGTAGCTGTTCTGACTACCGTAAACGCACGTTATCACTACATGTAAGACTAACTAGCCAGAAATGAATCTTCTCAGCAAAAATCAGCAGGGTAAAAGGTCATATGTGAAATAATAAATAATAAAAATACCTTAATAAAATAATAAGTGAAAAAACAAATAAATGAATATAAATACAGTTGACCCTGAGGAGGTGTGCAAAATACAGACAAGCATTTGGTCATAATCAATCAATCACTTAGTCAACTCTACGACAACAAAATAAATACAGAAACAAATAACGAATATATATCATACAGGTTTAAAAGTAACAAAAAATTATGCGATATAAAACAACTTCCCAAAATAACATTCCATTACATCCTAACCTTGGATCTCATAACAAATGTACAGAGTTAGTTCAGGGAGCTTTGAAAGGAAACTGAGCATCACACAGCTATCATGACTCATTCAGCAACATTTTTAGCAGTAATCAAGAGCAAAGCGAACAGCAGTGAATTTGGAATGACTCACTTCTACAGAATAATCAAGCGTATATTAAATGGTAACCAGACGCCCTTCAGCCTTCATAAAGACTATGCAGGGGTCAAGTGAATATGACAGTCAGTAGCTTGCCGAGGTTAAAAAGAAAATGGCATTCAGTAGGTTACCTAAGTTAAAAAGAAAATGACAATCAGTTGGTTACCGAGGTTGACATCCAGGCCAGGTTAAAAGGTACGAGGTTGAAAAGAAAAGGTTGAAAAGGATTCAGTAGTACCGAGGTTGAAAAGAAAATGAGATTCAGTAGGTTACCGAGGTTAAAAAGAAAATGACAACCAGTAGGTTACCGAGGTTGATAAAATGACATTCAGTATGTTACCAAGGGTAAAAAGAAAATGACAATCACTAGGTTACCAAAGTTAAAAAGAAAATGACAATCAGTAGGTTACCGAGGTTGAAAAGAAAATGACATTCAGAAGGTTAACACGGTCACTTTGTAAGGGAATATTCTTATACGATGATCCCCAAGGTGTTTTCGTGATAATATAAATATCTTCTTTTTCTTTTCGTCTTTTATCTAGCATTTCACACAGAAATATTCAATTACTTGGAAGTGTATTATACAAATCAATGGGTTCTCCTTGTCATTGACCCGCAAAGTGGTAAACATATGACAAAAATACCATAATGATGATAAACTTTAATCAACAATTAACAACATCAGCATCAGAAAATAAAGATTCCAGAGATGTATAGAAAATTATTAGAATAAAAGCATTTAAAGTGCAGGCCTATATGCAATTCAAAACGGACAGCAATCAATCTTCTATATTTCACTACAAAGACATTGACAATGGCTTTCTTTCGCTACGTGATATGATGTGAAACACGCCTCAATAAAAACAAGTAAAAAATCGGCAAAATTTCTTCAGCCCAGTCGAGTTTTCCGTAAGTGTAAAATGCTGTATGAAACTCGAGCCACGGCCCATGAAACTCTCAGCCGTGGCCCATGGAACTTTCATACACGGCTCGATGGTGGCCTGTGTTACTGGCACCTAGTATAGCTGTACCATACACACGATCATGGCTAAATTTAATCTAAAATCAAATGAAAACTACTGAGGCTAGAGGGCTGCAATCTGGGTATGTTTGATGATTGGAGGGTGGACGATCAACATACCAACGTGCAGCCCTGTAGCCTCAATGGTCTTAACGAACTGAGGGCGGAGAGAACAAGTGCGGACGGAAAGCCAAAGCAATCTCAATAGTTTTCTTTTACAGAAAACAAAAAGGCAGATTATATGATTCGGGAAAAACAGAAGACTGCAAACAACGGAATAATAAATTCAAGCGTGTACCTATCAACTCCGCCCCACCGGAAGCAAAAATGCGCGGGCAAATCTGGGGCGACCCAGACCTAGCGGGAGTTCCACTTGACGGGGCGTCATTCATCTCTGGCAGGTTCCCGGATGAAGTTTCACTGACCGTGACATTTTTCATCGATACAGTTTTGCAGAATCCAATTCTTTCGGTCCCTTAAGTGTCCGTTACGCGTCCGACCACCGGAGGGGTTTTCGAATCGGTATCAGAATCTATGCAGCAATACTTGTTGTTGGTTTCCTTACTGACTCGTCAAGTGTTTCGAGCTGAAAATTCACTTGGGTGTGGAATGTGGTTTTATGGTATTCTTCAGCGTCGGTAATAAGTGTTATTTACTGACCTCTCCTTCTTATTAAAATGATTTACGATAACGATACTATTCCGGACTCAAGCCCTAACCATCAGCAGCAATATCTTTGGTATATTTTGTGAAATTCATAGTTTCGAGACCTCATAGTTTACGAGTATCAATGAAACGTACTATCTGACGCGCATATAAAAAGCAAGTGTCCATATGTATGCATGTATGTATGTGGTCTATATATATATATATATATATATATATATATATATATATAATATGATATATACACACACATATACATATATATATATATATATATATATATATATATATATATAAACCACAGTGACAACAAACGAACTTACATACAAAACATCATGCTTTTCAGCAGACCGTAATATTGTGGAGACCGACCTAACACTCGCTAGTGACGGGTCAAAGTGAATATTGGGTTTCCAACAGTCTGTACGTTCATATGTACTATCCTGCTGCCACATATCTGTAAATTTCTACCACCAAGTGTGAGTCCTCTGAAAATGTCTTACTAATAAAGACAAATCTGTCATGGTTTACAGTCATTTTCCATTATTCCCTGTGTCAAAGTTATTACATATGATATATATATATATATATATAATATATATATATATATAATATATATATGTGTGTGTGTGCGTGTGTGTGGTGTGTCTGTATGTTATATGTATATATATATATATATATATATAATATTATATATATATATATAAATGTATATATAATGATACAACTACGGATGTTTGATGTAACATCGTCATGTCAGTATAATACCAAGTAAAGGTTGGTTGACTCATGCACAAAACATGTAAACTGTAACTTTTCGTCGAGCAATACAAAGCAAATTCTATTCTTTTCTGAGAAACCGTTTCGTCGCATCTGCAGTTTTCGCCTAAGCTCCTCTTATTGCTTAAAGAACGTCTAATGAAAGGCTTTGTCGCCAAATTACAATTTATGACAAATGCCTCATTCGTAGAAAGGCGCGTTACGAACGCATGAATGCAAGGAAGTATGTTAGCAAAAGCAGAGAAACAATCGTATCACCAAATTCATGCTAGGCTATAATTATCGTTGGAATGGATTATTACAAAAGGTTACTTAGAAAAAATACTTCAACTATGCAACAGCTGATATTGGTCTGGGTACGAACAGTATACATTTCAGATCCGGTTGTCTAGTCTAAATTGTTTATATTTGTGTCATACTTCATGCTCAGACGAGATTATATGATTTTTTTTCTATACTTTTCATGAGAACGCATAACTGCTGAGCATTCACAAATACAAAAGCTCTCTTTCCGCCAAAGTGACAACTTCTTACCTCTCTCAAAATGTCAACACATGTTGCCAGTCACGATGAGTTTAACCTTTGGTCATATTAAAGAAAAATCAGAACCTATCAAGATGTTTTACGCACTTTTGCTATCAATCAGTTAAAAAAAAAAGAACCATATTTATACATAAACTCCTTGACGGAGGTAATGAAAAACCAAATATAGGGCATTAAAACAATAACCAACAACCACAGGTAAATCTTAAAATAAAATAGAATCATCAGGCATAGGAACGTTCACCCAATGACAGGCCATTTATATTTCCCAGAGAGACTCGGTCATGCACTCAAATTATACAGCACAGACCATACACTCATACCAAATACGCGGGCATTCATTATCTCGCAAATAATAGGACACCAAAAAACCATTCAGCAGTTGAGAAATGTTTATTTCACCATTTACAAAAGTAAACACAGCGACGGAATTCAATTAATTTCTTGTTTGGCCAACAATCTAATGTATACAGTGACACTGATACCGCTGTTTGGGTATTGCAATCAATCTATTTACTACATTATGAACCGTCCAGAGGAAGAGAGGCCTCACTTATTTCGACATCGCACTCACGTACGTTCGTTCGTTGTACCATTTGCTGAATTCCAGGTACGATTGTATTTACTTTTCCTCTTTGCATCAAATTGTTTAAAAACACAGAGGTATGGAAATGATTCTGCAGCAAAGAAAATCATACATTTCCCCGGTGCACTTTCCCTTTTTATATAATTTAAGGGTGAATGTTTTTAACGAAATTGATAAAACTTGTACTTGAGAGAGAGAGAGAGAGAGAGAGAGAGAGAGAGAGAGAGAGAGAGAGAGAGAGAGAGAGGGTATCTTGAATACATTATCAACCCCAAGCTCTCAGGCAAAAGCTGAGGCACCATTTCGGCAAGGCAACAGGTTAGAGAACTGACTCGATCTGCAAACATAGCAAAGACTTATCATTAGTTTATTTACCTTTACTATTATTCCCCCAAAAAGCGGAGGCAAGCACCGAAGTCGCGCGGACAGAAAGTGATTAGGCGCGCAGGCGCCTCCACCATGACGAGGCAACGTTCAAGTTCTAATTACTGAAAACGAACGGGGGCAAATCCCATTGCGGTATGCGTTTAAATGGACAGAATTCGCAAATTACGGCCGAGTTCCTCTTTAGAGGCAAAGGAACATAGTTTGGTCGTGCTTGGTGGCTGCCCAAAATGTTTGGTCGCAGCCGAAAATTGTTGGCTTCTAAACTTTCGGCCTGGTAACCGCCGGCCAGTCACACACACGGGGAGAGAATGTACTTGTCAAACATGCAGTTACTAATCCCTTTCGATATACGTATATATATATATATATGATATATATATATATATATATATATATATATATATATATATATATATATATATGTATATATATATATATGTGTGTGTGTGTGTGTGTGTGTGTGTGTGTGTGTGTGATATGTAATGATATATAAGTTATGAAATGAAATGCAAGTGCTGGATGTGATGTAGAAAAAAAAAGTTGAAGCAGTATAGATGGTAGGGTGAGGAAATGTGAGGATACGTAAAATAAGAAAAAAGTTTACCATAGAATCAAAGGATGAATCAAGGTATTTTTAGATGGGTCGGTCTTGTGGAGAGGATGAACGACGGTAGGTTGGTCGGAGGAGGAGGAGGAGGAGGAGTTTAAAAGGGCGGGATTTTACACAACTTTGGTTACACTAATCTTCCCACCAGTTTTGGTATATTAGAAACAGACTTAAGCTGAAGAAATCTTGGAACCTGCCATTTTCAGATCCCGCTCCAGTCACTGACTGTATCGAGATGACGACAATTAGCAAACCAGGAATGGAATCCACATCATCAACCACAGTAAAGCAGGAGCTCACAATTAATGGTTATAAGTTATGGCAGTAGAAGTAGCTGCAGCGGTAAGCCAAACTTTACCATTATTATAAAAATAATCTAATTATTATACCAAATAGAATTTCAAATCTGCATGTATTCACCATAATATTTGACCTTTCCTATGCATTACAACCCACACCAAAAGACGGCACAGACTATTTCATTTCGGCCTGTTACATAAACAACTTCCAATCTTAGAAACACATACAGAAGCCATCATGATCAACGAAAATTACATTTCCTGTAAGCTACAGATTCACATACCACGTTAATACCATAAGAGCAGACAAAACAGATATACTACATAGCTATATTCCATATCAAAGAATTAAACAACCAGATCGAAAGAACTTGGATTTACATAAGCGATTCCTGGGATTTTTTTTTCCGGAACGAATTGAATTCTCATTTATTAAAGGGAATTTTCGCCGAGGTCTTAGGCAACGTAAGAACTTGTATTTATTACATAAGCGAATCCTGGGATTTTCTTCCCGGAACGAACTTAATTCTCATTAATTAAAGGGTAATATTCCCCAAGGTCTTAAGCAACGTAGAATTTTATCGTTTTTTTCCCTGTTTTTCTTGATTCTAAGGTAACTTTAAATGCTGTTTGTAAATACATTAAATTTGTATCATAGATACAAAACTTCTTGCTCTATTTACATCTTAGTTATTTACCTTCAGTTAAGCAACTCTCTCTCTCTCTCTCTCTCTCTCTCTCTCTCTCTCTCTCTCTCTCTCTCTCGGGATTTTCTTAATTTTTGGGAAGTAGCTCGCTCTACAGATATTACTATCATTTCGTTTCTTTCTCCCTTCATCATCATTATCCTGCAGGTTGTCTTCTCGACACAATGCTCTCTCTCTCTCTCTCTCTCTCTCTCTCTCTCTCTCTCTCTCTCCGAGAAGCTTAGCCTAAGTAACCACAGCTGATATGTTGCATTACCAAAGAAATCCGTCTTTGACATTATCAAACCAAATGATAAATCTGACGATCATTTTAACTGATTATAAAATAATAATAATAATAATAATAATAATAATAATAATAATAATAAGAAGAAGAAGAAGAAGAAGAAGAAGAAGAAGAAGAAGAAGAAGAACAACAACAACAACAACAACTAAACTGGATAAATGTGAACAAGCAAAAATTTAAATGTTTGGAGTAGAAGCGAAAGTTTTAAAATTCGGAGCGAAAATTATTGGTCTCGAGCACTGGGAGAATTCAGTCAGTCCTAAAGACAGAACAAGTGGATAACCATGACACGACCAGCACCCGAGAGAATATCTGACGCTAAATATCAATTGAAATTATGAATATCAAGCCCACATATACTTAATCGCCGGAACGGAAGAGCAAATCGTTAGAACTGGAATAATCCCAGGAATTTAGAATGCTGTAGAATTAACAGTTCTCAAACAATTTGGGGTAAACAGTTAAAAATAATAAATACATATCGATAAGTTACTTGAATATTCATTTGTCCCCCATTTATAATTGTCATCTTCTCAATTATGAAATCTATTTAATCAATCATCTAAGAATTAAAAAAATAATTATTTATTTCTTATTGACTATACTTTATATTAGTTACAGCAGTTGTTAATATATCTTCATAATGACACATATTGTTAGAGCACTTCGTTCATCAACTCCCATCTCTTAGGAAGGACATAAACAGCAGGCGATATTCGTTAATCCAATTATCTCTAAGCATCGACTTGAACAACTTCTGGATTTAGTTAATCAACTTATACCTGAGCAACAAATAAACCAGAAATTCGTTTACCATCTGATCTTTGCATACCGGCATACGCTGTTGTGGATTTCGGTTATTAACAACCGTCATGAATTGCTAAAGACCTTTCTTTTAATAAACTTTACACAACGTAATGTTTTGAAGTGCAATTGTATACTTCTTTCGTTGCGCATCTTTCACCATCATATTTTACTGAGAAGAAAATAATCAATACGTGCATACATCTTTCAATGAATAAATAAAAAACAGAAAAATATCACATATTATTCTCAGATTACGTAAAAATCAATATAGGCCAGGTTCAATGTAAGCTAAGAGGATTTTACCTGAAGGCGCAACAATATTCGCGTAGAATTGGTACGCGTTTCATACATGGATAAAAGTAAAAGCATACATCGCACACGGAGAAGTGCTACACGCTCCATACATGAATAATACTGAATACATATAACTGAGTATGCTCGGCAGGAGTTTCGACACGGTGTCGTTGCATAATTGCTGAATATTTATAACCCAAGGGAAAGCTCTTCCATACCTGCTTATAAACGCGAAGCTTATACGTGTGTATGTGAGTCATACAGAACGGGAATCAATTCCAAGGGGAAACAACAATGAATTAATACAAACTGAAGGATATATATGGTGCAGACTTCATCTCTGCCGACTAAAATGAGCTTGAAGAGAATGGGCACAACTCAAGTTGCACGATTTCATGTCACTTTCCAACAACAACTTGGTGGAATTCCCTGGAATATTACCCCTTTCTGAAATAATGATCAAAGTTTGAGAGAGAGAGAGAGAGAGAGAGAGAGAGAGAGAGAGAGAGAGAGAGAGAGAGAGAGACGTTCACTAATGACAAGACTTTGTGTGATGATTGCATCCGATTACAGCAAAATTCCCTAACACTGAATCCTGAAAAATAAAAATAAAAGATATAACCATCGTAATGTAGAGTAAAAATATATTTAAGTAATGTTTCACGAGCGAAAAAAAAAATATATATTTTCCAACTTCGACCATTGCGGTGGTTTCAATTTTCATTTCAACTATCAGTAATCATTTTCATGAAACATCGCTACAAACTGTCGCTTATCTAAGAATTGTAATTTCCATATTGACTGATACAAAGTAAATATACCTTATTTACTATTTGTTTGTGACAAGAGCTCAAAAGGCCATGCAGAGTGTTAGGTTTTTAATAAAAGAATTGGTTATGGGTTCAAAAACAAAGACACAAGGTTTACCATTAGAATCTAAAATTCTGACGTCTACTGGGACCTCAGAAGTCTCTCTCTCTCTCTCTCTCTCTCTCTCTCTCTCTCTCTCTCTCTCTCTCATTCAGCAAAGATAAATACCTTTGATGATGCTCTCAAGAGGCAGGCTGCAACATTCATGCAACGGACCATCACTCATCTACGCAAAAATGAACGAAAAGGCTCTCCATTGGACTCGAATTCTTCGATTTTCCCGCAAAAAAAAAAAAAAAAAAAAAAAAAAAAAAAAAAAAAAAAAAAGTTATTAAAGGCGAATATTTCTTAGCGATCTCTTTGATATCACAGCCTCAATACAGAAGAATTTACTGCTGGGAATAAACTTCCATAAAACTCGGAATTTTTAGGGTTAATTATATTCAGTTATAGTTATCTATGTTCACTGTTTCTTTCCAAGTTTTCGAATAAACCGAAAATTCGCTGTCTGTATCTCCTTTTTTTCTCCCTTTTTTAACCCTAAGTACGTGGTTATGCACACCATCTGTTTTTCCTGATTAGACCTACAAATGTCCGATTATGATTGGGGCAATTGTCCAATTTATGATAAAAAATCCTGTTTATAACTAAAAAACGCAATTATCAACGACTGTTAGTTCAAATATTACTTTCAACTCTTTAATGCGCCGGCGATAGAAAAGAAACCATGAAAAAAAAAACTCAACTCTCCTTTACAAGCGAATTTAACACTTGTATTACACCCAATTATGGTATACATGTCCTGGCAATCCTTACATATATGACCATATTTTCCCCCAAATTCATCATTTGCCTAAACCATGAAAACTGCTCATGAATATAGTATATTACTTGTGCTAACCGGTGCAACAGCTCTTCAAGCATTTAATTGTAATGGAAAGGAATTTTCTAGATGACCAAGCTCGACAATACAGGTTAATCTTGTATCGTCAGGGATTCCGTTGGTGACTCGAAATTTCATTCGGTTTCTTCGTTAGATTTTTTTTTAAGCATAATCTTATTATAATAATATTCCCATTGTTATAATTAACACATACTAGCAAACATACGTATACAGAAATTCGTAAAGTAACTAAGTCTACGGGTATAACCAGCCCAGCTTCACGGGCAGGACCAACTCTGTTTCAGGGAATCCCTTCTCACCCCAAACCCTTGGGGAGAGGGGGGGGGGGGGGGAGGGGGGGGGGGGGGGGGGGGGGAAGACGAAAACCCATACGCCATGTAAGTAATTGTAACAGCACGAATATCAACACACGAAAAGGGGGACAAAAAAGTTTGTAGAGATCATTTGATGAATTTTTCTTCTCGCAACGAAAAGTGCAGATCATCAATTTTGTTGTTCAATTTGTTCAAAATTTCAATCAGTCATGAGATTTATGCTTTGCCTACCGCTCATAATTTTTCTGCTTGTTCTTGTTAGACGGAGGTGGCCTCGTGCCAAAGAGGGATCTTAAGCTATCAGCCAGTTTTTGGTTTCCGTTGGTCACCTTACCCCATTAAGAGTCATCATTGGGCTGGGCAGTATTGGGGTAATATTAGGACGGCGAAATCTAGTCCAACCACCAAAACTCCTATTATTTTAAAATAATAATATCAGTAAATCAGTATCTAATAATACGACGTTCCTTCTTGATGATGAAGGAAATTTTAGTGATCTTTTGCAAGATCAAATCTGCACGCACAAACAAAGGCCACTCACAGCCACAATAACAATGTCACTTGAATCCAGTTAATAACTAATTTCTTTATACAATTAAAAGACGTTAGAGAACAAATATTTCAGGTTAAATGACACATTAAGTGTTAAAACTGAAGAAATGTCGAAAATTAGCATCCTTGAAATGTCACATTTTGAGTTTCATTATATAAGTCTACGTCTCAATACACCTTATACCTGGAATTTCAAATTTAACCATTCAAGTTTCAAAAGGCCTCATACAAGGTTTTACCATGCTTTAAAAAGGTATACTTTGTTTTGAGAATACATTGATTTATGAAAAATTATCTAAAGTTCATCAAAATTTAATATTTTGATTGAAGAATGAAGCTGATATCACAGGTTTAAGAAATAACAAACCTTCAGCTTACAGAAACTGCAATAATGACGTTCTGCTTCGCTCGCGCACTGTCTTCGCTGCGTATCGCAACATCCGTCCTTCCCCCACCCCCGTCCCGTGCCTGTAAAATTCCCCCAAAACATTCTCTGCCTCTCTTTTTCTATCGTCTAGTTATGTTTTCGCGACGGTAAATCTGGCGCAGCCAGAATCGGCAAATATGTACATAAGATTTTCATTGTTCTACTCTCTCGTTCACCTTGCTCCAGGCTCGCTCGAGACCCTTTGTCCGGATTCATAATATGCTCCCGTCTCAGGCACATGCGTTGTGACGCCAGATTAGAGGGACAAATAAAGAAATCTGTTCTCAATGCGATGCAAACAACTGGAAAGTGATTGTGTTTAATCGTTTGCTTTTTACGAGCCTTAGTTGTCTATTATTCTATTCTATCTCGATATCTTTGTATGTAGTAAGTGTCTCGGTATCCAATGGCACAAAAAGATACCTCAATTATCAATTATTATTTTCTACTATTTACTTGTATACTAGGTACATTATTATTATTATTTATTGACAAAACATCATATACGTTGTAATACAACATTTATATTTAGTTTGCACAAAACAGTGTTTTTTAATCTTTAGCAATAACACATCTTCACCAATACATTACAAAACATTTAGTCCATAAAAAGGAAATTACTTCATTCATAATATATAGCTATTAATCATAATTCACAATAAGCCCCTAAAACACCAGCACATCTACTGACTGTTATGTTTGCTCTAGCCATTTTTTTCTTCTCAAGTTAGAGCACCTTGAACCTGTCAGTAGATTTCAAGTTAGTTCAGTAAAAGTGAGCACAAATTTATAATACTATTAATATAATTATTACTACTTACGCCCCGTCACGACATAAATAATGAAAATGTTAAAGGAATTCTTCAACTGAATCTGTACGTTGCTCTAAGCCTTAGGATTCTGTGGGAGTAAAACGTGGAATTCTTTGTCCATAAACTATCGATGTATGCACATCAAAAACACATATATACATAATGCGCTCCAAATAGTACGACTAAGTGTACACAGTATTATGCATAGTTGAAATGGTGATTCATTAGCTAATCATGCTTCCATATATTAAAATGTGCACTCATGACGAAAGATGAAGAAATGCAAAATAAACGAATAATGCTAGGATACAGAAAGCAGTATTAATAATAAACAAATCCACTCTTATATATATGTGGTACATATGCTTAAAGATAAATCTGTACAGAAAGCTCTCAGGAATCTGTTCGAACAGATTCCCGAAAGTTCTCTGTACAAAATCATTTTTAAATATATGTACCTATACATAACTGAGGATTTGTTTCTCCAATAATAATAATAATAATAATAATAATAATAATAATAATAATAATAATAATAACAACAACAACGTGACGTTGATTGACAAAATCAAGAAGAAAGTATCACTCATAGATGTCGCAATACCATGGGACACCAGAGTTGAAGAGAAAGGGAAAAAATGGATAAGTATCGAAACCTGAAAATAGAAATAAGAAGGATATGGGATATGCCAGTAGAAATTGTACCCATAATCACAGGAACACTAGGCACGATCCCAAGATCCCTGAAAAGGAATCTGGAAAAGCTAGAGGCTGAAGTAGCTCCAGGACTCACGCAGAAGAGTGTGATCCTAGAAACGGCGCACATAGTAAGAAAAGTGATGGACTCCTAAAGAGACAGGATGCAACCCGGAACCCCACGCTATAAACACCACCCAGTCGAATGGGAGGACTGTGATAGACAAAAAAACAAATTTATAAATAATAATAATAATAATAATAATAATAATAATAATAATAATAATAATAATAATAATAATAATAAGAGAATTGTTTCAACTGCTTTAAAAAAAAAAGTTCGAATCTTGATGAAAGAGAACGAGGAAAACAGAAATAAAACCGTTTATTCCATAGAAGTTTCTCGAAAGCTCTCCGCCCATCGTCGTCCCCTCATACAAACGGAAAGATGTGACCCAGTGGAAGAAAGTTGACAAATACACGACACAGTACCTTTTCCTCAGCAACCAAGCTGTGGAATTTTCCGTTTCTTAAAACCAAGCTGTGGAATTTTCCGTTTCTTAAAACATCCTATTTCTCGAACGGCGAAACTGCCTTCGTCTACGGAATCACCTCGTATCTCTGCTTTATCCATTCGTTTTCTCTTTACTTTAATGGTCTGGAATGGATAACAATACTGATTCGTCAGCTGAGTTTCTAATAAAAATATTTCCGTTTTAAATCGAACTCTTTATATATGACAAGTAAAAAATGAGCCAAAGTTTCTTCGGCGCAATCGAGTTTGATGTACACCTTATAACGTTTAGTGTTGTATGAAACTCTCAGCCGCTGCCCGGTGCTGACCTGTGTTATTGCCACCTATAGCGGTGCCAGACGCACGATCATGAATACATTTAACCTTAAATCACAACATAACTACTGAGGCTAGAGGGCTGCAATCTGGTATGTTTGATGCTCGGAGGGTGGGTGATCAACATAGTCTTTAAGATCTGAGGGTGGACAGTAAAAGTGCAGACGGACAGACAACACCATCTCAGTCATTTTTTTTTCTTTACAGAAACTAATAATAAGCGGTTTCCCAAATCGGTTGTGACTCCAGACAACAAACAAAGGGAAATAAATACCACTGCTTCATTCATCTTTTAAATGATGAAACAAGGGTGTCTGTAACTGACCTCTCTTCTCACCATACCACTACCCACTTCAGTCTCTCCAAAATGTCTGAATGGATTAACCTTTTCCACTTGACCACTATCCATGTAACACTGCATCATCTTCCTTGTTCCCGTTAACTCTTCGGATCTTTCATAGATAGTGACCCCAAACAAAGTTCGGGGGGTACCTAGGACTAATAGTTCTCGGGGGTCATTATCTTTATGATATCTACAGTCTTTTGTTTGTGTTTTTATGGTAATCCCCAGCGGGCTTGTGCTAAACACGCCGCAAAGGTGGATATGTACCGGGTTAAAACCCTTGGGGTCACTATCTAGGAAAGATCCAACTCTTTGACCCTTCCTCTAGCTCATCTTCTCCAGTTTCGTCTACAAAGGTCAGTCACTGACCTCGCCACTCATGGGCCGTTTTCTTATCCAACAATCTTATACCTCCCACTTTCTGTCCTTTCACATAAATCTCGCATGTCTCAAACAATAAAAATATTAACTAGCCTAAGATACATATTATCGACTTATGTCAGTGTGCAAGCACATATTGGGAAGGCTTTGAGAGTTCGTCGTGAAATGATAAGCGTGGTTTTGTTATTCTCTTACGGAAAAGTGCACAGTAGTAAATAAAAAAAATCATAAAAAGACATGCGACACTGGAATCCTCCCCCATCCACACAACCAATCCAGGCTGCAGTGAAGCCGCGCAAAAGGAGGACATCCTTTATTCAGACCCTAATGATGACATATACCGGTGGTTCTTTTCCGAGCAAGGCTACATATTCGATGAGTCCCCACTAAGCGCCCAAATGCCGCATTCGGAAACCATCAATGAATCAGTCCCCCAAATTCCATTGCCTCAATTTCCGAAGAATCCAACTTGATATTCATGAAAGGAAAAAAAAGAGAGAACTAAATATCTTCCAAAAGCAACGAGAAAAAGGGTGAATAAATTAAAGAAAAAAATAAAATATGAGCTTTCGCCTTTACACGCAAGTTCGGTATATTTTCTTTTCGCTGAATATTCATGAAAAAGAAAATTTGAAAAATATCATCCGAAATGCGTTGAAAAAATGTCGAAGAAGAAAAAAATGTAAATAAAATCTTTCGTCTTCAAATATTCAGCGTTCATCGTATTTTTCTTCACGTATCTTTGCCAAAGTCTTTCGTTGCCTTTGAAATTCGGTTTGTAAACTGAAAATTACCTTTTTATAACCAACAGTATACCAAAATTCACACACACACACACACACACACACACACACACACACACACACACATATATATATATATATATATATATATATATATATATATATATATATATATATATATATATACATCGCAACTGAAGCTAAATGAATATTTCAATATGTAAATACAAATACAGTTTTACTCGATGACAATTTTTTCAATTCGGGGCCTTTTGCATTTCGAGCAATCAAGAATTAAACTGAGCAGGACCTGCTAGATTTATATGTACGCAAATTCCGAACAATAAGAACGCCTTATTTTGTAAATACTGTATTATATAGTACTTTACATATGTACATGCGTAATACACACACACACACACACGAAGACAATTATATGTATATTATATAAAACAATTATGCACATATATATAATACACATATATAGATATATATATATATATATATAATATATATATATATTATACATACCTATCTATCTATCTATCTTACATATATATATATATATATATAATATATATATAATATATATATATATATTATATATATTATATATATGTTTGTGCGTGTGTATGTGTGTGCGTGTGTGTAACATGTATATATAAAAGCCTTTTTTCCTTTTTAGAAATTATGGCATAAGAAACGTAAAGCCTTGCAGTTGTTCAGTAGCCTATGACAATCACCTCTTTTTCAGTCAAGTATTCCAGAAGGACAGGACCTGTGTTTAGATTCGAAACGACGAACTGTTATACAGCCTTAGTTATTCAACAGCAAAGGTAAACGTCACTTCTGAGGAATATATTGCGCTTGACGAAGTGAACGTGTTTATAAGATAACATTCAGGGATACATTTTCTCAGAGTATATGCGAGTACAACTGTCGGGGGATCAATAAAAAATAACATTGCAAGCATTCCGATAAAACTAAGACCGGCATAATTACTGGAATATTTTTCCTCTCGAAATGAAAAAGGGATTGTGCATCAATATTTGACATTCAGAGTTCAACATCATTCCTGTTTCCCGGAAGAATAATCCAGGAATTTAATCAATTCCATGGTCGCCCACGTAACTAATCCAGTGATTGGAACTCCTTTATTTTTATAAGATATTCTTCATAAGAAATTTACTTAGCCTCATCCGTGAACAGTCGCTCCAACTACCCAATGTCCTATAATGAACCTCAAAAGGGGAAGACGTTGACTACATCCTACAACTTCGCGTGAACAAGGATCCTATGTTACATTCGACATACTCCGATGGAAGGAGTCCTTGACACGATGATGTCGGGACTGAAGTTCTGCTCCAACGATGTAGTGAATGTTGAAGGTTTTATAGACATGTCATAAACACATAACAGCAATCTATCCCTTACATAACACAAACAGGTTGAAAATAAGTCAGCAACTTTGTGTTGAGTGCGAACCTCTGGCCAAAAGTAGATAATCGTGTTAAGCACTGGATAGAGCTCCCAATAAGTCATTAATTTCTATTCAACTTGTTTGTGATGTCTGTGGGATAAGTTGCCGACATGTTTATGGCATGTTTTACACTAGTGTGGACGCACCTTAAAACAGCATGGGGTAAAGCATCTCAAACAAGATAAGAGGAAAGAGGAGATAAAGAAAAAGTCCAATTATATGAGATCTTTACAGCATAACCTTAAAGGAGAATGAAATCGAGGTCGGAGAAAAAAAAAGACTGCGGCGTCCCCAAATCAAAACACACCCACAATTAAATCACAAATACAAAGAATGGCCGTCTCCTCCATCCTGCGAGCTTTATAATAATGTTATTAAGTTTTATCGCAAGGAAAACACATGGAATCGGAGGGAAAAAACCAATATGGCACAAATGAAGTGTCATTATTTTGAGTGAAAACATTCCGCTTTGCATTTCCAGTCCCTGGTTCCCTATGATATTGCCGCTTCATTTCTACCTTTTAAAACGAACTGCGGGAGATTCACCCAATAAGTAATCTCTTTTATCGGAAATTTCCAGGGTGGAATTTCAGCATTTGCCAATCTGAGGGAATGGACGAGATGTACGAGATCTTTCTCTTAAACAACAGCACAAACTGCGAAATGTAGAAAAGCTGCAAACAAAGGTACTTAGCTATTTATAATCACCTTGATAACATGGCCAAAAAATATATGCTTTAAGATACATCAAGCATATTAGTTAACAAATTGGCTAGTCTCTCTATCTCTCTCTCTACGTTATGCATGATTTTCTGACGCCGCATTCAACAATCTCTCTCTCTCTCTCTTTCTCTCTCGATTTTCTGACACCGGATTCAACAGTCTCTCTCTCTCTTCTCTCTCTCTCTCTCTCTCTCTCTCTCTCTCTCTCGTTATCATCTAGATTAATAAAATAACATAAAACTTCCTCAAAACGATATTTTTATTATGTCTTGCTGTCTCACTCGAAATCCTACTGTACACCTACCAAAGTACAAACCTAAGTCAACCATTTAATTATACAACAGGTTTTATACAACACCCCATCAACTCTTCAACCTCCTAATTCCACTCATCAGCCCTTAAAATATCATAGCCAAAGTCAATCTCAAGTTTACCGTGCCTCCTTCAACATTCAGGTCTTCCTCTCATCTATCTTTCACAATCAACAACTCTTTTTACAACATTCCTATGTGGTTAAGGACTTCGATGGATATGGTTGTCCAAATCAGGCTCCATCACTACAAAGAAATAAAAGGTTTTTATCGATTTCTTTGTCTTCTGTAGTGAAAGCCTGCCTCTTAATCCAAGTTAAAGCACCATAAAAGGTTACAAAATAGAAGGTTAATTCATTAAACTTTTTATAACAACCATGAACAAAGAGAGTAAATATTCAGCAAAGCCTACTCGCTTCATTACAGACCTAGAACTAGGCTCACATATTCCCAGGTGCTCAAGAAGTGGCACTATTACTTGCGCCTCTTAAACTGATTTACAGTTCCCAACTTGTGGAATCGAGGCAGAAAACGGTGTTACCTCATCGAAATTGAGAGAGAGAGAGAGAGAGAGAGAGAGAGAGAGAGAGAGAGAGAGAGAGAGAGAGAGAACTTCTGGAACGGTTCAAACCCATTATGTACTTAGTATAGTGAGTGAATTTCAACTTACATCAGTTTGCGAAACTACAAGAAAAGTGTCAAAGATTTTATAGCCGAGCGTACAAGCATGCTTGCCTACATAAATACAAGAGCTTTAAGAAGACTCAACTTGTTATATCTTCATCGTAAAGCGTTCTCGTTTTTAAATCCCTGGCACACTATTTTATGAACGTTTTCTTCCACATTTTAATCTTCAGATGTTTTATGAATGTTTTCTTCCACATATTAATCTTCAGATACTTTATGAATGTTTTCTTCCACGTTCTAATCTTCAGATAATTTATGACTGTTTTCTTCTACATTTTAATCTTCAGATATTTTATGAATGTTTTCTTCCACATTTTAATCTTCAGAATAATTCCATCACATTTTATTCAGACTAATACGAGCTTTTGTGAAAGCTCTAGTTGTGTAATCTCTCCTCTTTCTTAGCAGTGGACTACATAGCAAAATTCAAATCTATGAATAACTTACAATGACTTGATGTAAGATGGACAATACAAAAGTAAATATATTCATTTCTCTACTCAATTTGTAACTTTTCCTCGTGCTGACGTGGCCCCAGTAACCATATATCTTAAATTTCAAAGGAATTTGCGTCACTATAAACTACATAGAGGCTCTTTCCTTATCACAATCACAATGAGAAAGTTTTAATGTGTTGTAAGTGACTTCATACTTCCGTTGTCAACAAATGTTAGAGTTGTAACTCTGCGATTAAATTATCAACATTTATTCCTATAACTTATTTTTTCCTTTCAATCATTCACATCACCTTACGAAAAAATCATGAACGATAAACAAACAACGTGTCGATATTGGGATATTACTTAAATTTGTAAAATTAACATTTTATTATGAGACTTGGTGCTAATAAAACCGCTAATAAAACCAAGCTGCACAAATACCTTCACATCAGCGTGTTTTTCGCAAGGGCCACGTTATCATCAATATATTTGTATGCTTTTACGACTGGACAAACTATAAAAAAAGGTAATCGACTTTCCTCAATGTATATCAAACGTATCTCTTCACCGCAGATTCATTTAGGATTCGCAGACTACATACACAAATAGACTGCAACCGTATTCTTATGCAAACACAAATACACAGGCATCAGAGTAAGGTCAAAGCGAAGCCGCCAAACGCAAAAGGTAATTCCAGCAAAAACCCGACGTACCCCAAATATTTTTAAAAGGAGGATCAAGCATAAACAACAACCACACTCGGCGCGGAGTCCATACATGAATAATATTGAATACACACCGGCTGAAAGCACAGGTTGCTTTCTCTCATCAGCGGCCGCAATAGCACAGTTGAGAGAAGGCGAAAAAAATTGCGAAAAACGTCATTGGGAGTATGAGATTTCTTCAACATTAATTTGAAAGAGAATTAACAATCATGTTTCTAATGGTGAGTGTTTGCAATTAGTCTGATATGAGTTTGGGAATGTATGTTATACACATACACATATATATATATATATATGTATTGTGTTATCATATATGATGTATGTATAATATATATATATATTATATATATATAAATATAATATATAATATATTATTATTTATTATTATTATTATTATTAGTATTATATTATTATCTTATTATTATCATTGTTGTTGTTGTTGTATTTGAACTCGCATAAAACCTTAGCAGAAGACTGTATATTGATAAAGGAAAATTGGAACAACGTAAATCTGAAGAAGTCTGACAATAGCGTGGAGAGACTGAATGGAACAGACGAAGAGTATAAAGGAAATCATTATGATGACCTCGCTATTATGTTCCCTACTTCCCTCTGGCATTCTTGAGCTTACTTTCAGTGGACATGTCCTTCTAGAACGTTTCATAAATAAATAAAAATAAGCAACTACAGTTGAGAAGACAAAGAACACCGAGATAGCAGCAGTACACCAAAACCACGTCTTCAATTCAATAAAAGAATAAAAAGCTCAAGTTCCAAGACAATTATGACCTCGTCCGTTCATTAACGACACCACAAAGGAGAACCAAACTCCGATTGAATTGTCTATCATCTTCGTACAACCTGGCGGCTCTCGTTTTTTTTTTTTTTTTTTTCCGCTTGGGGTTGTTTGTTCTACGCGATGCAATAAAACTCTGCTTTAGAAGTGAGAAGATGGGACCCTTGATGTCTCCATCTTCCTGCAAAGAATTCTGATAGCCAAAATCGGGGACTAAGCATACAATGCAGTTCGGGGCAGTCCGTCTTGAATCGGATGAACAACGAATTCTTTTGCACAGTACTAAACAGAATCAACTTTTATCCAAGTAACTAATTATGTGTATGTACTAATGTACTAAGTATGTTTATAAAAAAATATATATATATATATATATATATATATATATATATATATATATATATATATATATATATATATATTATATTAAGTGACCACACGGTGCTGCGCGGGAGAACTCTGAAGACTCACAAATTTTCCTGTACCTCCTTGTACTGACTGTCCCTTTTATCCAAATCTTATTATTTTGACTGTCCCATTTATTCAGACATTACTGTGGTGACTGTCACATTTACCCAAGTATAACTGCTGACTGTCCAATTTATCCCGATATTACTGTACTGACTGTTCTTTTAACCAAGATAACACTGAAATGACAGTCCAATGTATCCACTATTGAAGGTAATTAGTACTAACAGTAACAGAAGGAAAAATAAATACCCCCTAAGTTTATTATTATGCCGAACTATAATTGTACTTACTGATGGTAGTTCCATGTTGGACGAGTGGATTACGCGTTTGGCTACTAATCCGGTGGTCCGAAGTTCGATTCGCGGCTCGGACAACGCGGAATCAGAGGAATTTATTTCTGGTGATAGAAATTCATTTCTCGATATAATGTGGTTCGGATCCCACAATAAGCTGTAGGTCCCGTTGCTAGGTAACCAATTGGTTCCTAGTTACGTAAAAATATCTAATCCTTCGGGCCAGCCCTAGGAGAGCTGTTAATCAGCTCAGTGGTCTGGTAAAACTATGATATACTTTATTTAACTTACTGATGGTTTAGTCATAATGGAGAGAATGGGGGATGACAGGTTGGTGAAAAAAAAAAAAGTATAATTCGAAAGAATTAAGGAGTAGTGGACTTAAAAATGGAGTTCAAAGAAGTATGAGAAAGGAAGGGCCTTAATATACAGGACGATACACAATATGCACAAGATAGGGGATACTGAAGCAGGGTATGTAGAAGAAAGGGATGCGCTGCCGCTGAGCATTTAGTGCAGACATATAAAGGTTTTCTACGACCCGAGAGTTCATTCATGATTAAACAGTTACAGTATGACTGGCAGTGTCCAGTACCTTGGTCATTTATTCTCTCCAATAATATATACACACTTGTTTATATATGATATATATATATAGATATCTATATATATATATATATATATATATATATAATATATATATAATATATATGCTTAAGAAATCACAGTAGATGCACGTGACTTCATTAAATAAGTGAATACCACAGGAAAATGACAGGCAGAAATCCAAGAGCTTTCGCCTTTACTAAGACATTTTTACCCTTTTTGCCTATTAACCATCTGGTATTATTTATCTTTTTTTTACCTGATACTTTTTCTTTCCAACTGTATCTCATTTGTTACTTGAAAATACCTTAGTAAAGGCGAAAGCGCTTGAATTTCTGCCTATCACTTTCCTGTGGTATTCGCTACTATATATATATATATATATATATATATATATATATATATATATATATATATATATATATATATATATATATATATACTTCAGGAGGGTCCATGATACACATGTTGTTTAAAAAGGCCATGTTTATTAACAGCAAAGAAAACGTTTCGCACTACTCAGTGCATCTCAGTCTGTCAAAAGTAAAAGACACAATAAAATACATTATTAACATAAAAGGAATTCACAAGGTAATTAAAATTTACAAGTTGAAAACAATAAAAAGTAAAAGAGTATAAAAAGTACATAAAACAGAAAACAAAAAGAGACTACCAAAAACACCCAACCATCTATAAGCAGGAGAGAAGGGAATGACATACAATGACGTCCAGGCCCAGACGACAACTGTATGTCATTCCCTCTTCTCTCCTGCTTATAGATGGTTGGTGTTTTGGTAGTCTCTTTTTGTTTTCTGTTTTTATTTGTACTTTTTTATCTCTTTACTTTTTATTGTTTTAACTTGTAAATTTTAATTACCTTGTGAATTCCTTTTTATGTTAATAATGTATTTTATTGTGTCTTTTACTTTTGACAGACTGATGATGCACTGAGTAGTGCGAAACGTTTCTTGCTGTTAATAAACATGGCCTTTTTAAACAACATGTGTATCATGGGCCCTCCTGAAGTCTATAATATCTTGCTGACTGGAATTTATTATATATATATATATATATATATATATATATATATATATATATATTATATATATATTATATACACACACACATATACTATATTATATATAATTATATATATATTATTATAATATCATCTTATCTATATATAGATAATATAATATAGTACATATATAAAACGTGGAAACCATAAAACTACTCTTTTACTTTCTTTCTGGGGGAAAATGTGGAACATGTACTATCCAGCATTTTATAAATCAAACAGATTCGTTGTAGTTGCGCGACATCGCTGTGGATACAACACACACATTTGTCGCGCTGCTTATTCCACATTTATTACATCGGCTAGTGTTTCATTATGTCTTATTAACAGGCTAACGACCATACTATAGCGCGTTGTTCTCTTCAAGTTCTTGTATTCCCACATATACACTTGCGTACAATTCACTTATAGTAAAAAGAACTCACTGCTTTCCTTTGTATTCCCCGCATCGTTGAATTTCACTCCAGTTCAATGGCCGGTTCGCCTCCAGCTCAGAAAGTGAATCGACTAACATTTATTGCAGCGGCTTAAGTTACTAACTTTATGAAAAATATTTCATTCAACATTTAAAGTAAATATATTCTCATGAGTGATGAAAATGAAGGACACGCGAACAGCTGTGATATGACAGACAAATACTTACACAGACCATCTTTACACATAACAACCGAGGTTAATAAATAACATATACACGAATATAATGAGAATTCGCACAAAAGAACAGGGGAAGATTCCCTTTTAAAATCTACCTCGGGAGTGTTATATCATTTCTGAATAACAGAGTGGGCTTTCCATCAGCACCTAGCAGCACCTGTGCCATAAAGCTTTCCGAATCACCCACCGCTTGAATAGCTGTGTGGGAATTTCATCTCGTCCAACTGGTCCCTTCACTGTCCCTCTCCTCTCTCTCAATAATTCGTTTCCCTTTCACAATTACCGGACGAAAAGTGCAGAGCAAAGCAGGAACGAAAATGGGCATGAATATTCCCGTGTCCCTCCATAAAGCTGCCTCACACGAAGTACAAGTCAAAGGCTGGCTCGATAATGACAATCAACTGCAGTAAGTGACATGTCGAGATAAATAAAACTAGGATTGAAGGTTGACAATTTGACTTTTCACTTGAGCTGCCATATATACTATAACTTAAAAATACAGGGTGGCACATTTACTTTTTCCGAAAGCTGCCATATCTTACTATATATCTACTTATCTATCTATCTATCTATCTACACACATATTATGTGTATATATATACATATAAATATACTTACATATATATGTGTATATCTATACACGCACACACGCGAGCACACACACACACACACACTTCAAGCCAGATTAGATATTCTATTTTTTTGTAATCTCAAATTTCCCAGCATCCTACGTCGACCCTACATGCATCATTCAACGTTTCCCCCTCCACCCCAGTACCGAGTAGATAGAAGAGCAAAAACATCCGAAGGACGGTGTGCACGGATTCAATTTAACGCACACATGCAAAATAGATGTCGGGGGAAATTCTATCTGACGAAATCACTTCGCTTACAACTTTGATGAAGCGACGAGAAACTGGAACACTGGAGCCCTCTGTTGCACGGAATGCTTACTCCTGCCAGGTGTGCAAAGCTCTGGCTCCTATAACCAGGTGTACAAATGCCTCAGTATTCTGAATGGAAACAGAGGTACATTTCAATATTATACAGGGAGATATAGACAGGTAAGGCCTAGTGACTCATATTGATACGTAGATTGAAGATTTTCAATGAGAGAGAGAGAGAGAGAGAGAGAGAGAGAGAGAGAGAGAGAGAGAGAGAGAGAGAGAGAGCCAACATTGTGATTGATTATAAAGTCATCGACGCAAAGAAACGATACGACATTGAAAAATGAAAAAAAGAGAAGCTGTAAAATTTGGATCGAGTCTTTTTCTTACAGCATAACGACATGAACGGAGAGAGAGAGAGAGAGAGAAGAGAGAGAGAGAGAGAGACAGACAGACAGACAGACAGAGAGAGAGAGATTAATTTATGTAGTCTCGTAAGGGCTATGGTCATCGACGCAGAGAAACGATAATAAATTGGTGAGAGAGAGAGAGAGAGAGAGAGAGAGAGAGAGAGAGAGAGAATTATCACTTAGTTTGTCTCAGTGTATATCCAGATTGGAATCCCAGCATTGGTATTTGTAGCATGAGGATGACCTCCTTCCATTTCCTTGTCACAAGTAACCTTTGTATTCTCTACAGATTGTCGCAATAGTCCAAGACTGCGTAGATCGTCCAGTGGAGATATTTCTACGTGCTGTTGGTCTTGGTATGTTCTTTTAATAAGCTTTAATGAGGTTGTAATAAGGGATATAGAATTTAGGCCAAAGGTCAAGCGCTGAGACCCATGAAGTCATTCAACGCTGAAACTGAAAGTGACATTTAAAAGGTGTTACATGTGTAAAAGGAGGAAAACCTCGCAGTTGCACTATGAAAATGTTAAGAGAGGGTGGAAAGTAAGGAGAAACAAAGAGATTATGAGCGGAGGTACAGTAAAAGGAATGGAAGGGGTTGCATCTAGGGGCAGAAGGGACGCTGCAAATAACCTTAATTATGGCAACAGTGCACCGCATGAGGTGCACTGTCAACATTACTCCCTACGGAGAAGACTGTAATGAAATAGAGGTGAATGAAGACACTAATCCCTACGGAGGCGGTTGTATTCAAATAGAATCGAATGAAGTAAGATTCTTTGCCATAGTTGTTAATTTAACATTATTTAATATCCCACATTGCCAAAGTCGGTTTAAAGAGTACATTGCCAATTCAAATTCTGTCCACGTGCAACTCAGTACGGTATTGTACAGGAAATGAATTCTAGGCCTCTACACTGGACGAATACATGAGTAAGAGGTCTATTCTTTAGAGAATCACCTTTTTTTAGCAACAAGTAATCATCTGTAACGCTACTCGCATAATAAATCAAACAGATAAACTCATACAGAGATCTCTCATAAAATTTACCTAACTATACAAAAATGGGGCATAATTAACTTGACACTGGCGAAGCTATCATATCCAACATTAAACAAATATGAAAATCTACATAAATATATAAAAATATCAATATTTAAGTGTATATTTATTATAAAATAATATAAATATATCAATAAATAAATAAATGTGTATATATACTATATATATAAATAAAAATATTTAAGAAAATATATAGTGTAATATAATATATATAATAAACAATATATAAACATATATATATATATATATATATATATATATATATATATATATATATATATATATATAAGAACCCTTTTCCTGCTGAGGAATCATCTGAACCCACGCATGCTATAGGACTAAGGATACTACTTCGTTCACTATACAAGAGAATTCAAACCTCACAACGGATGGAAAGGGCGCTTCATTTATTTCTCATCTGGATATACGAGTAAAAAGTGTTTGGCATATATATATATATATATATATATATATATATATAGTATATAATATATATATATATATATA
>NC_087203.1:86350499-86372999 GCF_015104395.2 Macrobrachium nipponense | reverse complement strand
CATATCCTGATTATACACGGTGAAAAGACAATGTAAAAATGCTCCGAAGAACTAATCAAAGCCACCGGAAATAGATCTATCTTTCGGTGGTCTTGGTATGATGCTGTATGAGCCGTGGCCCATGAAACTTTCATCCAGAGCCCGGTGGTAAGAAGAAGTGATCAATAGGTTTGTGTTCCCATACTGCCGGATGTAGTACCATTCCTTTCCTGCGTTTAAAATTTTAAAATAAGCGCACTATTCATATGGAATAAGGGGCCATTGACTTGAAATTCAAGCTTCCAAAGAATATGGTGTTTATTAGGAAGAAGTACGACGAGGTAAAGGGAAATACAGAAAGAAGAGACAACACTTGTTATCGTTGCTAAACGAACCATCATGGCTAAATTTAACCTTAAATACAATAAAAACTACTGAGGTTAGAGGGCTGCAATTTGGTATGTTTGATGATTGTAGGGTGAATGACCAACATTCCAATTTGCAGCCCTCTAGCCTCAATAATATTTAAGGTATGAGGGCGGACAGAAAAAGTGTGAACGGACAGACAAATAGCCATCACAAAAGTTTCATTTTACAGAAAACTAAAAAAGGAAAATGACCCTGCGAAAAAATTATATATAAGTACGCTTTAATTCACGTCCACACTGCAATAAAACATGTCGCAAATACAGGTCGACAACTTATCACACACAAATCACAAACAGGTTGATTACAAGTTAATGACTTATTGGTAACCCTAACCACCTCTCTTCGCACGACTATCCAGAATTCTCCATATACGGTCGCCGACTTGTTTTCAATCTGTTTGTGATATGGATCCACAATTCGCCGACGTGTGTTTACGACATATTCGAAACAAGAAACCAGTAAGTCATGCACCTTAAGACATTTTAATTAAGCCCTGTTATACCTGTGTAAAGATACCGAAGTCTGCACCACTTGTAAAATAGATGCCATCTATAAGGAAAGAGAGAAGTCGGGTAATCCGCTGGTACTCTACGACGGCTTGCAAACGAGGAGAGTTGCAAGATGATATTGCTTATCAAACCGCTTTGCACCTCAGTCTCTTTGACCTTATTAAAAACAAGTCGCCGAATAACTGAAATATTAAACGACACAAAGTTTAAATTTGATTTTCAATAAGCACACAGTACTACTAAAATATCCAAATTTTACTCAAATTTCGCTTTTTTTCTCAAAAAAAAAAAAAAAAAAAAAAAAAAAAAAAAAAAAAAAAAAAAAAAAAAAAAAAAAAAAAAAAAAAGCCGCCTGCAGAATATATTCTACAAAGATCAAAGACCTCGGTCTTTGAAATATGGCGATGAGTTCGGTGCTGGAGACCGGTCAATCGCCGCCGAGAGAGAGAGAGAGAGAGAGAGAGAGAGAGAGAGAGAGAGAGAGAGAGAGAGAGAGAAAACGGAGAATGGAACAAGATAAAGACAGTGGACCTCTTAGGGTACTATGGTAAATAGAATAAGCGTGAGAGGAGAGAGAGAGAGAGAGAGAGAGAGAGAGAACGGAGGATGGAACCAGATAAAGAGACAGTGGACCTCTTAGGGCACTATGGTAAGTAGAATAAGCGAGAGAGAGAGAGAGAGAGAGAGAGAGAGAGAGAGAGAGAGAGAGAGAGAGAGAGAGAGAGAGAGAGACTCCAAGGACAGAAGACGTAACCTGTAACTCAAGTAGCGGCTCTCCTGGGCTCTCCTATCAAAGCAAAAGGTTAGGCGGCGAGGATGGAGAGTCTTGTAGCCGAGTGAAAATCACTAATTAATGACGGAATGCCAACAGGAGAAAAAAAAATGAAGAAGTTTAATTCCACCGAGCAACATCGTCTAATTAAGAGCGAATATCTCGGTTTTATGTTTATTTCGTCGTGAAAAAGGAAACACCCCGGTGAGATTCGTTCTTTTTCGGCAGAATAAATCTGGAAGAGAACAAATAATGTATTAAGTTGAAACCAGAGGTTATCATACAGAAGCAAATTGTAACTCAGGATTTGAGCATTTGAATATCAGCATTGACAAATACATGTTATTTTCACAGTGGCGTTGTTTTTTATGGTCATTATAATTTTTTTCTTAGCAATACAGAAAAGATGCTACCTTTTTAAAATATGTAAAAATATAAGCCTTTGAATCCATTTTAATGGTATACGATTTTGATACGAATTTTCGCCTCCAGGGGCTGAGGTGCAATACAAATACTGATTAATTAATACTTTAATCATTATAGAGAAATCAACCATCAAATTATATCTCTTTCTTCTATGTGGATAAACTAAAACTGATCAAAAGACGATGACAACGCCTTCAAATGTTTAACATAAAGATTTCCATACATATACTCTCTCTCTCTCTCTCTCTCTCTCTCTCTCTCTTGCCTGCTAGAAAAGAAAAATGGTTTCCGAAATCCGGAAACAACAAAATAGATCCAAGCAGAGTCAACGCAAAGCTCAAAATTCAATGTTGGTGGACTTTTTAAGTAGATACAAATGGAACGGAATAAAATATAAGTTTCAGACAAAAGGGCAGGTTTAAAAAATGGAATGCAAACCACACGTAAACAACACCTGATACAAAATCCATACATGAATAATAATAGATACAAAATCCTTACGAAAATAATACTTGATACAAAATCTATACATTATGTGAATAATACTAGATACAAAATCGATACGAATATAATACTTGATTCGAAATCTATACGTGAATAGTACTGGATACAAATACACAAGAGCAGAGACCGATGGCGAAGAAGGCTACAATGGCAATAGGTCACGACAAAAGGCAGACATTATTTAATGATAGGAAGAAAAGTTCATTCTTCCCTCATTAAAGAGAGAGAGAGAGAATCATTACTAGGATTTAGGTTTAGGTAATATGTCAATCACTAACCAAACCTAATTATTACCGTGAGAAACGGAAGCGATTTCAATTAATTTCTTCGTCGTGGTTGTGTGTGAGAGAGAGAGAGAGAGAGAGAGAGAGTATACGTATGGAAATCTTTATGTTAAATATTTGAAGGCAGGGATCTGATTGGCTAGAAGAGTCCGCAATGTACGTGTTTTCGAAATTCTTGAAGATGTAGCCTACCATTCTTTCAAGATGGATATTTCTTAGTTATTCATTTAAATTAGCCCACAACTTTACATTCAAATGTATGATCTCTCACTTACTTTCACAGCAGCAGATGAAATGCCCAAAAAGACGTCTGTTGACATCATTTATAATTAATTATTCAAAATGATATCGCTGAGATAGACGATACCTCTCCTTATAAGCTTTACGCTTGGCTATGATGATAAAATCCAAATGAATAATTCTTGTTGGGGGCGGGGTGGGTAGGGGATCGGGAGGATAGGGAAGACATGACAAATCTACCCTCATCCTGCAAACCTGTTTGTCCGCCCCTGGCGGGGAAGGTAGGGAGACGTGGCGGGCAGCGCCGGGTTCCAGCACAGCGTAAAACGCACCACCAAGTTCGTACCACCAGACTATAACTATTAGACGATTACTGGAATAAAAAAAAATTGCCGAAATTCTCTGATGAAAATGGCGAAATAAAAATATCAAAGGAAAATTCACGATCGGTTTAACAGCCACATGCCCCCGCCAAAAGGGGGTAGTGCAGTCAGTGCACCTCACGCAATGCACTGTAGGCATTAGTAAAAGGTCTTTGAAGAGACCCTTTTCATTCCTTTTGCTGTACCTCTCTTCCACCATCTCATAACAGTTCTTTCACAGTGCAACTGCGAGGTTTTCCTCCTGTTACACATTTAAAACCACTTTACTCAGTTTCCCTTTCAGTGCTGAATGTCCTCACAGGTCCCAGTGCTTGGCCTTTGGCCTAAACCTTATCATCCATTCCATCCTATAGCCACATGGCCTATGATGTGATACCGAAAAACAGGATATAATATAAACAATAATATTCTTCTTACTAGATATAAATAACGAAATCAATGAAGCCCTTGCACAAATACATTTCTAGAATTTTTATAAAAATACTAAAATACGGGGGAAAATATATTACCAATTTGTTTTAGTTTCAGTCGTCGTTCCCTGCTGCAAGTTCTATGAATTTTACATGAAAAATAATTGTTTTGTTTTTATTTAATTAACGTATCTTTTATTTAACTCCTTCAGCTCCAAATAAATGAAGTCTATGATCTTTACTAAGCACCTAAAATCCTTCAATAATAAAACTCAGCGAATTTTATGTAGCTAAAAAAAACTACAGTCAAGCGCTGACAATGATTGACAATGCCGTGTCGTGTGTGTAAGAGATATCTGCAGGGGAAGAACATCCACAATTATGTGTATGTCTTCCATAATATCACTCAACCAGCAGAGATATTTATCTCTAACATATTTCTTCTGATATCGTGACAATCATCCAGCAGAAACACAATTTGGCTAATGCCTACGTACATGCAAGAAGTCTTCCCGTCTAATAAAATTCCTCAGGTACAGTATTGATTTACAAAGAGCCTCAGTTACAAAAATGCGTTTATTTTCATTAATAGGTACCAGTGCAAGTGTAAATTTCATGACTAATTATTTACTCACACATGTTATATACTAGGTACCACGGCAGGTATAATTTCATGACTAGCTATTTATACAAATGTAAATACTCCTGTTATAAATCTTTCTTCGTTTCAGCTTTATGAAATATGATAAACAACATTATATTCAGTCTAAAGAGTATAAATCTAAATCAAAATCCAACATCACTGCCGAAGTTTTCTAACCTTAAATTATCTACTAATATTCCTATCACGTGAAGATTTCAACTTGATTCGCCTACAACTTCAAACATTTTCCTCAGAACTCCATCATAATTCTCTCATTAATCCAACATCATTCCCCGGAAATTTCGACTCATTTCTCCTACGATTCCAATACACTTCTCTCATCATTCAAACATTATTTCAGGCTAATTTTAACGTCGGACAATTAAAGCTATTCCAGGGAATTCTAACATTCTTCATTTTCCGCTGACTGCTTCTTCCTCTTCCACCGCCAAACTTCGGTTTTCTTCTGAGTATCCTGAGACCTGTAATCAACCCCGCCCCTTAACAAGAGGAGGGTTCATTTCTGTCTTAAAGGTTGGATTTTAATATTCTTCTCTTAATTTGGCTGGAGTGAAAGAAGTCATGTGTAAACTTTACTGTACATTGTACTTCTGGGGTTGAAAGTACTCGATTCATTCAAAATCGTTTTCTATTTCTGTTGAATGAACTCATTTGTGATTTAAATTACTTTTAATGCCAAACAAATGATATTGACTATTATTAAGCCGGCAAAATCCTTCAGTTAATAAGTCTTCGAGAGCTTTACGTAGCCAAGCAAACAGTAGTCACGCACCAAACAGCTTAACGATTCTGTGTTGACAAGAATTGACACTGCCATGTTTGAGTAAGAGATAATATGTGAAGGTGAAGAAAATCCACAATTATATGTATGTGCATTTGATAATATCTATCTTTCACAATATCATTTACGGATATTTCTAATACATTTCTCATGATATCGTGACAATCAACCAACAGAAACTCAATTTTTCTTATGCCTACACGCAAGAAGCCTTTTCGTTTTAAAACATTCCTTAAAAAAAACACTTAAATATTCCGAACGCATCTACAAGGAGCCTGACCTGGAAAATGTGTATATTTTTCATAAAGGTTCCCATGTAGGTATAGAATCATGACTCATTATTAACTCGTGCAAGCAAGTACTCATGTTATAGTTCAACACTCATAACACGTTATCTTTTTTCGTTTCCATCACATGAAATCTGATACAAATTATATTTAATCTAAAGGCCATAAACCAAATTCAAAATCCAACATCACTGCCGGAGTTTTCCAACCTTATTGTCTTCTTCTATTCCTATCACATGAAAATTTCAACTTGATTCGCGCACAATTGAAAGCATTTTCCTCAGAACTCCATCATCATTATCTCATTAATCCAACATCATTCCTCGGAAATTTCAACTCAATTCCCCTATGATTCCAGTACACTTCTCTCATCATTCCAGCGTTGTTTCAGGAAAATTTTAACGTCGAATAATTAAAGCGATTCTCGAGAATTCTAACATTCTTCATTTTCCGCTGACTGCTTCTTTCTCTCCCACCGCAAAACTTCTGATTTTCCTCAGACCCGTTAATCAAACATCCCCTCCCACTCCCATCACAAGAGGAGGGGCCATTTCTTCCAAAGAGGTTGGGGCTGAATATTCTTCTTTTCTTAATTTGCCCGGAATAGATGGAGAAATATCTGGTCTTTTCTGTATATTGTCCATCGAAGGTTGAAACTTTTTGAAACGTTGACGAGTGTTCGACACGCTAAAGAACGGTTTGTAGTGATTCAAGGCATAAAATCACTGTACGGTATATTGCAAGTGTATGCTCCACTTTCATGGAAACAAAACACGGACCTTTCTCCTATTCTTATTTTTCACGATCAAGCGCAAACTAAAAGGTATTTCATGTACACGCATTGTTTACCAGCGTTCACTTCTGCAGTGATGAAATATTCAACTCTTTTAATTACAGCTCTGCACTTCCGTTCGAAATCATAAATGACAAATAAAGAGCGAACAAAAACACCTCGAACTTCAAGTTGAAAGGATAATCGTTAAATAAACACGTTCCATAGGTGTGATAAAAAAAATAACTTTATATATATATATATATATAATATATACTATTAGTAAAATACCTATATATATATAAAGATATATATATATATATATATATATATATTACTAAGACAGACATAAAAACACTATACATATATATCATATAATATATCATATATATATATATATATATATATATATATATATATGTGTGTTAATTATGCATTATTACTAACACAGCACAGGCAATAAATGCCAATAAATCTTTGATGACTAAAAACACACCAAGTTGATTAAGAAATTACAATATACAATTATAAAGTCTTTCACATATATACTCAAAAATTAAAATTGTAGTTTCGTCCATTACTATACATGAAATTCCCATAGCCCGGCTAACTGAAATCATAAGATGCTTCATCAAGAAATACCAGTTTTGGTAACAAGCGCGCTCGAGGGCGCGCATACCTGACATTCATAAACGAAAGACTTAAGGCTATCCCGTCCTCGGATGGCATTTCAGCCTAATCTTCATTCTTTAGCGTCTCCTCTCATCTCAACCTCATTTGGGCTTCACAAAGGACCACCAGAATGAACCCGAATTGGCTATTATCCCCGTACGATCTGTTGGCTTTGCCTACGACTCCTTTTTCTTGGACTCCTTATTTTTTTTTTCTTCGGTTCATTTAACAAGGCTAAATCATAACGATGTTAATGGATCAGCATTCTGACATACTACACCAACAGGCGTTCGTCCACGATATCTGAATGTGGCAAGCAAATGTAGCTGAGAAATATACGTAAATTTAATTTTGCATTATCAGTTTTACGGTTTCTATGCTGAATAGATCTAAGCATTGACTTGTTTCCTTATAGTGGATTTTGTTTCCCATTATCTACGATAATAGAGACGGGAAAATATTTGTTCAAACGATATCCGATAACACTTATATTCACACTAAGTAAAACTAGATTACAAAACATAACCTTGAATGAAACGCATCCATAAGAACGTGCACACATCCAGATAAATAATAATAATAATAATAATAATAATAATAATAATAATAATAATAATAAAATCCGAGTGGGTCTTCTTTATCCTCTTCAAGGTGACATTAGGGAAGACATGACAGCCACCCAAACCTGCAAACCGATTTGTCCACCCGCCTCCTGCAAACCTTTTTTTGCCATCCCCGAGTTGGGGGGGTGAGGTGGGTAGGGGATCGGGAGGGTGGAGAGACGGCAGCGCGGAGTTACAACAAGCGTAGAGCTCCAACAAGCTCGTATTAATAATAATATTAATGCACAGTTTGCATCCACATACAAATAACAATCAGTCAACAGGACATCAGGATTCACAACTGTTCCCCATATAAGTATGCAGAACGAAGGTACAATGATCCCAGCCTCGTGGCGGTTCATAAAGCCGCTAAAATTAGGGACTTGCTCTCGCGACCATCTCTTATCTTATTGTCGATTCTAATATGTATGCACTGGTAATCATTATCATATAATTATGAATATTTCTTGATGATCATTAACTGAAAAAAAATATAAGAGGTGATTTACTCACCGATAAAATATAAGCATTGTTGTATTTAAATCCTTTCATGTGTTAAAATTATAAATATATCTCTTAGTCAACTGAGGCACACTGGAAATCATTTCCATTGAAGCAGAGACACAACGGAATTTAAAATAAATTTCAAAACCAGTTTTTACATACGCGTCTCATTTTTTTTTTTTTTTTTTTTTTACACGTGCATTTCATTCTTTTACAAGTTTTATTACCTCGACATTACAGAAATCCCAAGCTCTAGATTAGGGTCAGCCCAAATACGTAAAATAGAAAAGTGATTAACTCCAGACCATCAACATTGGATCAAATGGTTCAAGTTCAACCAGTGTCATATTGTCGTGAATCTATATCACTCAGTGTTGACAGTTTTCATAATGACACATTATGCCATGAATAGTGCAGTGAAGAGGGAAATTATTCTGTCAAAGTATATCAGAAGTTATAATGAACTTTCGAGAAACTGCTCCGGCTCTCTTGGGCTCTCTGTGGTGGGGATTTTATATTTTGGCATAAAAATTACAGTGCATCCCCAAATTTAACCATCTTATTAACAGGTAATTCAATTCAGATGGTCCGTAGCCATCTGTACGCAGAGTGAAAGCGGACTCCTTTAGAGTAAAGGATTGATTACCTAACACAACACGAATACTGCACACAAATATAAGTCATTTTATACAGCAAATACATCTACCAACAGCAACAACAACAAGAAATGTTTCCATAATCGTATTCAAAAATTCACCAATTCCTCTCTATCCAACAGACCATCTTTGAAAAAAAAACCGAAAGCTAGTAAATAATATTTCAGATACCTTCTGTATGCCGGAACAGATGGTAAAACACATTCTTTCAATGAAAATAAATAAAAATTCATCTCACAATATTGAAAGAGGTCACGAAGGAACATTCTTTGGAATCAAGCTAAACAAGGGGTGAGCTCAGTTTAAATCGGTAAAAGCAAGGGATGAGAGATTTATTAAACTATTAATTATATCAAATGCAAAAATATAAACATACAATCAACTCAATAATTAAAGTCACTTAAAAACGCTAAATAAATATTTACGTCAATGACTAGTTGAAATATAAAGTAAATTTTTCATCTGTCGCAACTCTAAAAAAGAAAAGTTCCATACAGTTTATATAAACCCATTCATCCATGAAAGCACGTATGTATGCAGGGAAAATCATCTGCTTCACAATCGACTGTTTCAAGACCAGTACAGATATCATCTTAAGATAGATAGAGAGAGAGAGAGAGAGAGAGAGAGAGAGAGAGAGAGAGAGAGAGAGAGAGAGAGAGAGAGAGAGAGAGAGAGAATAATCAAACAAATTCAGTCATCAACCTTTTTCCTCCCAGCGTTCCCATGTGAACATAATTTGTATCCTTGATTTCACCCTGTTTTAATAAAAATTATTTCAAAAGTATTAATATCCACGGATACAGTATGGGCCAGTGGTTCCCAAACTGGGGTCCAGGATTAGGGCCTAGGTGGCCGCAATACAGTGAAAAAATTAATATTTTTTCAACTCCAGAAAAAAAAATTGTAGCTGTTTTCACCAATTTTACTATGTATTGAATTTAAAGCAATTACAAAATATGGAAAATATTTTATACATTTACTTATATATGCTAACTTTGTGCAGGAATATGCAAATATTAAATGTACTACGTTGTACTGAGTGACCCGGTATGGTAATGGTAACTTTTGATTGGCGTGGGTTCTCGGCTGCGACTCTTCATGCCTGGGAATCCTTGGTATGGTCAGGTTTGAGGTACCACTGGTATAGGCCAAGATCTGACACTATAGAGTTACGTTTGCTCTGACTCTTTGCGAACAGCAAGATACCAATGTACCGAATACCTAGTTCGATTACATTTTGATACAGGTAGAGTGTGTTCAATAACTTACCATACACTATCAAAAATAATTTGTTTGTGAGAAGCCACACCTGCAACATTGTAACAAATAACATGACTTTTATTTCAGGTCTTCAAAGTTTGCGAAGTAGAAAGAGAAAACGGTTACTATGACATCTATGTACGACTTTTGAAAATTTTCTAAAATACAGAACATTTTAGCACACGTAGTCCCAGCGTTCGCACATGGTGACAGTGCTATAACTCTGCACTCCTTTACATAATATCGACAATATTTTCTACAATTACGGTAATAAAGTATTTTCACAAAATTTCATTGGTTTCGCTCTATGATTTCTATGCCTGGGAGGTAAAAGGTTAATTTACTGAGAGAGAGAGAGAGAGAGAGAGAGAGAGAGAGAGAGAGAGAGAGAGAGAGAGAGAGAGAGAGAGAGAAAAGAAAAGGTCACGTTCTTTTCTTATCAGACTCTTCCTTGAAACGGAACAGTAACTTGTAAGAGAATTTCAAATACAGATCAATTGGCCTTTTCCCAATGTATCAAGAGAAAAAGATCACATAGCGTTGGGAATACTCGATCTAACTTTGTACTTTTACTCTCCTTACCCACTTGAACGTAAGCTAAATTTTAAAAAATTACAGCTAAATTAGCAGCGACACTAAAAATATCCTCAGACAAAGAAAATAATTGAACATCCCATTGAAGAGAGAGAGGAGAGAGAGAGTCGAGAGAGGAGAGGAGAGAGAGAGATAAGATGAGACTCTGGAGAACGAAGAGAGAGGATTCGGATAGAGAGAGAAGAAGGGAGAGAGAGAGGGGGGGGGGGGGGGGGTTTTAAAGGAACCCTGTCATGAAAAAATGATCTGACGTGAAAAAAAAAAATCATCGCATGGACTCATACTAATTGTAAGAAACTGGGACTCCTTAACCACACACACACACACACACACACACACACATACATATATATATATATATATATATATATATATATATATATATATATATATATATATATATATACACACACACATGTATTATATATATATATATATAATATATATATATATATATATATATATATATATATATATCATGTGTGGTTATGTATATGTGTTCGTAAGTATGTACGTAAGTGTATGTTATCTATATAAGCGACATAGCATTCATCCAAGCCAGCTGATGAAATTACCTTACGGCACTTCAGTTATCCATAATATTCAGGATAAGATGAAATTATGCACTCAGGTAATGCCCAAATTCTTCACATAATTATAAATATTCTCTATCAGGAAGAACGTAATAATTCCTGTCTATTTGCCTGTACGTCTCTCTTTCTGTACATAAGACCCTCTGGAGGCTGTGCTCATACCCAAACCAACCTGGACTGATAAGTATATTTACTCAAACCTGTTTTCTTGGAAATCTTTTACGGTTCTTCTTCTTCGTCTGAGAGAGAGAGAGAGAGAGAGAGAGAGAGAGAGAGAGAGAGAGAGAGAGAGAGAGAGTTACGGCCGTGTTTTGACTTTCAAAACTCAAATAGTGGTCCTATCGTACAACTCGCCGCACCACTTTTCTTCCATTTCATTTTTGCTTTTACGTTCTAAATTCTCGTTCTTTGGTTATTTAACTGCGTTTACGTTTTAAATATTCAGTTTTCTTCTGCTTATTCTTTTCTTAATTCATGTCGACTTGTACAATAGCGTTTTATTTTTCAGTGTGATTCTCTTCTCTCTCTCTCTCTCTCTCTCTCTCTCTCTCTCTCTCAACATTTTTTTTATTTCATCTTCCTCCGATATGTTTGGAGAGAGGCAGTTTTTTTTTTCATTCTTGCGTTATCTCTCTTACTGGGTTCTTTCTTTCCGTACTTTTTTATTATTGCATTGTTTCATCGAAGAATGGAGTATAGAATTTAGGCCAAATACCAAGCTCTGGGTCCTATGAGGTCATTCAGCAGTGAAACGGAAACTGACGGTAAAAACGTTTGATATGTGTAACAGGAGGAAAACCTCGCAGTTGCACCAAGAATCAATTGTTAGGAGAGGGTGGAAAGTAAGACAGAAGAAAGAAAATATGAACGGAGGCATGGTAAAAGGAATGAAAGGCATTGCAGCTAGGGACTGAGGGATGCTGCAAAGAACCTTAAGTAATGCTTACAGTGCACCACATGAGGTGCACTGATGGCACAATTCTCTGCGCTTAGCTTCAGATTCCTCAGTAAGTTGAGATACCACGATGTCTGTACATGGCCCAGTGCCTATAATAAGAAAATGTTAAGTAGTTGGTGAGCAACAACCTGTGCTAAAATAAGGACAGCTTCAACTATTACCAATGAAAAGTAAAAACCGAATTTTCTGTAGAGCGTATAACGCTTTATGAATATCTCGATGTGCTGCAGTATGACATTCTCAACCACGACCGGGCAGCACTCAGTTGCTCCCCAGATTCGGTCAAGTGAAGATGCGTCGGCAGCTGGCCATTCAGGCGGTACCATACGCACGATCCATGGTTGAGTTTAATCTTTAATGAAATAAAAACTGCTGAGGCTTGAGAGCTATGATTTGGTATGTTTGTTAATTGGCGGGTGGATGATCAACATACCAATTTGCAGCCCTCTAGCCTCAGTAGTTTTTAATATCTGAAGGCGGACTGAAAAAGTGCGGACGTACAGACAAAGGTATCTCAGTAGTGTCCTTTTGCCGAAAGCTAAATAACGCATATCCGTCCTTGTGTGATCCTAACAATTACATTAACTTCGATCCTGTATTTATATAAAAATTATTAGTTAAGCTTCCAAATTCTGGTAACAAGAAGATCCCTGAAATATGCGACAGTCATTCCACTGGCTTAATTTCTTTGTTATTTCTTAGCATCTACTAATCATTTCGTGTTTCCCTTTACGTGGGGTTTTTCGTCGTATGTTTCTCTTCTGTTAGCTCTGTTTTCTTAATTTTTCAAAGCTTGCAGAACTTTGTTTAAGACGTTAATGGGCAGTTCGTCCGGTCCCGGACCAATTTAAGAAATAATAATATAATAATAATAATGATATAGGCATGTATCACGATTTTTAGCTCTCTCTCTCTCTCTCTCTCTCTCTCTCTCTCTCTCTCAATCTGTTCCAGCTTGACATATGTTATTATGCACGTTAAACGGCTAATTTATTCATTATATATATATATATATATATATATATATATATATATATATATATATATATATATATATTAACAGCAGTTAAATTATAGGCCATAAATCTTAGAACTCTCTTTGGGTGCCTTTAAGGTAAAGTCATTCATTGCTAGAAAAACATGTTCGACCAATATGGCTGTTTGCATTCATACAAAATTATCTACAAAGGACACCGCTGAATTTTTGATTTGCATTACAATTTTTTTTTAAAAATACGCAACATTATGAAAATAATTTCTAATGGGTATAAATGTATACAGTGTACTTATGGTAACGCATACACAAACGAACGCAAACACACACACACACACACACAGCACACTATAATATAATATATATATATTATATATAATATATATATATATATATAATATATATATATATATAGTATATATATATCATATTATAGAATATATAATATATCTATAATATACTATATATTATAATATTATTTATATAATTATCTATATTATATATGTAGATGTATAAGTATATGTATATGTCTATTATATATATAGATATATATATATATATATATATATATATATATATATATAGATATACATTATTCCATCTAAGACCGCTCCGGTGTGTCTGTTTGGCCCTACTAATAAAAGCGAATTATTTAAGAATGTGAGTGTGTGGTTTACCCTATTAAGCTTCGCCTGGAGAAGGGATATTCCCCCCAAAGCCCCCTCCCACCCCCTCCCCTTTCCCTTTCCCCCCACCATACACTCTCCTTTTGGATCCACCCGCAGCAGGAGTTTTGGTTTACTGAAAAAAAATATATATATGGCTTTGTCTGTCCGTCCGCACTTTTTCTGTATGTTTATCATCCACCCTCCATGCATGGAAACACCTGCTTCATAATATGAATAAGAGTAATTTAACGCGGATCCACTTTCCTGAAGAATGGGAGCTTGCATTTGAAGAGAGAGAGAGAGAGTAGAGACGAATGGAGAGAGAGAGAGAGAAGGCCGAGGCGGAGCAGAGAGAGAGAGAGGGAGAGAGAGAGAGCCTGGAATAATAAACAGAATGAATTGTGGCTTAGGGCAATAACTGGGGTGTAATACACACGGTGAAAAATCAAATTAAATCAAAACAGTAATAGGTGTAAAACCGGACCAACACTTGGTCCTTAAAGGTTAAAACAATTTGGCAATTCATGACAAGAATTTTAAGGCTCTTCACAAGGCGAAGGCTACAAGCATGAGCAAAAAAACACTTAATGCTCCTGAGTGGTTGGGCAAAAACTGAATTGAATATAGAATTTAGGTCAAAGGCCAAGCACTGGGACCAATGAGGTCATTCAGCGCTGGAAGGGAAATTGGCAGTAAAATGTTTGAAAGGTGTAACAGGGAGAAAACCTAGCAGTTGCACTATAAAATAATTGTTAGCAGCGGGTGGAAAGTAAGATGGAAGAAAGAAAACATGAAAGGAGGTACAATAAAAGGAACGACAGGGGTTGTAGCTAGGGGTCGAAGATACGTTCCAAAGAACCTTAAGTAATGCCTACAGTGCACCGCATGAGGTCCAATGACGGCACTAATCCCCTATGGGGAGAGGTTGGGCAAGACCAAACAGTTATAACACAAATACCAATATATCAGGTCGGACATATACAATACTTCACATATGGCCCAGATCCAGATATGAGAAAATTTTGCCAAACCTGACAACAAAAACCTTTTTAAGGCATTACATGTAAACCCAGAAAATAAGAGAGAAGAAAACATTTGAGAGAAAAACAAGAACAAACGTTTTCAAGGGAGAAAACGACAAGAACTGAAAAGAAAGAAAACACAAAACAAAGAAAACACAAAACAAACTGAAAGTAAAAAAGAATCAAATAAAATAGGCGAGGGAGGGCAAAGGGTATCCGAAAAAGAATCAAAGGAATACAACATAGAAAGACGCGCAAAAAGTTTATGCAAACAGAATGAATGAATTTGCAGAATAAGTGAACAGTGCCGACAAAGTGTAGAAAACCTTTGTAAAAAAAAAACAAGTGAAAATCTTTTCAATAAATGACCAACAATTCTAAAATGCACAAAACTCAAGAAAAAGAAATAATGCATTATAACAAATGTTTTACTCAATGTTTTACTGAAACATTGCCTGACACTGAGTTGCGAAACAGTTTGAGATTAGTTGCCTGAAAAACAAAGGATTTCGATCACACAAGCGCTATAAAAGCAAAGTTTGTACCACCAAAAATCATTGCTATTATTTTTGGGAACCAGACCTCTTTTAAACAGGTTTCATTGAAAAATATGGCTGCATCTGCTAAGCTTTTTTTGTGCATTACTTTCTTTACTCATTCACAACGGCGACCGCATATAAAAATGGGTTTAAGCTAAGAAGAAGAAAGACTTTTTTTACTTCTCTTATTGGTCTTCTTTCTGTGACAGTGAGGTATAAAACAAAAAAGTCAATTACAGTATAGAGAAGTTTATCATAAAATTAACTCTGTTGATGCAGCAATTATTTTCGATGAAACTTATTACTACTAATGTATCGAAAACCATATTTTGTTCGATGAAAAGCATATTACTATGTACACGAAAATATAAACGAATACAAAATATCAGGAGTGAGCAGAACCAATCACACATATCACCCAGACATATCACCCGTCAGAAAAAAATAAATAAAAAATAAAAATGAAAAACTATGGTAAAAAAAATCCTAACCTGCCAATCCGTGAGTTCGAAAGAATAGGAACGGGGACTATCTTTCTAAGCTGAAAAGAAACCTTAAAAAAAAAAAGGAAAAAAAATTCGGGTAAGCATCAATAAGTCACACACACTCCCTAGGTACGGAACCAAAAGCGTTTTTATATAAAAAACATGGACCAGCAACCGCAGCAGCTGATATTACTCTAGGAGAGAGACACAATATGGCCTTTTGAAAAGTGCATATAAAAGTTCTAGACGGGAGGGGGAGAGGAGATGGGAGTTGCTGCTCCTGGGAGAGGGGAGGAGGAGGAGGAGAAAAACCAGAAGGCGACGTGAAAGAGGGAAAGGGGATATGGATGGTTATCTGGCCATAAGAATTGGGATGTTGAACGAGCACAATAATTCCCCTGGATATTTGTTGATTATAGGTATGGCGCAGAGATGTCAAATTCGAAGGCTGTTTTCAAGTTTTTCCATATTATTGAGAGAGAGAGAGAGAGAGAGAGAGAGAGGAGGAGATCGACGAGGAGAGGAGAGCGAGAAGAGAGAGAGGAGGATAGAGAGAGGAGGACGAGAGAGGGAGAGAGAGAGAGAGGAGGAGAGAGAGATGGAGGAGAGATGAGAGGAGGAGAGATGAGGAGAGAGAGAGAGAGACTACCCGAGTTTTCTTTGTAACATGTTTTTAAGAATTTAATCATCGGTCGTCGAAAACGTATGTGTAAGGGTATTAAGCACCTTATTCATTATCTTTTCTCGGACGATCGAAACGGTTGTTTCAGGTTGTTTCCCAGTAAGGGTCGTCTCACCTCTTGTTTGTTGGAAGAAGAGCAGCTGGTTATAAGCAGCATGGGGGTTCTGTTCAGTCACGTTTGGAGTTCGTAATGGCTATTTGGTTTATGACTCTGTACCTGCAGGGTTAAGGGTTAGCATCAAGATGTTCAGCATCAAGATGTTCAGCGGAGCCAGTTTTGTCTGGGTTAGCAGCTTCGTCTGCGTTATGTAGAGGACCATGGCTTCGGAGTAGCAGCTTCATCTGTTTTCTCCTGAAGAGCAGCTTCGTCTGTGTTGTGTGTACAGCTTCGGCTGGGTATATGTCTTCAGGAGGTATTCTTAGTGGGTCCTCAGGTGTTATCTCTGCAAGTTGCCACGGTTTCCTGGGTGTGGTGTCCTGAGCATTTACTGTAAAGGGTTTTTGTGCCTAAGGGTTTCTCCAGGTTTTTAATGTTTAAAAGTAATCAGGAAATTGGTACTGTGTTTTTGTGGCATAATTTTGTTAACCCTGACATTCCACATGAACCCCTTGACTATTCTATACAAAACTTATAACCCTTTAGCTATTATAAGAATATCAAGAAACGCTTGTTACTTCAGGTAGAAATGATCACCTTGACTATTTCATAAAAATGAAAATCTTTCGTTTATTCTATGTAGCAGGGATGAATTGGGTTTTTCAAATAAATTAAGACTCCGAACATGCAAAGTATACTTGGACCGAATGACTTTTCCGGCAAACCGGAACGCATTATTCATTTCGGTGCAACACCTAACATCCAACTAACTCAATTAAATCGGGAAAACTACTTATTTCAGGTACATAAAAAGCCCGGACCATTGAAATGTCAAATTCTTAGCGTCCACGAACAGAAATTTGGTTTTATGTTGCTTTCATCACTCTTCAAAGAGTTCTCCACGTAATAGGAGGTTACTTTTTCAAGTCAATCTAGTCTTTGTTGAAATATGTATTACGAACATGAAGCTAAATGACAAGTACTGGGCAAGAAGGTCATACAGCAACTTTTGTCCGAAATTTTCAAGTTCCAGAAATAATTCAAAACTTTTGTAGTTTCAGTCTAAAACTGTTGTTAATCTCAGATTAAATCTCTCTCTCTCATATATATATATATTATATATATATATATATATATATATATATATATATATATATATATATATATATATAAATATATACATATATATATATATATATATATATATATACTATATATATATATATATATATATATATATATTATATATAAATGTATATATATATATCTCTCTCTATTTTATGTATGTATATATATATATATATATATATATATATATATATATATATATATATATATATATATATGAGAGAGAGAGAGAGAGAGAGAGAGAGAGAGATGCATATGTATGTATGTATATATACCTTGATTTCCTGCCCATGACTGTACGGCGTCCTAATGACCCTATTCCACCCACCACTCTTTCCTTCACACCTTTCAAATGTGTCCTATTCCGCAGGAGCAACACGCAATGGTTGGCGTACCGGCCAGGTCACTGGCCAGCCAGCTCAAGGGACAAGGGTACATAAGAGACCGGACACCACCAATACAACTAATTCTCGGCAGTCAATTCTGAGGAACCATCATGCATCATTATCGCGGATATTCAATGGCTCAGCAAGATTGCCTTGCCGGCCACCTCTAATCAACAATCGTAATTGCGTGTTTTCTTTTACTTCGGCAACTTTAGACTTTGCTTTCTGGACTTAAACTGTAATATAAGAAGGTGCTACCTGTAAAAGGTGGGAAAAGGATTCTGTGAAAGGTGGAAAAGGATCTGTGAAAGGTGGGGAAAGGAATCTCTGTAAAAGGTGGAAAAAGGAAAGGGAACGTGGGTCACGACCTCAAGGAATGAAAACTAAGAGGGCCTTTCTATAAAAAAAAAACTACGTGCTAAGCTTATCTGGGCCGTAAAAAGGTATTATGGTCCTATTCTGTCTCAGCCGTAGGGGTTAATATCCATAATCCCATCATTTCCTTCTGATAATGCGCGTTCACGAACGGCCCCAAAAGCTTATCATAGCAAGGAAGAGGTCTTCACAGACTGCTTATTTATATTTCATCCTTTTTCATTAACTTTTTGGGGTAAAATGACCAGGACAGATGTGTCTTCCCGTAAGCTTGCTAGCTACCATGAAAATGTGTTACTGGACTATTATTTTCGAATTAAGGCATACGTTTCCTTTTTAAAAATAAGCCTTTTATTAGAGACATGAAATGTCAGATAAAAAGTGTGTTCTGCCAACATAAACTCTTGCTTCCAAGGGCAGCCTGGAAACTAGTTCACGATATAGAAGGGAGGGAGTTTCAAATCTAGATAACAGCAGTGAAGAAATTAACAAACCATTTGAACAATATCATTCACAAACATTTTGTGTCTATTTTATGAAATTACTCTTTTTGAAAAATTGATCAAAATGTTATCATAAAAGAATAAATAAAGGTCATGATTATCTGTTACAAGGGAAAATTTAAAAAATATTTGAATAACAACTTGTTCCGGTTATACAATGTAAAAACACTGAAAAATAAACAAAAACTAAGAGAGAGAGGAGAGAGAGAGAGAGAGAGAGAGAGAGAGAGAGAGAGATAAGAGAAGAGGAGAGAAGACGGGAAGGAGAGAGGAGAGAGAGAGAGAGAGAGAGATTTCGAGCTCATCGTTGTGTGACGTCCAAATGACCTTATTCGCCACACCACCCATTCCTGACACCTTGAAATGTGCCCCATTTCGAAGGAGCAACATGCATGGGTAGACGTATCGTATTATCACTGATCACCCAGAACAAAGAACACAGGTCCTATGCGAGACCGGAGACCACCATAAATAATACCTGTCCCGAACGCAACTAATATACAGCAAATCCAATTTTGAGGAACCATCATCCGTCATTACCGCGGATATTGAATAGCTCGGCAAGATTGCCTCGCCCAAGCCACCTCTAATCAACAATCATAATTGCGTGTTTTCTTTGCCTCTGGAGTCGTTAGGTATAGCTTTTCTGAGCACAGATTGCAACATAAGAAGGCGTCATCTGTCAAAGAGGTGGGAAAGAAAGGGAACGTCTGTCACGTAGCTAGGAATGTAAAATGAGAAGGCATTCCCTACAAAAGAGAGAGAAAAAAAAGGGATATATGCACCAAGCTTATCTGAGCCGTAAAAAGGTATTATGGTCCTTGTGTGTCTCAGCTGTATGGGTTAATATCCAAATAATTCCATAATTTTCCTCTGGTAATGCATGTTGACTACCAGCCCGAAAAGCTTATCGTGGAACAGAAGAGGTCTTCAGAGTAAGCTTATTTTTTATTTTACCATTTCTATTCTATTTTATCTTTGTGTCCGTTTTAGTTTTCTGTAAAAGAAAACTACTGAGATGGCTATTTGTCTGTTTGTCCGCACTTTCATTGTCCGCCCTCAGACCTTGAAAACTACTGATGCCAGAGAGCTGCAAATTGGTACGCTGATCATCCACCCTCCAATCACCAAACATACCCAACTGCAGCCCTCTAGCCGCAGTAGTTTTGACTATATATAAAGTTAAATTCAGCTATATTCATGCGTCTGGCAATGCTATAGGACAGACCACCAGAGGGCCGTGACTGAAAGCTTGATGGGCCGCGGCTCATAAAGAAAACTTGCTTGCACCGAAGGAACTTCGGCGCATTTTTTTACTTGTTTCTCTTTTTGAAGGAAAATAACCAAGACAGATTGACTTTCACTTGACTGGAAAAAATCCATTCATGATCGGGAAGAACAGAGTGGGATTCGCAATTGGAGAAAGTCAGCGAAGTAACTAACAAATTTGTTAGGCAACGAAAGCTCACTTAATACGATTAATTTTTTATGAATGTCTTATTTTATGAATGTCTTAATTGAGATGAAACAGTTTTCTGTCTAACAAGAAGGACGCAAACTTTCAAGAAAGAAAAAATAAAATCATAATTATCAGTATACAAATTAAAAGAAAAAACAACATTAATAATAGTTGCCGTGAGGCTACGGCAAAAACACAGGAAAAACTAAACAAAATTTAATCAAGGGGAAAAGAGAGAGAGAGAGAGAGAGAGAGAGAGAGAGAGAGAGAGAGAGAGAGAGAGAGAGAGAGATCCTAAAACCCTAATTTACCCAATATCGTATAACTGCCAGTGATTTGGAAATTTCTTTAGTGAAAAAAATGCCCACACACTATCAAAGCCATTCTTAGAAATGGGAGACGATACTATAAAAAATATGATACAATTCTATCTCCATTACTTTAATTAAAGGGACATTTTTCGTCTTCAATGTTATTGACAAGATTCCTTATATAAAAATATATATGAATACATTCTTTATAAACTATATATACATATATATATATATATATATATATATATATATATATATATATATATATATAGTTTTATATACATACATAAACATACATATATATATATACATAAATATATATATAATATATATATATATATATTATATGTATATATATACTATTGAATAAAAGCAGACCCATAAAAACGAAGTACTATATTTCAGACTGCAGTCTCTCTCTTCAGGTAGGCAATTCATTACCTACCTGAAGAGAGAGACAGCAATCTCTAAAATATAGTACTTTACTATATTTTTTGTTTTTATGGGATCATTTTATTAGATGAAGGAATTCTGTTGTAACAGAACATTTTTACCAGTCATATATACTATACATATATATATGTGCGTGTATGTTTAATCACTGCTATTAGAAAGATTTCATATCTGTGTATGTACACACACAAACTATATATTATATATATATATATATTATATATATATATATATATATATATATATATATATATTATATATATGTGTGTGTGTGTGTGTGTGTGTGTGTGTGTGTATTTTATATACATACCACAATTTTCTCAAGGAAATAAATAACAAAAACGAAGAACTGGGTCACGCGACAAACTGACCATCGAAAAAGCAACAAATGAAAGTGAATAACAGGGAGAATAATTATATTTCAACACACTAATTTTTTTTTTCATCGCTGCAGCTATTAAATGCCTCGCTGCGCCAAAACACGCGGAGACAATGAACCTTTGTGGAGCAAGAGGAGTCACTACTTATGGTTTACGAAAGACTCTCAGAGTGAAATGAAGAAGCATGGAGAATGGAAGCCTGGATGCAAATCAATAAACGGGGAGAAAGGAGGCTAAGGAAAACGACAGATAAACGATAGGTACATTAGAGAAAGAATAAGGAATGTTGCGTGAGTAGTTTGATAAAGATACAATAAATTAACAAATAGGTGACGATGTAACATGGTAAAAATACTAGAGAAAGTATAAGGCTTCGCACGCTGGGTGTAGCATGCTACGGAACGAATAAGGAATGATACTTAGAGTGCATCATGATAAAGATACTGTAAACTGAAAAATAGGAGACCATGTCAAACACAAAATAAATAAAGAAATAAATAATAAAATAAAAATATAAATAAATACAAAATGAATAAGGTTTTGCGGACAGGGTGAGGTACACTAGAGCATAGCAAAGGAACGATACGTACAATGTATCATTATAAAGATACAATCAACTGGCAAAAAGGTGTAAAATTTTTAAAAACATACACGCTGGGTGAGGTATACTAAGGAAGGCATGAAGAACAGTACGTAGAGTGAAACTGACAAAAAGGAGACGATGTAAACTGTT
>NC_087203.1:86337999-86345499 GCF_015104395.2 Macrobrachium nipponense | reverse complement strand
TATTAATTTTTTAAATGTTCGCACATGCGTACTTGGCAGGATAAGGTTCCAGTGGAAAGATTGCTTGTCTGTCTGTAGAAGAAAACAGTGAGCAGATGACGAGCACTTAAAATGAACAAACATATAAATCAATGAATCAAACTCACGCAAGCAAGCAATAACGCACACACCTTTATATGTATATGGTATCTTTGTGTGTATATATATATATATATATATATATATATATATTATATATATATATATATATGTGTGTGTGTGTGTGTGTGTGTGTGTGTGTGTTTTTGTGCGTTTGTATGTATATAAAATCGATTAAATAGTCAGAACACAAAGTTGGCTCAAACGCTGAGGAGAAAAACAAATAAATACACAAATGAATAATTCACTAAATAAGTATATATAAACAAATTATTATAGCACTGCCAGCCCCTAATTACTTCATTCATAAATTTTAAAAAATGAATGACATGCTACGACTATTTTGGCATTAACGTTGAAACATTGAAGCCTTTTAGTGAGATTCTGTACCTTACTGAACTGTTTTAATCGATTTTAGTGTCTGATTTATCCCTTCTTTGTTGTGAGACTCACGAACGTTTCAACTATCTCATATGAATTTCGTATAAATATACATCATTGGTAATAATACTGACATAATTATACTGCATGGTAAAACAAGCAACCAATATTTCAGAAAAACATGCTTGTGAAGTTTACTGTAGCTATATCTTAATGTCGAGACGAATCCTTAAAAGCTTATCACTTACTCTGCCAATCATTAAACCTATGAAAATGGTAATTTGAAATAGGTTATTGATCTCATTAAAAAAAATGTTGCCTTCCTCCAACGATTTCTTTTTGAACTCCATAAACACATAGGTTGCAGAAGATCTTTGAAAGGTACCATCTACACAGGACAATTATGATGTCATTCTGATGTCCTGGAGCAAAGGAGAAAAATCATAGTTCTACAGATATTACTTTAGTTACTGCAATCGACCTCGTTTGTGCACCTCACTTTGTAGTCCCACATATACTTTGTGGAAGTTGTGAACTCGAGGGTTACCGATTTGATGAGGTCTGACTATCCTCTTTCGGAATATGGAATTCTCAGGCATCATCTTCATTTCTTGCTTTCAGTAACGTGTCTCCACTTAAAAACAAATCTTTGCACAGCAGGAAGCCTTGAAATATCTTTGCAACGGTGATCCGTGGTTTTGATTCGAACCCTTGAGTCTAACTCACCCCAAAACATGACCTCCTCGAAAAAATGTTGCCGGTTTTAGGTATCGGGAAAAACAAAAGGCTGAACTTCTACAGCGCGACGGTAAACTGAAAGTAAGTTACAGAATCGAACATATAAATTTTCTGGGTATTTACAATATTCAACGAGAAATTTGAAAAGACAGCCCAGTGACCTAGCCGTGTCTAAGTCTGATGGAAACGACTGTAGAAGAAGAAGAAGAAGAAGAACAACAACAACACAACAACAGCCCTGACGAATGCTTCATACTTTATATTAAATTCCAAAATTTAACATTCGAAAAGACACCCCAGTGAACTAGCCATGTACAAGCTTGATGGAAACGATTGTAGAAAAAGAACAACAACAGATTTTACATTAAATTCCAATTTTTCAAGAAAGACTTTGACAAGCAGATGCTTTTTAGTAAAAAGTAATATAATTATTCATATAAGTACATATCAGTGTCTAATGCTAATATAACCATAAGAAATTAAATGTTATGAAGCACCAATATATCCCGGCTTGATGAAAATGTGCTGGTGAGTGCTAATAAAAATATATTCTTCACACCACATGGTTAATGCAAAAATTGCATAACATGGTATAGCTCAAAAATAATTCTCCGGCTTTGTGCCAAATCTCTTGACATTTTTCACTACAATTTTTTTACTAAATAAACCAGACACAGAACAATATCTGTGTCGTTACTCACTTTCATTTTTTAAATGACTACACGAATTTATACATATACATATATATTTATATATACACGCATAGATACATTCATATACAATTACATTTAAATTTGTTTGATCTATTTTCGCTTTCATCGGCATTTTATATAAGCTTTCTTTTCTAGCATAAGGGCATTCTTTTCTATGGAATACTGCATTTATTCTTAAGTAATGCAAATGCGCTTTTACAGGCTACATATAATCACGTATACCTCAACATCATCATTAATATCATCCGCATCACCATCATCATTGCACCCACACAATAAGCACTTAAAACAACCAATGATCCACAAACCTTCGGATGGAGACGTTAAGTGGTTTCCATTTTTCCTCCGAGCGCCTTTTCCATCGCCTTGATCTTTAAGAACGCCATTAACAAGATGAGGGAATGAACTACATACAAGACAATTCTGCCATAACTGCGTCTCATTTATATGCTAATGTGTGAATAATGGCATCCTGGTGGGATGCAGTGGCTTTATTTTCACATTTCAGCTTTTCATTTCTGGCGTTTGAAACGCTCAAGAAAAATGAAGCTGCTGTTTCATGATATCAGAAGCCTTTTTCTTCTTTTGATGAAAAGGGCTGATGGTTCTGGCAATTTCGTGCTTTTATTTCAGCCAGCGTTTCTCTAGCTCATTTCGGGCCCCTGCCTCCAGGCCTACCTATCTGGTATGCGTCCTGACTTGCTATGAGCCAATAGTGACGCTGACTGAACAACATTCTAAAATGAACGATAACACATCTGTTGGAAATGCAACTTTGTTTCTGCTTTAAAAGCAAATCATTAACCAAAACTTTTCTTTAAGACGTAATTTGTCATACTAACTCGTTATTCAAGATTTTTATTTATGAATTCATTTGTCTTGTATTGCAAAACAAAACGAGACAACCGGATGATTTTCGTGTCAGTCTCTGAAGGTCACAGAGAACCCCACCGACCTCGGCATTGCTGCTTGAAAAAATAAGCAAAAAGGTGAAGTAAAAAGAAAGAAGTTATAAGTAGGACACGATCCCGGCTCCCAGGTGACGGAATATTATTGGAATCGGCGAGGAAACAAGGTGATCGAATTACAATAAAAAAAAGTCCTATGTCTTCAAATTAATTTTTCATCTGAAAATTTTCCATTATGCTTCAATGAATACAGAGGCGATAATGCCATCCCTTTCCTATTTCGGCAGCGAAGGAGAAGAGAAAAAGAAAATACTTTAACAACCAGACATTTTTCTTATATGGACAAACTGAGTATATGACAATTTTCAGCAGATTCATTGTTCTTCAACAATAAATAGCGAAAAGGGTATAAAAAATAAAACAATAAATGAAAAACACTGTGCAACGAAACAAAATCTCATAACACTGAATGAAACAGAAAAGAAAAAATAAATCGAGCATCTTTTGGTCGTAGGACAAATTATGAGACAAACGCATAGCCAAATTTCTCAAAATACACCAAACCAGAACATAATATCGAACAACACAAAACTCCAAAGAAGAAAAAACCAATAGAGTACAAGGCTGAAAATATTCCAGCAGAAAAGGTTAAACAAAGCGAAAAACAAAACCAAATAAAGGCCACCGTCAAAGGACGAGCCAACATTCTCCTCGTGACCTTTGTCGTGTGGTAAGTTCGCGAGACGCTAGTCTTGGGGGCAGGGGGGGCGCGCGACACCCTAAAAGTTTCGCTTACTGAAAGTGTTGGACGGATGCCAGTTCCCACAGTGACGTCCGCTGGGCTTTTCAGCCTCATTGACACACCGGACTAAGAGTTCCTTGTTAATAATAAAATACAATATGAAAGCCAAAACCAAACCAGTCAAAATTGTGCCTTAGGTTCTTCGGCGCAATCGAGTTTTCTGTACAGCGTATAATGCTGTATGAAACTCTCAGCCGGGCCCTTAAACCTTAGCGGTGCCAAACGCACTGTCATGGCTAACTTTAACCTTAAATAAAATCAAAACTACTGAGGCTAGAGGGCTGCAATTTGTTACACTTGATGATTGGAAAGTGGGTGTTCAACATACCAATTTGAAGCCCTCTAACCTCAGTAGTTTTTAAGATCTGAGGACGGGCAGAAAAATTGCGGACGGACAGACAAATAACTATCTCAACAGTTTTCTTTTACGGAAAACTAAAAGATGGACACTCGTATTGTATTGTACCTCAGTCTGTATGGCTTGCGAAAGATGGTTTATGAAAACAGCGATATGAAGCTGTGATTACATAATTTAATAAATAAAAAAAAAAAACAGAAATAACTACAAAGATGGCATCAATAATAATAATAGTAATAATAATAATATCAACCTTCAACTCTGTGAACAAGAATTACTCATGACAACTAATCAATCAATAAACAGATGTAGACAGCAATAAACTTTTTCAAGTAAGATTAGCGATCTATGGAAATAAAACCTACCAGAATGCTTTGGAAATGAACAAAACATACAAATCAACATAAAATAATACGACATATAAAATAAATAGCAATAAGCAAATAAAGAAATATAAGATAGCCAAGAAAAAAAAAGATTCGCTGGCTATTCCTTTCCCCCCATGACAAAGCAATGGAATTCCTTCAAGTCTTTTGTTCAACCTCATTAATATTGCTCTTTTAAGATGCAGGTCTACTGCTTGCTTCCGGTTAAAATACATATTTGACCGATTGACTGTCTTCTCGGATAGGTGTCAATGCAGCAAAGCTAATCGACGACGGTCAACACATTATTTCTTAACCCATTACATATTTCACAAGGGCTAAATAACAAAAATAACAAAAACTCTACAATCTAGATCGCCACTGTCACCTCCAACCGGCCTTCATGAAAACTGAGGAAATGTCGAAACAAAAACACAAATCAGAATAAAGCAAGCGAGCAAAACAATCAATACAAACACGACATATGGCGGAACGGAGACGCAATAAATCAACAGTCAACAAACAAACGAAGTGGAACGACTCCTGCCACACAGCGACCCTCCAAAATTCGACACACTCTGGAGCGACTTGAAGCGTGTCCGAATCAATGCGAGTCAAAAGAAAGCGCACGAGAACGGACGTCCTGCAGAAAAGAATTCGAAGGTCAAATTGTAAACAGATAAATGTCGTACGGAAAAGACTTCGGGAATCAGAATGGCATCGCACGAACCTGAAATTTATAGGAGACGGTTGGAACGACAGGAAGAACGTCCAGGGGAAAATGCACACGGGTTAAAATTGGGAAATACGCTCTGCAAATATGATTACGAGTGTGATTACTAGAAGCCCCGGGGGGAAACCCCCTTGTCTGAAGAAAAACTGTCACGCAAAAAATCATGAGTCAAAAGTAGAACACGAAAGTTTCAGGTAAATTTCGGAAGTCAGATCAATAGCGCGATAGCGACCGACACAAAATGAAGTAGAGTCAAAACTTGACAATTGATGCGGACAACAGAAAGACTGCGTTATTCCAAATGAGAACGTGTACCAAAGTCCAACATTATTCCACCATCTGAGAGCCGGGCCTGTCTTACTTATGATTTCTCTCTTTTTACTTCACCTTTTTCCTTATTCTTCCAAGCAGCATGGCCATGGTCAATGGTTCTCAACCGGTGGTACACAGTGACTTTAAGGACTGACGAAATCATCGGGCCATTATCGCGTTTTGTTTAACAAGATACTACTTACGATAATTCAAATGAAAATGCATAAAAGTCTTATAGGGAAAATACATGGATTAAGTTGGAATACAATAAACGACTCGCAGAAAAGACTTTGGGAGTTAACACTGAAAAAATACGAATGTGGCAGGAATTAAGTCTTACAGAAAAAGTTTATGAATGAAGCTGAACTATACAATTTCCTGCAAAAAAACAGGGGGGTGGGGGAAGGGGGCAATAAGAACCAAACAGAATCATACTAACGCCCACCAGAACAAAAACCCATTGAGATACACTGCGAAGCATTCTAATTTGGAGGTATTTTTCTAATGCACATACAACTACGTTCACCCAAAGGCAAGTGCAAGAGTAATAAAACACCAAACATTGTCATTTTAACAATGAATGTCTCCCAGTCATAAATTAGTTGATAATAAAATCATACATACCAGGGGTTAAATTATAGCTGAGTATGTTAGATGCACAGAGGGTATAAATAAAGCAAGCTCGCTTGAAAGATTGTTAATATGCTTTTACCCTTCGCATATAACCAAATAGAATTAGACCGGGAGGGGAGAAAGGTTACGGGCCATGTTGTCACCACGATCACGAAAGCAATAAATCGGAACTAAAGCCTTAATATGATCTTGGGGAGACCAAATTACAACAACAATAACACACCGGATTTACGCGTCGCATGAAATTTGTCAGTAAATCTCTAACAAATCCCCGTCATTAAAATGAAAAGCTTTGATCCTCAAAATTTAGGTACTTCTACCCTTCTCGAAAGCCCACCTGCGGAACTATTTCAACCTGGAAGACTTTTTGCGATATGAAATTTCATTCAATTATTCTCAACAAAGTAATAATCACAAGAAGGTTCTCGTCAACGAAGTAAACTGGACAATGGTTGTCATTTTCATGCAGTAAGCTGATTACGAAATCTGTAAACACCGTGGAAGGGACCTGGGCCCTCATTGAGAAGTGTGTTGACTTCAGACGAGGACAGACGGTTTAAAATCTGGTCTAACGACACAGCTGCCTATTTCTAAACGTCATTATAATGGTATATGCTTAAGCGCACAGATGCATAAAAAGTGAATGGATACAGGCATATATGGATAGACAGGTAACTAAACAGACCCACAGGTTTGACAGCGAGGAGAGACAGCCAAAGCCAGCAACATCAAGCTCGGTGTTGGAAATTAGAGGCTGATCCTGAAATTCCAGAGACTGAACAAATATCGCTACTGACTTATACGTATCACTTCTTCCCGACCTCACAATGCAGGACTCCTTGATAGAATAGAGGAATGAAACCAAGGTTTATTTACCCAGCTCCTACTCTTAAAAGACATGAGTTACTTTATTTATGACTATTATTTACCCAGCTCCTACTCTTAAAAGACATGAGTTACTTTATTTATGACTATTATATAACCCTACTGCAAATCATCAAACCTCAACACCATTTTGCTTCTTCATTAACTTCTACGTATTCTAACCAACACAAAATGGACATTACTGAAGTGGAAATCACATGACTGTGGAAATAACTTTTATAATAAACTGACAATGTACCACATGAAATAAAGACTATGTCCATACATGCATAAATACATGCTCGTTTAAGTACGCTTAAGCATAGGAGCCAAGCAGAGAAATGATAATGATGATATATTATTTCAATTTATCATCAGAAACACCAAACACTATCAAAGATCAAAGTTAGCCCACCATAAGAGAACACCCGCCATTTGAAACCAAATATTAGGGCAATTCACAAACTTTCGCTAGGTAACCAAATAGCGAGTGGGAACTCCCGCAGATCTCGCGGGGAAAAAAAGTTATGTAGGGAAATTAAATGTAAAGTGATA
>NC_087203.1:86322999-86332999 GCF_015104395.2 Macrobrachium nipponense | reverse complement strand
GACGACGATGGTGAGGATGGGTCTATTCCAGCTCTAATATATATATATATATTATATATATATATATATATATATAATATCATATATATATATATATATATATATATATATATATATATATCTGAAAACAACAAGTACATGTATGTACGAGAGGGAAAAGACTTAATCCTATCTCGTAGTCAGGTCGGCAAGGTGACCTCGTCGTGATTATGGTATCGTGGGTTCGTTTTCCTGCAACCGGACATCATGATTTCTTCAAAAAGAGCAAAAGAATTTGAGAAGTGAATGAAGAGGGCATTGAGGCTATTACAATTTCACATGTATCTGGTAAAAATGACAGTAGATTCTACATATATATATATATATATATATATATATATATATATATATATATATATATATATATATATATATATATATTATATATATATATGAATAACACAAAATTATGGAACGTGATAAATATATAAAGGCAAATGCCACGAAGGAAAGTGGCATATATATATATATATATATATATATATATATATATATATATATATATATATATATAATATATACATATATATATATATATATATATATATATATGTGTGTGTGTGTGTGTGTGTGTGTGTATATATGCATGTTAATATATATAAATATGTACATAAATTTGCAGTTGGAAAATTTGTATAAAACGAAAACAAAACAACAATAATTTAAGAAATACTTCCTTTCACTGACCTACCAAAGCTGAGGAACGACATCAATTCCAAGTTATTATGACAAATACTTCTCTTAATATTGCTGGTGCGAACAGCACTAAAATAGGATAATGATTTGCTTCCCGAAAAGTATATCGGTCTATATGTTCGTTATGCAACAACACCCCCCCCACCCCCAATCTTGTATGTGAATATTCGATGACTGCCATTAGCAAAACATTTGTTATCCTGTCTTCATAACGCCTGAGGACGTAGCGTTATTTATGGCTTCCTAGCCATTGTTGAAGCGTTAGTAACAGAGCCAAGTAAGTAAATCGTTATACTACGTAGAAAATATAGCGACGCACTACAGGTGTATCAAAACAAGTTACAAAAGGGTGTTTCTGTACTGGTGACCAATAGAGACAAATGGCAACATTTTAAATTTCCCCGTGGCACAGGAACACTAAAATTTGAAATACACATGTATAAAAATTTCTAAAGAAAATGAGTTATGTATATGAATCTATACTAGTATGAGGAGTGAATACACAAACCAGTGAACGAAAAAGGAAAATAAACAATCACCAAAAACTTAAAAAAAGAAGAAAAAAAATTGTCGTCAAGCGAATATTTGCAACGCCAAACTTGCGCGGAACAACACATGCCAAGCTGCACTCAATACGTTGGCTGGAACGCCAAAAAGGCCGAAATTCCCAAACGGAAAATTCTAAGTCGCCATTTTCTCTCGGCTAAAGAACTTTAGCCTTTCAAAGAACTTTTAACGCATGCAGAGGGCGACGCCGTTAGCAAAATATAGCCTATAATTGTTCTTCAACTTAACAATTTAAAAAAAGAAAAAAAACATCAAGAACACATCGTGGGTCCATCCACGAGGGACTCAAGATATAAAAACAGATATAATTCCTAATTACATTGGGAAAAAGCATTTAACGCATGCAGAGGCCGACGGCGCTGGCAAAGTATAGCCTACAGCTGTCCACCTGAACGATTAAAAAAATGCATCAAGAACAGATTGTGTTTGTATGGTGTTTTTACGCTGCATGGAACCAGTGGTTATTCAGCAGCGGGACCAACGGCTTTACGTGACTTCCGAACCACGTCGAGAGTGAACTTCTATCACCAGAAATACACATCTTTAACTCCTCAATGGACTGCCCGAGAATCGAACTCACGGCCACCGAGGTGGCAGGTCAAGACCATACCGATCACGCTAATGAGGCGCTCAAGAACAGATTGTGGATCCATCCACGAGGGGACTCAAGATATAAAAATACTAATATAATTCCTAAGTACATTGGGAGAAAGCTTTCAACACATGCAGAGGTCGACGGCGCTGCCAAATATAGCCTAAAACTGCCCTTCAACTGAGCGATTGCGAAAAAAATGATTGAGAATGCATTATGGGTCTATCCACGAAGGAACTAGAGATATAAAGACCCTGATATAATCACAATGTAAATCAGAAAATAACTAAAAACATATTCAGAGGCCGACGGCACAGACATAACATAGCCTCAAACTCCCTTTCAACTGAGCGATTACGAAGAAAATGCACTGAGAATGCATTATAGCTCTACCCTCGAAGAAACCCGCTGATGTAATTCCAAAGTATATCATGAAGATATTGTTATGCCATATTCAAATACAAATTCAATGAATCTATCCAAATACAGGATAATTGAATCAGATAATAGTTAGAAAAAAACATTAACTCGCAATGCTACCCTGAGTATTTCTTGAGTAATTGTGAATATCGACTCCTGAATAAAACTAATGGATTGAAGTTGCACAGGATTCTAATTGTGATGTATGTATCGCCGCAAAACATCTTAATGTTAATTGTACCAGCAGTTGCTACTATATGGTTATGTTCATTTATATGGTTGAAAATAGTCGAGTTCTGTTGTCCACACCTAACTGACCGTTTGTGTTGTATTAATCTCTGGGGAAGTGATTTACCTGTAAATCCGATGTAAGATTGGTCACAGTCCTGTCATGGGATTTCGTAAACCCCAATGTCCTTGGGAGATGTCTTTTGTTGGACGTTAATCAGGGATTTGCCTAAGGTGTTTGGGTAAGTCAAGGCCAATAGAGTACTCTATTGGCCTTGGGGTAAGTAATGCAAAAGGGTTAGATTTTCCGAGGGTGTGGGTTACTCTCTTAATCGTCTCCAGGTGAGGAATTTTTATTTTATTGTTGGGTGTATCTCTAGTATTGTCTTTAGGGGGTCGGTAGAAAATTACGTTTGCTTTGTGAATTGCTTTCTCAATTATATGGTCAGGATACTTTAAAGACGAAAGTTGCTTGCGAATTAGTTCAAATTCTTTTTCCAGGAATTCTGGGGAACAAATTCGTAAGGCTCTTAAGAACAAGTTCTAGCTACACCTATCTTGATAGTAATGTCGTGATAGCTAAAGTAGTTAATGTATGAAAGTGAGAACGTTGGTTCTCTATATATGGTAAATTTGTATTCTGTCGTGTCTCTGATTATTAAAACATCAAGAAAAGGAATTTTGTTGTCTGTTTCCCATTCAACTTTAAATTTGATGCTGGTATTAATGCGTTTAATTTTGAGAGGAATTCATTAAAATTGCTCCACCTATTATCCCAAAATGTTAGGATATCATCCACATATCTCATCCACAGCATGTTTTTGGGTTTTATTGCATTTATTACTGTAGTTTCAAAATATTCCATGTACAGATTGGCTAAAACAGGACTTTTTGCTTGTAGAATGATTCCCCGAATGAAAATACGTTATTAGATGCACATAATTCAACTAACTTTATTATTTTGTCAAGCGCCAATGGGAAATAATCTGAATAGGGGGATAATTTTACCCTTAAAAACTGAAGAACGTCCTGTACTGGTACTTTTGTGAATAGGGAGTCTACGTCAAGGCTTAAAAGTTTTATGTTGCGAAGTGGTATATGTGCTTCTCTGAATTTGTGACAAAAATCTTCCGAATGTTTAATGTGACTGGGAGAAAAAGTGCCTAAAAAAGGGGAAAGGAGGCCATCTAACCATTTAGAAATTTTGTAATTGAAAGCTCCGGCACATGAAACGATGGGTTTGAATGGAAGATTGTCTTTGTGAGTTTTGGGAAGGCCATAAAAGTAGGGTAATTTAGGATTAATTACTTTAAATTTCTCTAATAGTTCAATATTCTTTTTGTCTTGACCAATTAATCTTACTTTCCGAAAAAATTCTGTGGGAACGTTTTGGAGGGGATTTTTCGTCAGTTTTTCGTAAGTGTTTGTGTCGCTAAGGAGCTGGTTGATTTTGTCGAGGTAGAAGTCTTTGTCCATTATTACGATTTTGCCGTCTTTGTCGGGTCTACTTATTATAACATCTAACTTTATTAGCGAGTGTTATAACTTTATCATTTAACATGACTGTTCCAAAGTTAAGTTTACCGTTTAGTAAGGGGGTTATTAAATAAGCTTCTTGCCACGAACGAAATATACTAGAAGAGTTTTGTTCGTCATTACCTTTGCAAATATCGTTACTTAGAGAGAGAAAAAAGGTAAAAGATAATACAGTAAAGTAAAACTCCCCCACCCCTTGCACCCCGGAAAAAAATACCCGACGCTGAATGCTGCAAACCATTTTCAAATATTCAAAACCGCGCGGGTAACGTTTTCCTGTCACCCAAACAGTCCATTAATTATGAATTATGAGTTCTACTATGCTCCCACAAGCCCAGGGAGTCCGTGTTTGTATTTTTATCCATTTGATTTTTTTTCGGCAGAACCAGAGGGATGGTGTACAATTTTTCATAGACCTAGATGGACAATTCTATAAATCTTAAGAGAAGGGTTCTTATTTTATTTACATACCAGACAGTATACTGTTATTTGAATTGTATTTGCTAATCCTGTGAGGTTTATTTACTCCCTTACCCAAGAGAGTTGTTAAATTTGTGTTTTGAAATCAAGAGAGAAGTATGTGTAGACCACAAACCAATTAAAGATGTAAAATATCAATAATCACAGAAAGGTAAGATATAATATTTTGCAAAATCGGTGAGAATGTATATTTTTGCCACCAAACTGGGAAAACGGATCATTTAACAACTAATCGACTGATGAGAATTTCATTTTTAAAATTATTGCGTGTATTCTTTCAGAAAAAAAAGCGAAAGGGGATAAAAATTCTTAAAATCCAAAATATGTCATGTATGAATGTATATCGTATATGTAGGTGTGTGTATGTATGCATTTGTGTATATATATATATATATATATATATATATATATATATATATATATAATATATATATATATATATATATATATACGTATGTGTTTGTGTGTGTGTGTGCGCGCGCGCTAGGTTTTGTTGGAAAGGAAATAAATATGATATGTAATTATATATATATGTATATATATATATATATATATATATATATTATATATATATATATAGTATATATATATATATATATATATATATCTATATATATATATATATATATCTATAGATATAAAGGTATAAGCTACTTTCCTTCGTGGCTTATACCTTTATTTGTCCATTTATCACGTTTCAACTTTTCGTGATTCAGTTATGACATACATACATACAAAATTTTTTACCATACCATATATATATATATATAATATATATATATATACTAATATATAATTATATATATATATATATATATAATATACGTATGTGTTTGTGTGTGTGTATGTGTGTGTGTGCGCGCGCGCGCGCTAGGTTTTGTTGAAAAGGAAATATTTATATGTATCTAATATATATATATATATATATATAATATATATATATATATATATATATATATATATATAAAGGATTATAAGCTACTTTCCTTCGTGGCTTATACCTTATTTGTCCATTTATCACGTTTCAACTTTCGTGATTCAGTTATCAGAACATAACTACATAACCATACATAACATACATACATACATACATCATACATAGTACATATATATATATATATAATTATAATATAATATGATATATATATATATATATTTATGTATATATATATAATATATATAACATAACAACATATATATATAGAATATAATATTAATATATATATATATATATATATATATATCTTACTTTTCCGACAAACCTAGTGAGATAAATATTTTTTGTACGCACAGAGAAAACGTATATCTTTTCATAAGTCCCAAGAGATATGTATTTCTATTACAACCCCAACAATATTTTTAGTGGTTATTATAATGATTAGCATCAGAAGCCTAAATTTCATGATGTAGTATATTTCTTGTACCCATAAAAGTTATGAATATTTTTCTTTAATAAACCCCACGAGTTGTAAAGTTTTATTACAGACCCAGCGACATTATTAGTGATTGTTATAATTAACAATATCAAAAGCCTAATATTTTTAAACCCAAAGCTTTGGTTTATATTATTCTACAAACTTACCAAGAAATGTTCGCTCTCTTTCACACCTATAAAGCTATGTGTATTTCCTTTACAAACCCATAGAAATACGTGTAGTTTCCCTGTAAGCCAGCGAGATGAGTGTATTCTCATAGAAAAAAAAGAGAAAAATGAAATCTAAAGAGAACTCGAATATAAATAACTTATCTGTGAAACAACTGATTTCTTGCCAAGCCAATCGGGGATTATATTTTTTTTTTCCATTTGTTTTTCAGTGTCCGAATTAGACATAAATCTAGTAGCCTAACAACAACCTCCCTTATCCTGATTATTCGTTCAAAGGTCCCCTCAACAGAACAGTAACACATTCATTAAGATATTGTAATCATGAAAATACCACCAAGGGTCTGACTTCCAGAGTATGGATGTCGAAAAGTGATGACTTCTAGTAATGATCATCATCCCAACATTACACATTTTTTTGTATTCAATTTAATGTGCGCTGTTCAGACAAAGCTATGCCTTGCATCATGAAGGCCAACAGTTAATAAATAAGAAAATTAGTTATTATCAGCTACCCAACAGATGAGAAGAAATCCGTCGCTGTAGTCTGTTTAGCTTCTCTGGTAAGAATGGGATAATATTAAGACTTCTTTCATAAACGAGAGTCGGTTCAAGACTAAGACTTTACCTCAATAAAGGAGAGTTGGCTCAAGATTAAGACTTTACCTCCATAGGGGAGAGTTGGCACAAGATTAAGACTTTACCCCCATAGAGGAGAGTTGGTTCATGATTAAGACTTTACCTCCATAGAGGAGAGTTGGTTCATGACTAAGACTTTACCTCAAAGGAGAGTTGGCTCAAGATTAATACTGCTGTCACAAGGGAGTTTGCGATGTAAATAAAGAATTGAAAATTTCATGTCTGGGAACTCTGCTCAAAATATATATATATTGTTTTGAAGCTTTATCTCAATAAAGACCCTTGAAAAGTACATATTTGGAAACTATGCACCAAATAAATACTAACTGGCAACTCTTCATGAAAAAACCTACTGGAATATACACTCATCTAACATAATTCAATGAGCTTCTTCTTTTCTTCTAAAACTAAATACATAAGGAAAATGATTGCCCCGCCCCATCATCCTTCAAAAAGTAAAAAAAGTAGTTTGTCGACTATTCAGTAGGAATAGTTGAATAATTGAAGCTGCCCTTTCGTAAGTCGGAAACTGAAGCTTCCCCACTGAAGCTACCTTTAATAAGTCGAAAACTGAAACCTCCCCCACTAAGATAATTACGGCAACTCATCATGGTAAATTAATGCTAAGAATTTCTTCACCTTAAATCTTAAAGCGAAGGTCGATGCGACTCCAACGCCTTTATCTACCCAAGACACGAAAGAGAGAAGAATAATGACAGAACAAATAGATAAGTCTTCGATTCTTGAAAGCTGGAAGAAGTAATGACAATAAACAAAAAAAAACGGAACTGTGGAGAGAATTCCAAAGCTAGTCAACAGAAGGTAAGCAAGTCATGATGACTCAGCGTCTTTACGTGTGGGACATATCCACAGAGTTACGTTACTTAGTTATGAGAATCGCCGCCAGGTTAACAAAATGCTGAAAAGTTCATCCCAGGTGATGGCTGCTGCACCAAGCTTGTTGAAAATAATGTCTGTGGGATCCACTTCGGAGAATAATTGGCAATGATTACTTTTTATCAAATTTCACATATTACAGTAATCTGGAAACATTCCCATCTGGCATGTACAACATAATGAAATAGCTGTCGCATAAAGTTGAAGATTAATAAAGAAATCTATCACATTTTTATAAGTTTACTGAATTGCTTCTCATACACTAAGGACCATAGTCACATATTTAGTGTTTGAATATTTAGTTTTCAGGAAAATATCAGACCTACCGTTTTACTGGGAGTACGAAACCGTATTCTTTAGACCTTAGTTCGATAGAGGTAATAGCCGTATTCATCACTTTTATCTTAAAATATATGCCAAGTGTTCTGTCTTTGAACTAAAAAAAAATTAAGGGCGTGAATGAGAAGTGCTTAAAATATCCACCGCGTTTTGGTATTGATGGCGAACCCCAGGAGCTAATCAAAGCGACAATAGCAATTATCCCTGAGCCGAGACATTAAAAAAAGGCTAATCAAAAAGCGTGCGAGAAAAATAGCCTTCAAATACATTAATACGTAAAATGAATGAGACTTTTCAAGGACGAATCAATAAAGATAATGAGCAAAGGACATAAAAGTCTTTGTGCCTTGGGCTGCCGAAGACGAGGGTGGCAAGGAGCTGTAAGACTGCTCATTATGGGGCGACAAAGAAATGACACGGTGAGAGAAAGCGCACTCTCCCTCCTCTACTCTGTTAAAGGAGACTGGAAAACGAGGAAATTTCATCATCTATCATCCATTCAGCCGCAATACCAGAGAAGGAATGTTTCGTACTGTAATCAACGTGACGTGCGTATGCGTAGTAAACAGCCATTTCCAATGACCGATAGTTAATTGTAACTAGCTTCCCTGCACCACCTTGTGCTGATTGTCTCTTTTTTCCAGAAATTACTGTACTGACCTGCCCGGAGTAACTGAATGGCAACCCTGAATGGCAAATGATCTCTCTCTCTCTCTCTCTCTCTCTCTCTCTCTCTCTCTCTCTCTCTCAACCTTCTGTTTCTTACCATCTTTCTTCTCCCTAACACCCCCTCTACTCTCCCTCTCTCACTTCCCCTCCCTCTCACTCTCTCTCTCTGTCACATCCTACCCAACCCTGAACCCCTTTGGTGCCATTGATGTCTTACCCCCCCCACTATTCCATAGTAAGTCATATTTAGTGCGTATTCCGAAAATCGAAAGTCATATTAATAACTACGTATACCGAAAATTAGGTATGATAAATTCGTAACATTATTAAGTCTACAGGCTGAACCAGCCCCGTTTCGGGAAAGGCGCCCTGTCCCCTCAGGCGCCTTTGGTGCCTTTTGTTGCTTGAAACCCCATTATAAACCATCTTAGGGTCCCCGCTATAACCCTGCCAAGTTTCATGCCCATCGGACCAGTCGTTTGGCAGTGATTGAATAACAGACAGACGGACAGACATAACGCCCATTATAGTAATATGTGATATTCCAATCTCACTTCACTTAACTCACGTGCTCTGTGACTTTCCAATCTATCACATCTCGGTCCAAAGAACTTTCCGGGCCAACTTTTCTCGAGTTGTTATATGTTGGCTACTGCAAGACATCGTCCTCGGCTCAACCATTCGTCGTTGCACACCGGCCTCCACTGAAAGTCAAAATATGAACGTCCTTCCTCAAATCATTTAGGGTTCAAGTCAAGGCGTTTTCCAGTTTTAGAAACACGCCAAGGCCATAGACAACCAAGGACCCTTCTCTATGCAAGAACTGAAGGAAGAAAAAGTTGAGAAAGAAGATTAGGGATACACTCTAAAGAGGCTCCAACGCGTCATAGACAAGTCGTTGTTATAACTGGAAAAACAGAAGATGGAAGAAATTTCCGCACATCTGGTCACCTTTCCCAGTCAGCTGTCATATCAAAAGTATTAATCATCAAAACAATAATTCTTTTATTCATTCTCTGAATTAGTATGACTCTTTCCATCAACTGTATAGAAAGGTCACATGATTCGCCTCATGTCGGATCAAATGACTTCCTAATTCGTCAAATAAAAAGTCGAGAAATATGCTTTGCCAAATATACTAACTTCAAACTGTTTTCTAATACGGTATTTGTCAGTCAGATTTCGGGGCAAGTAATTTTCAGTCAAATATCGGACCATACATATTTTACATCAAATCATCAAATGTTAGGTAGAATAACATTCTGTTATGCGACAGGCTGTATATATTTCCCAGC
>NC_087203.1:86307999-86310499 GCF_015104395.2 Macrobrachium nipponense | reverse complement strand
GCAAACATTTAAAAAAAACAAATAAATAAATCACCATAACACTGTAGGTAATCTTGGACTTATTCTAGCTAGACTGTCGCAATGATGAATGACTTCCAGAATCTTTGGGAATGCATATCTTTTTTCTATTTCTTCTTTACGAGCCACTCCTCATGGTCTCTCATTTCTAAAATTGTAGGAATAAAAGTTCAAGTCATAAATTATCGAAATTGGACCCGAAACAAAAGAATAAATCACAGAAGTGAAAGAAAAGTTTTTGGTTGCATCATGAAGAATTCTCTTTCATGGGGAGTTCACATGGAGGGGGGGGATTCCTGGGTTATTAGAGGAGGGGGTCTCTTGTCTTTCGCAAATCTCCCAATGAATATTAGTGAAGAAGAGAAAAAAAAATAATGATAGTATGGCAAAATCAGCAAAAATAAATAAATAAATAAAAAATGACATCAAAAGAGACGGACAGAAAATTTAATAAAACAGAAAGTCTAATATAACTTAAGTATTATTATGCAATTTCTTTCTAAAACATATACACATGCGTTATACACACACACACACACAAACATACACAAACCATATATATAAATTATATATATATATATATATATATATATAGATATATATATAGATAATATATATATATATATATATATATATATATAATTATATGTATGTATGTATGTGTGTATATATCATTCCTAAGACACACGTACCAGTACCACAATTTAGCAAAAATTAAATGAGTCATTAAATAAATAAAAATCACCCTGTCCGTTTCCATGTAATTAGAAAACCTTTTTAACATTTAAATGGTATATTTTGCTAGAACTAATATATCCGAAATTGGAGAAAGGTTGTATTGTAAAGGTCCCTCATTAACTACAAACAGTGGAAGAGAGAAAGAGAGAGAGAGAGAGAGAGAGAGAGAGAGAGAGAGAGAGAATGAGAGGGGGGGGGGAGGGGGGGTAATCCCTATTATTTAGCCCCTTCACTGAAATTCAACATTATCAGGAATCTAATAACTAGGCTTCAATAAAAGACTATTTACGACTAACCGGCGACACCTAAGTGTCATAAAGACGCCAAAAACATAAAATAACTGGTGGGGGGGGGGTGGGTGGGGGGTGGGGGTGGTGGGGGTGGGGGGGGGGGGGGGGAATATGATAACGGCTTTTGCTAACTGCTTGCCCAAGCCAAATGAATTATGGTGGCGAGTGAATTTTTCAAAAAGCAATTGTTGGCACATTATCCGAGACTGTTTATCATCTAAATGAAGTTTTTAAATCACAAATTGCAAGTCGTAACTTCACAATTAAGACCCTCGTAAATGGCATGTATATGTATGACCGCTCTCTCTCTCTCTCTCTCTCTCTCTCTCTCTCTCTCTCGATCGTTTCTTTTAGTTTGACTTTATGCATTTTCCTCTTCTATTTCAGTCCATCTATTTCCTTTCCAATAGTCTCTCTCTCTCTCTCTCTCTCTCTCTCTCTCTCTCTCTCTCTCTTCTACTAGTCTAACTTTATGCTGTTTCTTCTATTATTTTAGCCTATCTTTCTCCTTACTATTCATTTGTTCTATCTTAAATGATATTCGCTCCTTTTCCTTTACTTTAGGTTTGAATTTAATCTCTCTCTCTCTCTCTCTCTCTCTCTCTCTCTCTCTCTCTCTCTCTCTCTCTCATCAACCTTTAACCCAGTGGCTCGTTAAACCTCACGTGTGATGACATCAAACTGACTCATATAAATGCAATGTCTGTTACCGTTGCTTCTGGACCCCCAAAGGTTTAAGGCTGTTATTGCACCCGTAAGTTATTTATTGCCTTTCCCGAAAGCTTTAATAAATCCATTAGCGTTGTCACTTCGCGTGAAAGCCACCAATGACCAGATAGATGCTTGTTATTGTAAACAATTTTTTGCTCATCTCTCTTTCTCTCTCTCTCTTTCGTTTCTTTTAGTTTGATTTTATGCCTCCTCCCCCTCTATTCAATTATCTCTTTCTCTCTCCCACTCCTTTCTTTTACTTAAACTTTACACTCAGAGTCCTCTCTACCTCTCGCTTTATTTGGTATGACCTCTCTCTCCTCTCTCTTCTCTCTCTCTCTCTCTCTCTCTCTCTCTCTCTCTCTCTCTCTTTTAACGGGATCCTTTACTGAAGTGTTTTGGAGTGGAGGCGAATGTCCGATGAGCCTAGCCATGCCGTGAATCTAATCTTTTCACATTTCGACGATGAGGGAACGAATTAGAAAAGCGGATTACCTGAAGCTACTTCACGGGTGTCTACACTTCACTTATCTTTTTCAATTGGTTGGATTCCCAGGAGGACATTCAAATATCCAATAGCTTCACACGAGCTAGCCAAGACTGATTCATGGACGTCACATTCCCTGATTTCCTTTCTATTTCCCTCCTTCGTAGTTATTGTTATCTGGAACCAATTTCTCCAACACAGCACTTTACAACACATCAAAGAAATGCAACCAGTTTCAGAAAAATGTTAACGACAT
>NC_087203.1:86272999-86302999 GCF_015104395.2 Macrobrachium nipponense | reverse complement strand
CAGTGAACAGTGACCTTTTATTTTTGTGACATATTCGTGTTACTAGTGAAGTTTTATGGTCATATCTTTCATCAGTGATTTGTTATATTTCGTGGTAAGCCTATTCGAGTAAATTTCAGCTTAAAATTGTAGTGAATTAGTGACTTTGCTTTTGAGGTTACGCCACTAGTAGAGTAAATTCTTGCAAACTCTTGGTTTCAATCATTGCAATACAGACTGTCTGGTAGATTTACCAGTAGTCCTGTTGTATCCTCTGTGAGTCAAGAAACGGTGTTCTCCAACAATATGCCGAGTGCATCATTTCTCAAGTGATCATAGTTACTGTATAAGAGTGGTACATTTACCTGCTCTTCTGTGCCAGACTCGTCGAAGGAAATGCTACATACTCTCAGAATGCGTTAACCTTAGAAGTTAACTCTAGTTATTTAGTTTCACCAATTCTTACCTGGCGCGGCACTAATTAGTCTATGTAACCCTATTACTGTAGTAGACAGTGCAACGACGGGGTTCTATAGTAGCCCCTGTAATATCTTTGCATTTTAAGGGAAATTATACTTGATTTAAGTGGACTGATAATGTCTCTCTTGAACTAGTTTGGTAGACTCGTATATTTTTCACTGTATTATATTACTATTCTGTTTGCTGGCCCTTTGTTGGTACACTGCAGTCACTGATTAATGGTCCTTTTGCGAAGGCAGTAAATTTGAGATAAGTCACTGATTTACTTAAATCAAACATAAACCTAGGACCCAACAACGTGGCACGTGAAAATATATATAGTACATGTATTTTGTAGTATTTCGTAGTTAGGATGCTTGTGACTTCAATACCGGAGTATAAAATTTTTATGTGTATAAATAACAATACTATCAATTATAGCCATGGATTAAACACTTTGCAATCAGTGATCAGGGGAATGATTTCAATTTTATGTAAAGAGTCTAATTTCGACCGTAACATGTATAACAGTCGAAATCAATCAGCTCTCTTGGAAGACGAATGGATGATAAGTCCCTTTTCCCACTGTATCAAACTCAAAAGTCTGGTTCGAACTTTGTTTCTCGTTCAGATACATTTTTCATAATCCCTTCTGGGGGCAAGTTATTCCCAAGGTAAAGTGAATGCGATATAAAGGGGTATTTGTGACTTCATATTGGAGAGTAAGTGAAAACAAGTAAAATGGTGCCAAAGTTTTTTGTATAGCGTATAATGCTGTAAGAGCCACGACCCATGAAGCTTTCAGCCACAGCCAGGTGGTGGCCTGTCCTATGGCATTGCCAAATACAAGATTAGGGCTAACCTTAACCTGAAATAAAATAAAAACTACTGAGGCTAGAGGGCGACAATATGGTAAGTTTGATGATTGAAGGGTGGATGCTCAAGATAACAATTTGCAGCCCTCTAACCTCAGTAATTTTTAAGATCTGAGGGCGGACAATAAAAGTGCGGACGGACAGACAAATAGCCATCTCAATAGTTTTCTTTTACAGAAAAATATAAACTATCATAAACAACGAAGCTTTACAGACTCACCAGTCACCTTTCAAGGTAGAGATTCTCACATAATTGACCCTCTCCCATCGTAAACAACACTGCTCTTACCCTATCAATCCCCCTCTTATGCATCTTATTTTCTCGATCAAAATCCTACCAAGCCCTTTCCCTTTCTATATGCATTCATAAAAGTATATAAGACTCTACCAGCTCTCATAAATGGCTATATTCCACTCACATATTCATTTCAACAAACTCATTTGATGAAATGAGGTCATAACACTATAAAGAACACCGGTGGAAGTAAAAATACGAGCGAAAAAGAAATGTAAAAGAAAATTAGCTGTGAATACTTATACGACACAGCTTGGTCACCTCCCCTTCAATTTACGGGAAACGAAACATTAAGAAAAGATGAATGGCAGATTATGGAAGGAAGTGGAAAGGGAGAATGACAGTCGAATGACAGAGAGAGACAGCGAGAGCAGTGGTTTTACATGTTCCGTGAGAGAGAGAGAGAGAGAGAGAGAGAGAGAGAGAGAGAAGTGGTTTTATGCGTCCTGTGTTACTGTAGAGTAATTGAGTAAAAGTGTGTCGAAGTACATATTCTATGTTATGAAAGCAAAGACGAAATGAACGTACGCGAAATTGAAAATTGAATGAACTGAAAACTTAAAAGGGAGAAATGGCTAGGAGACTAATGACCGACTTCAAGCGCTTTCTGAATTAAAGGTGAGTGCGCGCGAATGTTACTTGTAAATCACAAGACCGCACGTGCTTCATGAATACGCAGATATATCCAGGGGGGAAAAGCAAAATGCGAGGCTGGGTACCAAGAATTTTCGGGTGTTAATGTACAAATGAACGAATCCAGACATTCGCAGACGAACGCGTGGCATTCTTTTGCATACACGTCTACACATATTATCAAGTGGAGTTGTATATGATAAACCAAGAATCTATCCAGTAAAAATTACTTCAGCACATACAACACTTGCATGAAAATTATACAAGAGACTTTTTACATCCGTATATTCACAGGTAATTAAAATGTAATGCTGTCTAAAACATTCAAAAATCAAGATGACTACTCGACATAAACTATCTTTGCTTCTATCTTCCGTATTTAATAAATGTTCTGTAATTGGTGGGACTTTCTCTACAAGTTTTTTTGAAACATAGGGATAAGTGATACAGGAATGTATTAAATGAAGCTCCTTTCCTCACTCTCTCCTCTCTCTCTCTCTCTCTCTCTCTCTCTCTCTCTCTCTCTCTCTCTCTCTCTCTCCATCGATTCAATCATAACTGGTTTTGACGTATCCAGAAAAGATGGCCACCAAATGAAGCCCCCTCAGAGGCTCGTTCTGCTGTGTTTTGATGTTTGGAAAGGAATTTTTGCAAGCCAACACTGTGATGTCTGATGGTAGCATAATTGGCTATCTACCAAATAAAAGAAATCAATGTTAGTTTAGTGTCTCCTTTTTTTTTTTAAGGACAGTCCTTCGTACGTCATACCTTTAAACCTTTACATTCCACTTGCAATATCCAAAGAGGATTCGAGTCTCTACACAGGGAAGGCCCATATGCCACACTGGATTTGGTTGTATGAGATTTGTGCTGTCAAGCCAAACACTGGGGCTCTTGCAGCCGTTCAGTGCTGACATCAGTGAAAAGAGAGTGTTGGAGAAGTTGGACAGCAAAAATGAAGAAAAGAAGCGGGAATGGAGGTTATGTAAAAGGCTGAAAAGTGGGTGCAGTTAGGGGACAAAAAGGTACGCTGCAAACTCCCATTTGCAATCTCTACAGTGCAACACGCGATGGCAACCATCCTAAATATAAGTTCCCCGAACACCTGGTGTTAGTATTTGTGAGGTTTATTTTATTTTTTATTTTATTTTATTTATTTATTTATTTATTTTTTTGCATGAACACTTAATTCCTCTATTTCACTCTATGATCAATTCATTTTGACCTGTACATTTTCTTATTCCCAGCGTTATTTCAAAACTATTTGCTGTATCAAATATCCTTTTCATCAACGTCCGCTGTCTATCTTCCACCTGTATATATACCACTTCCTCGTCAGACGATGATTATCATCGATCAATAAGTCACCTCAAGTAATCTTAGCCTGAGTCGGAGGAAGCTCGTGTCAATGCTAGACCTGTATCGTCATATATCTTTAATATCTCGTACGTTCTTGTTCATAACTTGAGAATTTGGAGAGTTACATCTTCACATTAGAGTAATTTTTTTTCTTTTTTTGAAGAATTAAATTAATGTCACATGTAATGCTCTAATGGATAGGTAAGAGTAAAAAAATTTTATTTATTGTGTAGGACTCTCAATGCCGAGAGCAGGAGTAATTTTGTACATAGTCCACAATAATATATCAATGGTAGAATGGTGGATATTTCTCTTGCCCGAGCAGTTGCTCCAGCAAGGCAAAGAACTTATCCATCTTGATATTTAGCGGATCTTTCAATGTGTGGGAATATTCTCGTTTTGATGCTGAGGATAGAAATACTTTATTGCAATAAAACGACAACGTCTCCGGAGACGCTAAATTCTTCAGTGTTGCAAGTGCACTTCAACTGCTTCTCTACCAATGCCCAAGTTCCTCGTTGGACGAGTGGTTTTCGCGCTCGGCTACCAATCCGGTGGTCCTAAGTTCGATTCTCGGCTCGGCCAACGCGGAATCAGAGGAACTTATTTCTTGAGATAGAAATTCACTTCTCGATATAATGTGGTTCGGATCCCACAATAAGCTGTAGGTCCCGTTGCTAGGTGACCAATTGGTTCCTAGCCACGTAAAAAATATCTAATCCTTCGGGCCAGCACACTAGGAGAGCTGTTAATCAGCTCAGTGGTCTGGTTAAACTAAGATATACTTATTTTCTACGAATGCGCAGAGCTTATCCGCTCTAGTATAAAGTGGCTCTTATGTATACCTATTGTTTGTATGGTGTTTTTACGTTGCATGGACCCAGTGGTTATTCAGCAACGGGACCAACGGCTTTACGTGACTTCCGAACCACGTCGAGAGTACACTTCTATCACCATAAATACACATCTCTAACCCATCAGTGGAACGGCCGAGAACCGAACTCGCGACCATCGACGTGGAACGCCAACACCATACCGACCACGCCATTGAGGCGCAGTGTCTTTATCCCGTCTAGGATAACCTAAAGAATTCCAATTATTTCGCACTGAATGATCATTTTACCTATCGATTTCAATGAAGATGGTATGATACAAAAGTATCCTTCACCGCCAGCAAACTCTTGCACTGCGCCTGCGCAAACAAAGAGATGTAACTTGATAATCCGATAGAGGGAGAGAACTGATGAAAAAAAAAATTGGAGGATACAATCGCCGGTAACAAGTTATCAATTGCATTTGCTGCTGCTGTGACGTTTGGGGTTCTGCTACAGCGAATCGGGGACAGCAGCTCAGTTCATATCCTTGATGAGGTTAGCGCGACAGCTAGAAGTGAGTAAGGAAAAAAAATCTTCATATTAAAATTCAATACCTGCTCTTACTGTTATTATTATCATTATCGTTCTTCTTCTTCTTCTTCTTCTTCTTCTTCTTCTTCTTCTTCTTATTATTATTATTATTATTATTATTATTATTATTATTATTATTATTATTATTATAAACCTGGTTCCTTGTGGAATAAGTAAAACGTATACTCTCACTATTAACAATTAAGCAGAATCAAAACACTATATTATTTAAGAAAAAAAAAACAGGCAAAGAACTAAATAAGAGTGATGACCAAGAGAAGTAAAATAAAATCAGTAGCTATGAAAATATAAACAGGAAAAAAAGCGTTAAATAAAATAAATACAATATATAGATAAGAAACTGAGTAAGTAAATGGATAAATATCTAAGAATACAACAAATATATTCCTTACTTCCGCGAATCCCTTTTTCATTATAACTTAGAATTAAGTTCACCAAACCTGCCTTTACCCAAACAGAAACTCTCTCTCTCTCTCTCTCTCTCTCTCTCTCTCTCTCTCTCTCTCTCTCTCTCAATAAGCGGATTATTTCATCACACCTCGTTCCATCTTCTTCTGATCATCTTTATCCTTTAAAAAAAAATTCCCAGACCAAACTTAAAACTTCTTTTACACCTTGTCGTGATCACTACCACTACTACCGGTATCGCCACCACCATTTATACTATCATCTACCATCATCAACTCCGTCACAATCATCGTCATCTTCCCATTTTCGGGTCCGTTCCCCTCGCCCCATCATCGTTAATTTTCATGTTCCCATCCTTCTTCGCCTCATGAGCATTCAAGGGACCGTTTGCTTTGAGTATTTTCTTAACTGCATAAAAAAAACTATTTTATTCACCCCTTTTTTGTTCTTGCCTTTTTTTATCATTCTTCCTTTTATTCTTACCTTTTCGTATTTTTCTGTCATTTACTCTTACGTATGTTTCATTCTTTTTCGGTATTTTATTTAACTTGGCCAATGGAGAGTTCCACATGAAGTATCCACATGAAGTATCATCTATAAATTTCATTTTGTTTCTTTCATTTTCATCTTTGATTTTCCTTCATTCCTCCGTTCTTTCATCTGCGTTGCTCATTTTGTTAATGTCTCGAATTAATATGCCATTATTTTCTTTAGCAGTGTCTATTCTAACTGGGATGCAGAAAATGGGTAAAAATGCTAAATTGTCTGTCGATCATTCCACGAAGGGAAAAATAACAAGAGACGAAGGAATAGTAAAAAAAATATGGAGCAATATTCATGCGGATGGACATCTTTTAAATGGGATCCGGTGTGCAAACACTTTATATATATATATATATATATATATATATATATATATATATATATATATATATATATATATATATATAATATATAGTATATATATAAATATACATATATATATATATATATATATACATATATATATACATACATATTCATCCATGTATAAAGTATATAACTTCACAGCTCCTACTCAAACTCCCACTGCCTCTTAATAAAATGTACAGCTTGATATTACTATATTCATTCAACGTTTTTATAAATACCTTCCATTTTCTCTCGAACATTATGACACCCCCGGCCCCCAACTAATAGATATACAGTATCACTGTCCCTACAATTGCATTTTCCTATAACGCTGTTCCTGCAAAAACATCATTTCGCATGACAAATGTTCCAAGTTCATACTAATGGAGTATCACATCTGCTGCTAATGCAACCTAATTTCCTTCGTTTGCATTTCTTCTACTCAAAAAAAAAAAAAAAAATTGCATTCGATTTCATTCCAATTTTCATTTTTTTTCCTTTTTTTTAAAGAAATTACTGTCGTCCTTTGTCTTTTAACTTGTGTCGGAAAAAGGTTACTTTTTCTTTCTTTCCTTCTTGGCTTCATTTTTTTTTTTTTTTTCAGAACAGGCAATTTCAAGAATTTCGGGTTTATGGTAGAGGTTTCTGATGAAAATTTCTATAATAAAAATAAAATTTATTTCTTTCTTGTTTTTCTTGACCCTCTCGTGCTCAGTTCAACTGGATTATTTTACCCATATTTCGTTCCTTTAATAAAATAAAATAAAAATTATAAAAGAAAACGCAATTGGAGAAATGGTAAATACAAAAATGCAAAAAAATTAAATTAAACAAATCGGAAAAGGACAAAAATTATTACAAAACGCAAAAGACAAATAAAACGAAATGGAAAAGAACGAAATGGTAATTACAAAATGCAAAAGGTAAAATGAAACGAAGTCCAAAAGACACAATAGCACATAATATTGAATATAATTAAGACAATAAATCGATGAAGCAAACAAAATCCATAAAACGATATGTGAATATTTAAAAGAGAACACAATAGCCACCTATTAGCCCCTTGCCCTGCCCAGGGCGTATCTGCTTTTCAAAACTCCCATTTGCTTCTGCCTTAGCCAAGAGAGACGCTAACCCGGTTGACCGTTAGAGTCGTTTCCCTGGCGCCACGTCATGACAACTTCGACCTTCTCGACGACTGCACAGAGGCGGCTCTTACGACTGTAGTTCAAGAAGGCATTACTACACTGATTTTACCCCTTTCGTATTTGTTTTTCATCGTTTATTTTCTTTTTTTATTTTATTTTTTACGTTTTTAAAAATGTTTTTGTCCTTTCGCGTTCTTCAGAAGAACAATTCCATTTTTATCTCTTCGGGCGATTCGGCCGATACAAATGTATTGGAAATCTTTGGAACCGGATGAATCCTCTCTCTCTCTCTCTCTCTCTCTCTCTCTCTCTCTCTCTCTCTCTCTTCTTCCTTCTCTCTCTCGTCTCTCTTCGTCTCTCTCTCCTCTTCGCTCCTCTCCACCTGGTAGAGGAACGAACGAACAAACTAACGGCCCGTCGTGTAATTACACTGGTCAAATATTGGAAAAATGGGGCGGAATGAAGGTGTATTTATTATTTCGTAACCACCCGTTGTCCCTTTATAGCACAAGAAGAGAGAGAGAGAGAGAGAGAGAGAGAGAGAGAGAGAGATGAGAGACAGCTGTAAAAACAGTGCAGGAGGAGAGAGACAGAGAATAAAAGACGGAGAAAACGTAATAAAGGTGACGCAAATCGACAGAGGGAGTAGGAAAGAGACAAGACAGATGCTGACAGATAGAGACAGCATCTGTAAAAATTAGGAGAAAAAAAGGGGCTAAAGCTGAACATCTAAGAGAGAGAGAGAGAGAGAGAGAGAGAGAGAGAGAAGGCGTCTCTCATGGGAACAGAGGACATATCTGGACGTCAAGTCGTATATTGTTTCCCAGACTTCTGGAGTTGTCCTCATGTTTACTCTTCTTTCATATTCTATTTGTTTGCCTTATTCTTTCCCACTCAGTTCTGTCTTCTGACCTTGCAGCCTCTGGATTCCTTCGGTTTGTTTGTATTTTCCAAAAAAAAAACTTTATTGAAGAAAGATTCCAAAATAAAAATTATATCTCGTGTGGCCTGCGATCTTTTTCCAGACTTTTCTAGAATTTGAAATGTTCTTTATATAACTTACATTTTTCTTCTGATGCATTTCATTTTCCCATTTTTCCTAAACCTATTAACACATGAATATATAGAATCATATGAACAATGTTTCCTGTATACGCACATTAATTATCGTGTCTATTCATTAAATAAACAAAAAAGTTAAAATTTAAGTATATCTTAGTTTAACCATACCACTGAGTTAATTAACAGCTCTCCTAAGGGCCGGCCAGAAGGATTAGTTATTTTTACGTAGCTCAGAACCACTTGGTTACCTAGCAACGGGACCTACAGCTTATTGTGGGATCCGAACCACATTATATTGAGAAAGGAATTTCTAATCACCAGAAATAAATTCCTCTGATTCAACGTTGGCAGAGCGGGGAGTCGAACTCGCCACAAAAGGTTGAGATATGTTAAAACTTCCGTATTAATAACTGATGCAAACGAACTGATGCTAAATGAAACTTTATTTGTCAAATGACCACTATTTACAATAGAAGACTTGCTACGGTTTCCCCATAATTCTCAAAAGGAAACTGATGTCAATTTAAATCCAAGAATTGGTATAATTAACCGTCAATTTGAGAGATAAAAGTCAATTAATTGTAAGTGAAATCTGATACGCAAGCATTAAAATAAATTTAAATAACTTTTACATTCATAATAACAAAGGCTACAATATTTCTGACAAAGAGTACGCGAATGCGCTTCCCATTCGAATGGCAAACACAATAACCATTAAAACTTCTTCCTGAATTTTGGCAAATATTTTTCCAGGAAAGATGGCCTAACTTCTCAGACCTCCAACAAGTGTAGTTTTCACAATTTTTGGTTGTACCTTCACAACTTTTATGACATGATAAATTAACTTTAACAACATCTGAGACTAAAGCAATTCACGACGTCAGTTAGGGTTTTTATACTGGTCAGTGAAGAGCTCAGTCGTAAAATGAATTATTTAAGGCTGCAGACTTTCAGTGGTAAGGTACAGGTTTGTCTGACGTGTGACAGAAAGGAATCAGTCATCGAGCTGCGAAGGCAAGGATAAAAAATATATATAAATAAAAATGAGAACAATGAACGAGTTAAAGAAATGAAACTACATCAGTGGGCGAATTTTCACTAATCATAATCGTGGGATTAATCCTCCAAGGCAGAGGAGACGGGACTGCAGCATAGATTCCCATTAGCACCTGGACGGGCGGTGTCCCCAACTACCCAACTTCCAAAATTAATCAAAAAGATAATTAAATCCTGAAAATATACCACGTACAAAATGCCGTCTCACAAGCAACCCCGACTAGGGTAGGTGGAGAGAGAGAGAGAGAGAGAGAGAGAGAGAGAGAGAGAGAGAGAGAGAGAGAGAGAGAGAGAGGGTAGTCAGGGGATCCTTATGGATTCAGTAGGAGACAGTGGAGTGGATGAGGGGAAGGACACAGGATGAGGTACCTTGTAGAGACTCATTGCGAGCAGCGGCCCCGCATAGGGGACTGGGCCGAGAAGAAGATTCTAATCCCTATGGAAAATATATACTAAAAGACCAAAATAAAAGAAGAAGTTTCATACTGTAATCAATCCTTTATGTCAATGCAGTGAAACATTTGTACAGGAAATAAATGATCTAGATTTCTGTTTACTGTCTTTGGAGCTACTTAAAACATACCCATAAACCTCATAACAGGCATTTTTTCTACTTCAGGCCGTTTCTCTATTAGAAGTAGCTCCAGATTTAAAACACAATAATGGATTCTCCAAAATTCACCCTTTAACAGCTGAATCATCCATGGGCATAGCGCAGTAACCCCCTTGTACACACAACGTGCCATTCGCCCTATACCTTGCACTTCCTAAATATTAAATATTTCTCGTCTCAAAACCTTTTCCATTCCAAAATCCAATGCTTTCTAGGGCTTCCCCCAACACCTTCCTCCCAACACTACTGTTCCTCCTGACTACACATAAAATACTCAGAACATTTATCCCAAAAATTTTCCTTTCATTAGTATTTCAATATATCCACTTCACCCCCCGAAAAAAGACTTAAACAGAAAATTGTCTCACAAATCTTTTCCAGCAATTCAACTTCGGCTCCCAAAGACGTTCATCTTTTCGTCCAAAATCTGTTCACATAACACCTACTACATATCTCCCCTTGCTTCACCTATTCAGTGTCTCGCCTCTTCCTCATCCAATATATATAATCCCTATAATCACCCGTTCAATTTCCTTTCAAATACCTATACAAATCACGCTAATTTCACTCTTCCATTATCCGACGCTTTCACTGGTCCAACTTCCGGGTTTCCAGTTGCTCTCAACAACTTAGTCTGACTCACCTTCACTTTCAATTTCCTCTCCTGACAAACACGTCAAACTCTTACAATGGAGGTCTACACTTCCTCCTCTCTATCCCCAATCGACACCCACTATCTGCTGCAAACGTCACCTACTACAACACTGTCCATTCACGACCCCTCCTCTTATCGTCTAACTTTCCACTTACATCTCAGACCTTTTCACAGACTTCTTTCTGTTTTGCCGATCAATTTATTCTCCACAATAACAAATTTGCCAGTTAAAATAGCGTCTAACCCAGTTATAAGGCAATTAGAACTACAGAGAAATAAATGAGCATTACTAGCCTCATGAATGTGAAAAATATTTGTACAGTGGTTTGTTGAATAATAATAATAATAATAATAATAATAATAATAATAATAATAATAATAATAATAATAATAATAATAATAATAATAAATGCTTCCAAGTTTATTGATGATTGATATAAACTGGGAGTCACTTAATCCTTATAAACTGGGAGTCAACTTAATCCGAAAGGCAGGAGTCAGATAAAGCTTTTAACCGACTGCAACCGGAAATCGGTATTGCAATATTCAATAACCGTTAGTTTAGTAACTAATTAAAAAAAATTCACCTATACTTTATTGATAAAGTTCCTTTGTTCAAATACACAGACACACACAGCATTCAAGTTATAAAACGCATCTATTATTGACATGATGAAACATCGCGGAAGCTAGCCAGGGAGAATCCTACTTTAGATATTGAATTCACGAAACATTTAGGGAGCTTTGCTTATGTAAATATTGAAAATAAAACTTAACATCGATGAAACGCGTAAACCTTTATCACAACAATGAAGAAACAGAGATATGTTTGCCCTTTTATAAACAAAAATCTTGAAATCTAAAGCTATCATTATATTTTAGCTCAAAAGCAGACGGTGACTTGTTGCACTTTAGGACAGCAAAGAAGTTGAAATTTTAAAAATCCTAACAATAACATTAAATAGCCGCAGCCGATATCGTTGTAACCAATGGCAGGTGCCAATCAGGATCGGCAGCCAATCACGATTAGCTTCTGGGATATCAGCTGCGGATATTTACTGTCTGATCCAAAACAAAGACAACAGTATTTTCCAATGACTGGCGCAAAAGCGGGTCAACTACAAAGGTCTCTTTCGATGAAAGAATCAGAGAATATAATATCAGCACAGTTGTTTCCGTATTTATATGTATCTCGTCATTACGAAACTGATTTACTAAATTTACCTCTTCTTAAGTTTCTTTATCATTGGTCCCACTTCAAAAACTGTGATTTTAATTATAAGTACGTTCTTCTGTAGTTTATGGTATATCATATGGAAAAGACCCCTCTCATATCTTATTCATGACCTTAGACAATCTTCCCTCTAACGTTATCACTGACCCATCGCTCCTTTTGACAGGCATTTTCTCTTTTTTTTTCCGCCCAAAAATATTCGATAAATATTTCTGTGGGCTACCCTAACACTAATGCCACTGACTGAACAAATGATTTTATCAACACCATCAGCCTTTTTGTCTGAATATGCTCTCTCATCTATTCTTGATATTCGTTTAAGGGGAACTTGTTTGCATTTTAGCTGTTCCATTTGTAATATATTCCATTTAAGTACCCCTGGCGGGAATTTTTTTTTTGAAGGGAGCGTTTTATATTTTTTACAACCAATTTTCTATTGTACCATGGGCGCGGCTATTTATGTGTGGCTCATCTGTTATGCGTGACGTCATGTCGCGGTAAGCTCAGAAAGGCGGAGCTATTCCGCCAGGCGTGCTGCCTACACAATTCATGAACACACACACACACACGTTTAGAAAACTGCCGTTCACCCCATCACATCACGCACATGGCGATTGACAAGAGTAAATTTCAATTCAAATGCATACAAGTGGAGGCACCATAGTATAAGATAGCGGTAGATAGCCGCCCTATCTTCGTCGGTATCGTGGTCTGTTCAAGATCTCAGGACGGAAAGACAAAGCCATTTCAATAGATTTCTTTTACAATAAAAAAAAAAAACAATGTGCTTGCAACGCAACACAACGTTTCCTGAAAACACAACTTCTTGGTCCTACTGTGCCCCAGACATAATTTCCTTCTCACCTAAATGAAAATAACACTTTTCCTATACACATACATGCTACATATATAAGTTTGTTATAAATGTAAAAAAGGATAGTAAAACTGAAGAACACTACCGAGGCCTCTCTCCAAGAGGCTGGTAGTACTAAAAAGGTTCATTTTCTTTGCCTGGTAGTTACCAAATCAGAAGGAAGCGATAATATTCAGCATTTTACCAAAAACTGACGACTACTGCTGACGACAATTTCCTAATAAGTCAGAACAGGTTACGTCTGTAGCTATCACTTTTCATGCTTCAGCCTTGTACGGTAATAGTCCTATACTCGGGGTTTTTTTTTTCCATCTATCCACCCGCCTGTGGTGTTTGCGTATGGTAACACTGCGTCCCGGGCTTTAGATAGTTACATTCAGCTTACTTTCAACAATTAAAATAATATCATATTTCGAATATTAACGGTGTAATTCGCAAACAGTAAATTATTAAAACACTTTTCAGTTGCAAATGTACACCCAGATATCCTTTTATTTACCTAAAACTTACACATAGCGTAACTATATTAAGCCCGGGACGCAGTGTTACCATACGCAAACACCACAGGTGGGTGGACAGATGGAAAAAACAGAGTATAGTCATCGTCAGCTTACGTTACCCTTAACCATCTCGTTTTCTTCCAAGCAGTCTGTTCGTCATTGTATCTACCTTTAAAAAGAGATCTGGAAGTCAACGTAAGATTTCTGCCTAATGAACACTTGGCTTTCAACTTGATTTCGTTGTTTCAGTATGAGCTGACAGCGTTGCTATTTCCTGTGATAATTTGAAAGTGACATTCACTCTAGTTACGAAGAAAGATAGTAGAATGCTTCTATAAGGATTTGCTTGCGTGTGTGTGTGTGTGCGTGTGTGTTGTACAAGGTCTATAGATTGTATCTATAGACCTTGTGTTTGTATTTGTGTGTGCATATTGTTGCAAACGTTCAATTAAACTGAAGAGTTCAATTGAAGAATGAATTGAGTAGGGGGACTTTTGTTAACAATTGTAAACTGTTTGTGAAAACGATTTGAAAAATTAACTATCACAAACACAAGTCGCTAATAGAAACTCTCTCTCTCTCTCTCTCTCTCTCTCTCTCTCTCTCTCTCTCTCTCTCCGATTAGTCATCTCTTCATTCTGTATTTCCCATTATCTTCTGTTATTACTTCTTTCAAATGAATAGCAGAATATTCTCTTGGAAGCTTGAATTTCAAGTCAATGGCCCCTGTGGTGGTGGGCTTTTTCCATACGAATGAGGTTCATCTTTAATTATAATAATAATAATAATAATAATAATAATAATAATAATAATAATAATAATAACCTTAGGAATGCTAAAAAGGTTAAAATAGAACGGACGATAAACCAGTTCACGAAATCATAAGGAACAGAAAACTTCTTAATTGCATCAAACATCCGGTGCCTATATATCCTGAAGAAACAAGTGACCAACGTTAAGCGCGAGTTTTGTGTCAGTGAATTAGCCATACAAAAGGTAGAAAGGAAAGGGGGTTTTATAACCTCACGTTTTTAGTTTATGTTTATTATTATTATTATTATTATTATTATTATTATTATTATTATATTATTATTATTATTATTCAGAGGATGAACCGTATTCATATGAAACAAGCCCAACAAAGGAGCCACTGACTTGAAATTCAAACTTCCAAAGAATATTATGGTGTTCATTAGAAAAAAAATAACAGAAGGCAACAGAAAACACAGACAGCAGAAGGCAACAGAAAAAACAGACAGAAGAGATCAGTTATTGGAAAAGAGAAAATAATAAATTGACAAATAAGTGAATAAATAAACAGATACTGGTAAGAAAGGAAATTATAAAATACACAATGTTACCCGTCATTTCACGTTGATCTATTTCTACTCATAGCTGTGGCCACCACTATTTCCTTTAAGGAGAAAAAGGTCAGGTTCTGAATACGCAATGTCGAAAAAAGAAGAAGAAAAACTACCTGGCTACTGTTTGTAATCCTGAAAAAACATAATCATTAACAACTGTTGCCATTTTTCTCTCTCTCTTGGTAATGTTGCAACATCGAATATTACATCACTCTCTCTCTCTCTCTCTCTCTCTCTCTCTCTCTCTCTAAACTTATATCGAATGCAAAGCCTTAAACCTATATGAAGGGACAAATGAAGAATTCCAGACCTTCGGGGCAAGATGAGAGAGAGAGAGACCTTACCTTACCTTACAGACCTTACAGTTCGTTCGGGTTGCCCCAGGTCCCTCAGTGTGAGGCACCTCTAATGTCTACCAGAGAGTTGCTAGTACATCTTCCGGTATATTTTGCATCTTCCAATCTGGATGGTCTGGGATGCAGTTTAGATATTTGTCGAGCTTATTCTTAAACACATCTACGCTCACTCCTGATATATTCCTCAGATGAGCTGGCAACGCATTGAATAGACGCTGCATTAATCGATGCTGGTGCGTGTGGATAATGTCCTGTGTGCTTTCCTTATTTTCCTGGTATAAGTTTTGGGCACTATTAATCTACCTCTGCTTGCTCTTTCTGATATTTTTAGTTCCATGATATTTTCTGTTATCTTCTATCTGTTTCCATGCCTAATTATCATGTAGCGTTCTTCTTCTCCTTTCTAGACTATATAATTTTAAGGATTGTAGTCTTTCCCAGAAGTCAAGGTCCTTAACTTCTTCTATTCTAGCTGTAAAGGACCTTTGTACACTCTCTATTGTGCAATATCCTTTTGATAGTGTGGGTACCATATCATATTGCAATATTCAAGTGGACTACGAACATATGTTTTATAAAGCATAATCATGTGTTCAGCATTTCTTGTTTTGAAGTGCCGTAACAACATTCCCATTTTTGCTTTACATTTTGCCAAAAGAATTGCTATTTGATCATTGCATAACGTTCCTATTCATCATCACACCAAGGTCTTTAACTGCTTCCTTATTTGTGAAATGTCTCATTATTAGGTCCCCTATATGCATATAGCTTTCCTCTGTCTCCATAATTTATTGATTCAAATTTATCAGAGGTTAATACCATCCTATTTACCTCTGCCCAATCATATACTTTGTTAAGGTCTCTTTGTAGAGCGTTCCTATCTTCATCACAAGTAATTTCTCTACTTATTCTTGTGTCATCAGCGAAACTACTCACTACCGAATCCTTAACATTACTGTCTATGTCTTCAATCATAATAACAAACAGTATTGCAGCTAACACCGTACCTTGTGGCACACCGGATATTACCTTGGTTTCATCCGATTTCTCATCGTTTGCAATAACTATCTGTTTTCTGTTGTGTAAAAATTCTTTAAACCATCTTCCTACTTTATCTACGATATTGTGTTTTCTAATTTTCTTCGTAATATATTATGGTCTACTTTGTCAAAAGCTTTTGCAAAGTCTAGATAAACCACATCTGTTTCATTTCCGCTTTTCATATTTTTGAATATGTTTTCACGGTGGACTAACAGTTGGGTTTGTGTACTTTTTCCGGGTACGAAACCGTGTTGTCCTATATTAAACAAATTATTTTTTATTAAATGTTTCATAATATTTTTCTTCATTACCCTTTCATACACTTTCATAATATGTGATGTTAGACTCACAGGCCTATAATTACTTGCCTCTAGTCTTGATCCACTTTTGAAAGTAGGGGTGATATATGCTAATTTGTGCTCATCGTAAATCTTGCCTGTATCTACACTTTGTCTTAATAATATTGCAAGTGGCTTTGCGATAGAATGAACTACTTTCTTTAACAAAATAGCAGGGACTCCATCAGGGCCTGCAGCAGCTCCATTAATTTCATTAATTGCCTGCACAATATCAGCTTCATTAATTTCTATGTCAGCTAAATATTCACTATTTTCGTACCTTACTTCTATATCATTATCTTCATTATCTATTCTAGGGGTGAATTCTCTCTTATATCGTTCTGCCAGTATTCGTTAATCTCCCTTCAATTCTCAGAGGGCCTATTTCTATTCTTCTTTTATTCATCTTCTTCGCATATGAGTATAATAGTTTGGGGTTTTGCTTGATATTTAATAGGGTTTTTTCTTCCAAGTCCCGTTTTTCATTTTCTTTTGATTGTATAATCTTTTGTTCTGCATTTTCTATCTTACTCTTTAGTTCTATAACTTTCCATGCATTTTTTTCTTTTGCAAGACCTTTTTTCCACTTTCTGATTTTCTGGAACAAGAGAGAGAGAGAGAGAGAGAGAGAGAGATGAGAGACGAAGAGAGAGAGAGAGAGGAGAGAGAGAGAGAGAGAGCAGAACAAAAGTTAAGTACTGCAAAAAAAAAATCCCTGAGAGAGAGATTTCAGCAGTTTATAACACCAAGAGACAATTAAAAATCTTTCAGACTCTCCTGCCATATTTTGATAAATCAAAATATATCTCGTGGAATATAGAAAACCAACGAAAAATCGAGAGAGAGAGAGAGAGAGAGAGAGGAGAGAGCAGAGAGAGGAGAGAGGAGATGGAGGAGAGGGGAGAGAGAGAGAGAGAGAGAGAGAGAGTATACGAACTGGATATGGCCTCTGAAGGTAATATACTTCAGATATGGATTCCAGTTTGAAGAAAATGTGGCCTTACCTGGCCTTGGCAGTATGTGTTGTTGGGACGTTGTTGTCCAGATGTTGTTCGAAATACGGAGGAATAGTCATCTGGTTTGCTGTGGCTGCCTATTCACTGGTGAGGTTTCTCCTGACTGATGATGGAGCCGAACAGCCCAAGGAAAAAGAACTTGAACGAGAGAATTGCGGCCTTGCGAGACACATCCAGTGCCAGAGAGAGCAGCGGGTGAACTTGGACAGGACAATTCTTCAGCTGCAACAGAGGTTCGACTACCATTAAGAGATTCAGAAGGCTGGCGGAAGGGAAGAACGCACTCGTGTTATCCAGATCACTCAGGAGGTGTTGCAACAGCAGGCCTGGCAAGACAGGGCCCACTCGCTCGAAGCAAAAACGTTTTCTGAAGAAAGAGAACGATCACGAGAAGAGGGAGAAACGGCAGCTGGAAGACAAGATCCTCAAGATGGCAGAAGAAAATTAGCAGCTGAAGGACAACGCGAAGGAAATTGGGCAGAGAAACAATGCCCTATGTGAGAAGATAAGGGAACTGACATTGCAGTTGGCAGAAGCAGACTGCCTGCTTGAGAGGCTCGAGAAATTCCTACGACAGAAGGAGAAAGACCTGCAGCTAAAGACCAAAGAAGCGGCGTGGATGGAGAGGTTCATCCAGGAATAAAAAGATGCGACTGAAAAGCAGGAATCGGACAGGAAAGACCTCGAGCAAAGGGTCCAGTGCCTGCAGAAGGAAGTGGAAGACCTCTGGAAGGAAAAGTGTGGACTCCAGTGTGAAGTTGAGGCTGCAAAACTCAAGAGGAACGAAATCGTAGCCTGGAATCGCTGGAGAGGATGGCCGGTGTCCAGGGCGAGCGGAACAACCAGCTGGAAGATGAGGTTCGACAGCTGCGAGGAGCGAAGGAGAAATTGGTCAGAGACCTGAAGAACCTCGAGGAGAAACACAGACGCCTGGAGGAGGACAACTGGAATTTGCGGAAGCTGCTGTCGATTTTCCAGGAATGGAGCGATGAAGTCTGCGCTGGCCTCGCTCAGACAGATCAGGTGTGAAAAATTTGAGGAGAATGTTTGTTGTATGGAAAGTTTGATGTTTATTTGCAATATGTTTGCTTTGTTCATCCTTGAAGGAAATTGAACTTGAACGGAAATAAATATGTTAAAAGTGTTTTCTTAGAGTTTTATTGATTCCTGGAAGGGAAAGGGAGGGAGGATTGTAGAAACGGTGAGGAAAATTAGAGGATTCGTGGATGTACCAGGAGAAGAAGCAGAGGATTCAGACAAGCCCCAGGAGAATTGAAAGGATCCAGTGGCATATTCTAGTTCTAAGGCTAAGGATAGGTGTTGCTCTCTGCAGGGACGGCGGGTGATGCCTGCCACGTGTCCCGGGACAGGTGGGAGAGGCCCACCACGTGTCCCAGGAAGGCCCGCCACATGTCCCAGGACGGGCAAGAGAGGCCTGCCAAGTGTCCCGGGACGGGTGGGCGAGGCCCGCCACGTGTCCTGGGACGGGCGGGGTGAGGCCCGCCACGTGTCCCGGGATGGGTGGGCGAGGCCCGCCACGTGTCCCGGGACAGGTGGGCCAGACCCACCACGTGTCCCGGAGCAGCAGGCGAAGCCCACCAAGTGTCCCGGGACGGGCGGAAGAGGCCCACCAAGTGTTCCAGGATGGGCGGGCGAGGTCCGCCACGTGTCCCGGATGGGCGGGCGAGGTCCACCATGGGTCCCAGGATGGGATGGCGAGGTTTCCCATGTGTCCCAGGACGGGCGGCCGAGGCCCACCAAAGGTCCCGGTACAGCATGATTTTTTATATTTGAATGTTCTGGTCTGCTCAATCTTTGCCCCTTTTGCTTTACCATTTAGGGTATTCTAAGGATGCAGATTATCTTACCACCGTAGAGTCATTATATATTAAAAGACTCGTTCCATCGTTAAACGGTGGTTGCTCCTCTGCTCAACTATATCTGGCATAGTCGTCTTTGGAGGTTGGCGTTCCTTCTTTGGTCATTCTATCTTCTTCCGTTGTACCTGAAGGTTGGTTGTAACAGAAGTGTTTTTTTTTACTTTGCTTGCTTTTTTTTTTTTTGTCTTTTAATCTTTTTTAATTGTCATTTTAAGAATCCCGTGTATTTTTAGTATTTTTAATGTTATTATGTTGTCATTTTTCAGACTGATTATGCACATGTGCGAAACGATTCTTAGTGAATAAATCTTCTTTTTGAAAAAATCCACGTGTCTTCGGCTTTCCTGAATTGATGTTTGAGGATCATACTGCAGATAGTATATATATATATATATATATATATATATATATATATATATATATATATATATATATATATATATATATATATATATATAGTATACACAATCATTAACAGAAGTGTAATTTGTTACCATGTTTTTTTTCTCTTCCATTAGACTTACAGAAGCGTTTATATATATGATGTGAGTAAAAAAAAACTACCTATCTATTCAATCATGTAATTTGTTAAAAGTTTTCTTCCCTTCCATCAGATATAGAGAGGCGTTTCTGTATACATTTCTTACTACGCATTCTTTATCAATTCCAATTACTTATTACTATAGGTAACAGCAACGACCACAAACGACCACAGTAAAAATAATAATAACAATAAATTTGGAATTTTCTCCGCGTAGGCCGACGGCACTGGTAATTAGGGTGAAAACGTCAAAACAGGAAGAGAATTCCAAAAAAATCTAAGACAGCTGATCTCCAGAGAAAACGTGGGATCAGGTTGTTTGACGGGCGATACAAGACCGAGCATTTTGGAAAAACAGGATGTCTTACCTTAAAAGACTATGAAATGCGATCAAACAACGTCAAAGCACCAGAATTTGACACTTAGCAAAAATCTACTTCTACCTTCATTTCTAAGGTAAGTTGACCTGCAGCTAAACATTGCAACTAAAACCACACAAGAATTCCTAGTAACATGTCCGAGCTCTCTAAATTAACATACGACTCATTTGCAGGTAAACGTTAGTAGTCTACTTGTTAATAATATGATACCACGAGCTTAAGCAGAATCAGATATTTATGTTTCGAGACCGGTTAAAGTTACCAGAGCCTCAGAAACCTTCAAAATAATTAAACACGATAGTAGGTAGTCTAAAAAATTTGAAACACCTGCAAGCGAGTATTATAAAAACAATCACACACATATATAGACAAAAAGTATAATATGCACACACAGACAAACACAGATATATACAATATAATAATAATATATATACATAATTTATAATATATATATATATATATATATATATATATATATATATATATAATTATATATATATATATTACATTATATATACACATCTATCTATCTATCTATCTATCTATCTATCTATCTATATCTATATATATATATATATATATATATATATATATATATATATATATATTAATATATATATATATTACCGAACACACTCTTTCCCATAATGAAGAGGATAGCACCAGAAGAGACGTTGCCAGCCTTCCACTTTAACAAGAAGCTTTTCGGGATGAGGCTGCCAGCCCAACACCCGTTTTTCGTCCCCAAACCCCGGTAACACTGGGCACACAAGTATACAGTTGGTGGGCTGGCGAACGGTAGGCGTGGTGCCATTCCGTGATCTATGCCATGACCACTCCACCACTTTGCCTTCTTTCAAAAAACGAAATACACACTAACATACATACATAAATACATGCACGCACACACACACACACACACACACACACACATATATATATATATATATTATATATATATATATATATATATATAGTATATATGTATATATAAATGTATATATAGGAAGATAGATGGATAGACAGGTAGATATGCCTGTGCAATTGTGTCAAGTGGAGTTATAAGTGTAAACCAATACAAATACTTGATTCATAAGCAGACCATGAGCGAGCAATCATTCATTCTGTGTGTGTGTGGTGTGTGTGTGTGTGTGTGTCTGTCTGTCTGTCTGCATACGCAGTGGCAACCGCAAGATAATATACATTAGTATGTATACTATATTATATTTCCTAATAACGAAGCACACACACACACACACACACACACACACACAATCAGTTAGTTACCTTAGCAAGTTTTACCCGCTACACTTCATATTCCCAAAGATAACAGCTGAAGCCTCAAACTCTCGAGTCACCGGGTTCCAGCATCCATGTATACTATATACTTGCAGAATAGGGGACTTCCCCTATGTATATGAATCAAATTAGGCATCCCTCAGAAACAAAAGTCTATTGCCTTTTTCCTTCTTCCTGCCCCTAAGTCTCTTTACCATAAAGAAATAACTTTAACGAGAAGCTGAACAAAGATGGCCCGTCTGGAACACGAAGCCCAACAGAAAGGAGGTAACCCATTTCTGAGGCTTCCCCCCAAATTGCAGAGAGACCCGTCTGGGGTTATGATAAAAGCCTCTCTTATATATTCATAGATGCAAAGGTCTAAAGAAGGAATTTAATTCCGGGCGCAGAGCAAAAGACGCCTGTAGAGCCTTTCAAAGGCCGAAACGTTTGTATCCGGCTTCGTCTGAGAGATAACCTGTCACACAAGGAATACATCAAATTCGGATGGATCAACTTACATATGTATGACAGCTATGCCACTAATTTCACAAATGACATTTTCTTCCTTTTCAGTATTAAGCACAAAATAATCTCTTAAATGCCGAATTCGCTAAACCATGGGAATGACTTACATCCATAGGGAATCGAACATCGTAAGTGGATGTACCTACCCGGAAAAGGATTCGAACCTACACCTCTTAATTCGATTAAAACACGGGTGAGAGTGGACTATTGTGCTATGCCACGATACATACACATACACAAATATGACTGCTGTATGTATGTATTTATGAGTCTATATATGTATGTATGTATGTATATGTATGTATGTAAGTATGTGTATGTATGTGTGTGTGTGTATGTATGTATATGTATATATATATATAATATATCTGTGAAATATTTTGTTGAAACAGAATCCCATCTATTAAAATGAGACCATAAAAACACTAAAAGGTAGAAAGTTAATGCTATATATTTCGGAGAACAACTGTCTCCCTCAACAGGCAAGTAGTCGGGGGAGACGGTTGTTCTCCGAAATACATAACATTATCGTTCTACCTATTGGCGTTTTTATGGGCTCATTTTATTATATATATATATATATATATATATATATATATATATATATATATATATATATATATATTATATATATATATAGGCTTAGGTATAAAAGCAATCTACGTATACAAAAAACCATCACATCAAATACCAGAATCTAAGACATGAACAGTATTCCTGCGTTGTTGTTGTTGTTGTTCTTCATTAGATCCTAGAATTGGATGGGCAGTTTTCTTATAGTGCTAAATAACTTATAACTCAACTCGTGTGTGTATATATACACGAGCTTAGGTATATCAGTCATTTACCAAAGGAATCTGTTGCAAGAAGCAAGGAAAGAACTTTGGCGCAGTCGAGTTTTCTGTACAGCCGCTACGGCGTAAAATCAACCTTAAATAAAAAAAAAAAAAATACTGATGCTAGAGGCCTACAATTGGGTATGTCTGATAACTGGAGGGTGGAAGAGCAACAGAAAAATTGCGGACGTGCAGACAAATTTTCTTCTACTGAAAACTAAAAATCCTCAGTCATGCTGTTCACGCCTTCGACCAGGACGCTCGACCGAGGTGTATCCATCCATTCCAGATCTTTGCGAGGACTGAGTCAACAACCAAAAAGGACGAAACTTCCTTCTTTCTCCCCAACATCGCGAGGGAGCATAAAATCAGCATAAAATCTGCGGAAACAGAAGGAATGGTAAACTAATCTCGAATCAAATGAGACGGAGTGAATTAATTATTTCCTGATAATTACTGATAATTAACAAAGACCGAGACGGATTAATTGAAAGGAATATTGAAATGAATCGGTTTGGCGATACAAAACTAAGGGTATGATTATGGTTTACATTACATAGCATTTATTTAATGCTAAATAAATTAAGCGAGCAGTATAACATTTTGGGGAGACGAACGGCTGTCATGATGTAATTATACAAATGTATGAAATATTGTCCGCAAAAGATAATGAGGTGGATAATGATGGTTTCCATTACGCTGCAACTATTACATGAATATTAAAACAACGTGAACAGAGAAAAATTGGGGAGATAATCATTGTAATTACATGAATATCAATATCACACCGAATACCAAAACATAAAGAGGGTAATTTCATTGCTTCCAGTACTGTAATTAAAGAAAGTTCCAAATGACATTCGCTTAGTGTTTGAAAACAGCAACGCTATAATGGTCTCCATTACGATAATACAAAGTTTAAAGGCTCGGCCTTGGAGCTTCCATTAACTCGACCTATGTAATAAGTCAATAGTATGCTTGTTATCCTATGTAATTACCACAGAGGACGTACAGCTAAAAGGCAATGCTGAAATGTCACATGATCCCATCAGATGGAAAAAGAAAAATGGCTGATACCGTGTCCTGAAAGTGGAATTTAATGCTGACTAATTCGGGAACCACAACGAACTATGTGATTGCCCCTTCATCCATGTAGTAAATAAGTAATCATATCAGACTATGTGACTTGGGTTACCCAAAGGATAATTGATGAAAACAAAACCTGGTGATATATACTATATAGATATTATATATATATATATATATATATAGTATATGTATATATATAATATATATTATATATTATATATAATCATATATATTATATATATATATATAATATATATATATATATATATTATAATATTATATATAATATATATGTATATATCACCAACTTCTTATTTATAAAGCTTTGTTAACCCAACTTACACACACACACACACACACACAAATATATATATATATATATATAATATATATATATATATATATATATATATATATATATATATATATATACATGTATGTATGTATCTATGTGTATTTTTAAACTGTGTATTCGTATTTAGGATAGATGGCGGAATAAGATTCAGTTGTAATACCTGCATGAAGACAAAGATTACGATAACGCCCATTAATACAAGTAGCAATTACAACAACAAATTTCTTAATCCCACTGTTTGCGAAGTATAAATCTGAAACCTGTAATTCTCAAGGTACTTTATAAAAGTCAAATATATTCATAAAGGATTAATATAAAAAATAATTCCCCATAAAATAGGATCTTTGCCAATATTGGGTACAACACATAAACGTCAGACTATCTGGGTGATGATTTTCAACCACACATGAGGTGATTTCTGAGGGAAAAAGAACAGACATTATGCATAGGTTCTGAGAGAGAGAGAGAGAGAGAGAGAGAGAGAGAGAGAGAGAGTATGGTCAGAAAAGGTGTACATCCGGCACCGGGAGACCGGAATCTGTCGAGATAAAAGATGGATTAATGGTAACAAAAACTTTCTCTTGACAATTTTCTATAAGACCTATTTTTCATTTGTTTCGCTTTTACTGGACCATCCCTCTGTTGGTCAAGAGAGAAGAGAAGGTCTGATGGCCGATTCGATTCAAGACGAACTGTTATTTGCAAACAGAAGAAAAAAAACTAGATCAGACTAATTCAATATCAAAACAGGAAAAGAATGAGGAAGAAAGGGGGGGAAAATTTTAAACAGAATAGAAACAGAAGAAATACGACAGAAATTGGAAGAAAAAGAAGCAAGGCAACTCACTTGCAATATGCTGCATAACAAAAGGATAAAAAGAAGAGAATTCCAAAGCCTGGCGGTGGAAAGAAAAGCATACAGCTTTGGGTATTTGTTCCCAAAGGTGACGACCCTATCACATTGGAATCTTGACTGGAATGATCCAACCTGGAATTACCCAACAATATTCACCAGGTCGTCATTGACGATTTTTATAAGACATGCCAGTGGGTTTACAGAGACCAAGCAATTTCTAAGGTACAAGAAGCAAGGAAACAAATGGCAATTAAAATGTGACACTGAGCAAAAGTCTATTTTCTGGTATTTAAAATGACGTAAAACTACCAAATAAATCATTAAAACATCTGGTTTATGTGAAAAATGTAACATCTACTTAACCTAATGACCGTGAGAAACACTCTTTGCTATGGTAGGAACGATAGAGGCACTGTTAATTAAGAAAGTGTCGATTTAAGAGGATAAAATCAATGAATTACCTGGAATACTTATTAGTAAATTCATTAACTGCAATTAAGTTCATTAACTGATACGTCAATTGCAATTCAGTTCAGTAATCAATTCATTAATTGAAATTCATTACCTTAATTGGAATTCAGTTCACTTATCAACTAGTTAATTGGAATTCAGTTCATTAATCAATTCATTAATTGGAATTCGGTTCATTATTCTATTCATTAATTGGAATTCAGCTCACTACTCACTCACAAAATTGGAATTCCGCTCATTAATCAATTCATTAATTGGAATTCGTCTCATCAATCAATTCAGTAATTGAAAGTCAATTCACTAATCAATAAATCTATTTATTTGTGGAATTTGATTAACTTATGATATTTCTAAATAAATTAATTAATACGCTTTACTAAGAAAGACAAAGGGAAACGACAAACAAGACATTACTTCCATAACATCAAAAACAAATATATAATGATTATGAACTGCCAACCTCCCTCCTTTAGGATTCCCCGGTTATTTACGAAAGCTGCACATGGAAACGAACAGAAATTGCAACAACCGATACAATCTGACAAACGAAAATGCCGTCCTTTCTATTCAGAGCCTAAATCCTACAGTATTCATTTGCAATATTTAATCAAAACATGTCCAAACATTTTCAGAAATTATTTCCTCCTCAAATGAATAACATTTTCACCAAAGCGGAGCAACTAAAAGCGGAGAGAGAGAGAGAGAGAGAGAGAGAAAGAGAGAGAGAGAGAGAGAGAGAGAGAGAGAGAGAGAGAGAGAGAGAGAGAGAAAGGTTCATTTAGTACCAAGTAAAAGATCAACAGACCATATACCGACGACAGGGGACTATGCCTGAGATCTAATGCAGACGTGAACGGTTGAATTAACCCTGGATAATTAAAATAAAAATAAAGCAGGCAAATAACTATAATAAAAGGATGTCCTTAATCTGAGAGAGAGAGAGAGAGAGAGAGAGAGAGAGAGAGAGAGAGAGAGAGAGAGAGAGAGAGAGAGAGAGAGAGAGAGAGAATATTTTATAGTGCTGGAGAGACGAATTATGCAGATTTTTATGCAAACAAACACACATACATACATAAATAAATTTTCGTGATTCAGTTATACACATACATACATACATACATATATACACGCACACATAAATACTATATATATATTATATATATAATATATATATATATATATATATATATATATATATATATATATATATATATATTATATACTATATATATATACTATATATATATATATATATATATATATATATATATATATATATATATAACGCGCATTTAGGATAGGTTTCCTCTTAGACATTTTTCATTTAAAACTAATTGCTTTAAGGGCATCAAAAAGTTTCTTGCAGGAATCTTCGTATCGTTGGATTTTTTTTTCTTTTTTTGTACATCAGATTCCGGAAGGATAATATGCTGTTGTGACGGAAGACAATAACCCGAAGAAAGAAGTTTGCGTATTTTTACCGGAAACTGGCGCGTTAAAATCGGGATAAAAACTTCAATCAACGATATGACGATTCCTGCAAGAAACTTACTGATTCCATTAAAGCATTTGCTTTTCAATACATACATACATATGTGTGTGTATACATACATGTATTACATACACACACACATATCCTAACTCTTCCGTTACTTGCATTTCAAAAGAGAATTTCTGCCTTTAGTGTCACCGCCACATTCACAGGGGATGTCCAACGTTTAATTCTTTAATACAAGAGTTCTTTTACCTCCTTACTCATTCCTCATTAATTTAAATAATTTGAAAAGTGTCTCTTTAGGGAAGCGTTAAAGAGAGCCACAACGCTCAAGGTGTAAAGCCTTTTCTCATAATATTGCTGGCCCATTTCTTTTTTCCTCTAAAAACTTCATTTCTTATCTGTATTTAGTAGCGATTTTCTCTCCTCGGTTTTGCCTCTTCATTAAGGTCATCCAGGAGGTCCACTCTGTTTGGAATTCTACTCTGCTGGGAAGTCCACTATGAGATCCTACTATGCTGCGAATTGGGATTCTGATTCTACTCTGCTGGAGGTCCAATCTGGAATTCTACTCTCCTTGGAAGTCCACCATAGGATTCTACTAGGCTGGCTATTGGAATTCTGATTCTACTCTAATGGAAGTCCAATCTGGATTTGTGTTCTGCTGGGAAGTGCAATTTGTGATTCTACTCTGCAGGGAAATCTACGCTGGATTCTACTCAGCTCGGAACCTAGTAGGAAAACAAACTGTTTGGTATTCTACCTTGCTGGGAAATCTAGTGTGGAATTCTGCTCTCAAGAAGTTCATTCTGTTAGGGATAAAATTCTATAGGAAATTCACTGTGTCGTGTATCCCACTCCAAGGAGCACTAAACTGTGAGATTTAATTTGGGAACCGGATGAGTTTTCTCTCTTCTTCGACAAGTGTATGTCAGAATGACTAGTCTGATTAATCATTAAAAAGCAATAGATAAATAAATGTAATACGCATACTTGTCGCGCTGTAATAATAAATCAAAATCCCGCTGGGTTTTGAAAATATAATGAAAACGCTAAAATTCACTACCTAAAGCTTCAAAACCAACTGGTCTCCTCTTCAGGTGATTACAGCGTAATACAATAAAATTAAAGTTGAAAAAGCTAAGAGGGGCTTAAAAGAATTAATCACAATCTTCGGTTATTGACAAACAGCCACTCTAAAAATAACAATGGTTAAATATTCAGAGGCCTGAAAATCGAATTTGCAGAATACAAACATAACGTCTGGGGCCTCATTAAATCAGATATAACTCCAAATCGAGATATTTCCCGTGGCTTCAACTCCATCACGTATATATAAGCGTCGACCCCGTCGCAGATGTACTGTTTAAAGATAAGCGTCTCTCCCCTTTACGATGTCAGAAAATAAAAAAAAGAAAATAGCGAAATCAACGAGCGACGGAATACTCGCTGAGATATTCATGGATTCGGGAGGTTCGTGGTTGGTGTTCGTATTCGGTCATAAAGGAATTTCACCTCCACGGACAAAGCGATCGTTACTGCTTTTATATTATTATTATTATTATTATTATTATTATTATTATTATTATTATTATTAAATAACAAAAGACATTACTTTATCGATGAAAGATCAGTCGTATAAACTGGATTGCAAACACGTACAGAGACTTTAATGGTATTGAAAAACCATGATTAAATGTCCATAGTAGTCTAAATCAAGATACAGAGAAGTTTTTGGACAAATATTTATTATTATTATTATTATTATTATTATTATTATTATTATTATTATTATTATTGATAAACAGTCAGCAAACAACTACGCTCCAGTTGATAATAAGAGAAACAGACCCATCATCTAAAAATTTTTTACTGCTTTTTTTTTTTATAATTATTAACGTATTTTTTTACAGGGGAACAATTCACAGAATACTGCTCTTGGCTTACGAAAGCTCATGTTATCATCTGCGTCCTTGTGAGGGTGATAGCCGAAGCTCTCATAACTAAGATCAGATAGTATTTTGTGAACTGTTCTTCTATACGGACAGGAACTTGAGGAAGACGAACAAAGAAACATAAAATCGCCATCATGGGTTTTTATCCAACTATCATTATTACGAGCTTGATGGCGCGCTACGCAGCGCTCGAAGCCGGCGGTGCCCGTCGTGTGTCTCCTTTCCTCCCGATCCCCTACTTAAACCGCCCTACCAGAGGCAGACAAACACGTTTTCAGGAGGAGGAAGGATGCGTCATGTCTCCCCTACCCTACTGATCCCATACCTACCAAACAGGTTTGCAGGAGGAGGGTGGATGTTTTATGTCTCCCCTACCCAGTCCCCCACCAGGGGCGGAAAAACAAGAAAGATTCACTCGAATTTTACTATTATAAATAGATGGATAGATTACTAGACAGGTAAAGATTACAAAGAACAAAATCGTTCTTGTATGAAAAAAAAGACATTAAACAAAACATTGGAATGGTCTTCAATATATAAAAATGATTAACCTGCAATACCCACAAATAACTGACCTTCAACAAAGAAACCCAGCTTAAACCTACGTCACAGCCCAAGTCGTGACATCACACACATTGTGCTGTCAAAGTGCGTTCTGAGGCAATCGAATGTTACAACTGAGATAACACAGTAGACATAGAGAGCAGCAGTACATACAATCAAGCATTACATACTTACAAGCAGGGAATGTTG
>NC_087203.1:86235499-86265499 GCF_015104395.2 Macrobrachium nipponense | reverse complement strand
GGAATTCGAATCGCTTCGTCTCGCAAAACTGAAACTGAAACACGAGAAGTTCCGGCTTTTTCAGATGACGGACACGACTGGGAACGACAAGCCAGATTCCATGCTTTAAAATCAAAGCAAAAAATACAAAAATATATACATTGGTTCATATAAAGTGGCATTCTTGTAATACGTACATATCAACTGGATATTCTTTCCTTATTAATGAAGACCATACGAATATCGAATACCACACACACACACACACACACACACACACACACACACACACACACACACACACATATATATATATATATATATATATATATATATATATACATACATATACATACATACATACATACATACATACATACATACATACATACATAGCTATCTGAACTAAATGTCATCTTCATTATTTACTACGAAATACCTGAAAATGTCAAAATATTGATTTTCTACTGAAATTAACGTTAATAACGCGCATACTGAATAGCATTCGAGTAGCATCTGCAAAACAGTGACTTCATTTTGAGACATAATATATGCCGTTATCAACATGTAGCTACACCAAATATTAATCTAAATTCCAACTTTCGGAATACCTGAAAATGCTCCAAATATTCTTTTGCTTTAATCAACGTTGATCATGCAGACTGTGAATGGCATCCAAATAAATAAGTATTCAAACGTTAGGGAGACAGCACAACAAATGCCGTCCAATCTATGCTTACCGAATACGCGTAGGAATTATGAGATCCGAATCTGGCATATTTTCATTACCTGCGCTTCAATACGTTTTTATCTGTCCTATCTCGCTCGTCTGTATTTTCTACCCTATCTTGTTTAGTTCTATATCTATATGTTTCGTCTGTCCATCGAAAAAATGACGTGTCATGCGTGGGTTTTATCAATAAAATATTCGTCCTACCTGGTACAGGCATTCGTTGTGTGTGTGTGTGTGTGTGTGTGTTTGAGAGAGAGAGAGAGAGAGAGAGAGAGAGAGAGAGAGAGAGAGAGAGAGAGAGAGAGAGTCTCAAATAATACAAATATAACTGCAAAACCTAAGGTTCATATAAAATCAAGTTCTTTCTTTCACTTAGCTTTCTCTCTCGATTTTCAAGAAAGATCGCATAACTCGTCCCACCTGGAAGCACTCGATTTTCTTTCATTTCATTGAAGAGAGAGAGAGAGAGAGAGAGAGAGAGAGAGAGAGAGAGAGAGAGAGGTTCACTCTCTTCACCAGGATTCCTACCAAAAAGGGCCGAACGGAGACTTCCTTAATTTTTCTCCACATACGAATTTAACGCGGCCCACTGGGACTGACACTAGAGAAAAAACAAAGGCTTGGCTATTAGAGCAGACTCCTTAGTGTGTGAAGAGAGAGAGAGAGAGGAGAGAGAGAGAGAGAGAGAGAGAGAGAGAGAGTTTTCAACTATATTGAACAAAGAGATAGTGTTTGTCCCATCATTGCAAGACTCTGATAGATGATCTAACTACCTTACCTATTAAAGTATTGCTTTCTTTGTGTGTGTATATATATATTTATATACTAGATATATATATGTATGTATGTTATTCTGTATGTATGTATATGCATACATACAACATACATATATATATATATATATATATATATATATATATATATATATATATATATAATAAAATTATAATTTCTTTTAGGTGTTAGTTATTCCCAAGGTATAGTGAAAAATGCATAATTAATAAAGTTCCTCTCACTGTGTATGAATGTATATATCTTTAAATACACATACACACGCATAATATATATATATATATATATATATATATATATATATATATATATATATATATATACGTATGTTATATATATGGGTGTGTTTCATTCCGAACGACTGAAGACAGATGGATTTCAGCTTGACAGGCCAATATCAGATAAAAAATCCAAAACCATGAAAGGCATCGGTATTGAATTTTCACCACACGCTTCAGGATCATTCCAACATTCCCTGTGTACAATAAAACGCAATGTATATCGGTAAATATTCTGTGAGAAACAACGATGTACACTTTTTTTTTTAACTCCAGCTTTATACTTGTTGTTTTCCAGATCGAGATCAGATGTTCAGTCCGGCAAGTAACATACTACCTACGGTCAGGAATTGCCGTCCCAAGTCCTCTATATTATTGTCCTAAATTTTGACGGTAAGCATACGATAATTAATCGCTAACTTTTCTTTTCTGAAAATGGTTTCTCCTTCACAAAAACGGCACTTGATTCGCAAACCTGTGAATAGGTATCGGTTACAAAAAGAGACGATCAACCTTAAAACCAATGTTGTAGTTTGACTTCTCATCTTGGAGAATGTTTCATATTACAAACGCTTTTCACTGCCCAAAAATCTACGAAGCATATCATGTTCTTACGAAACTACGACAGTGATGGGATAACAGAAGGCGTACTTGAATCTCAGTAACCTAAAAACAGTACGGGTCTATTACAGTAATTAAAAACAACAACAGTTTTTAACATTTGCAAAAAGTCGAAACTGCCCAGTCAAACTCTTCATATTGTAGGACCCGTAAATTACGACAAAGAGTGTCTTATTATATATATATATATATATATATATATATATATATATATATATATATATATATAATACATATATAATCTCTCTCTCTCTTCTCTCTCTCTCTCTCTCTCTCTGTGTGTGTGTGTACAATACCCCCAAAGAAGTGAATATTAAATACACGAAAGCGTTAGGAACTGGTGCCTTTCAATATTTCTCCCCTGGCCAACCCCCTGTAGTACATTTAGTACCGTTTTATTGCACGCACGCTCACACACTATATATAAATAAAATATATATATATATATATATATATATATATATATATATATATATATATATATATGTATATATATACATACATATACATATATATATATATATGTGTGTGTGTGTGTGTGTGTGCGTGTGTGTGTGTGTGTGTACATACTATATGCATAATCTGTTTTAAAATTTTCAATTGTGACATGCACAACACTTTAAACATAAGTAACTTGTTCTAATAAAATAAGGTTAGGTTATTCTACATTACAAATTTCCGAATTCAATTTTTCAGAAAACAGTTAATTTACTCATGATTTCTGACGTATACATACCCACACACATATATGCAAATGAACAGAGCATTTGCCGTCCTCGCCATGCGTGAAAGTGAGCAGGGTCTAAGGTTATAAACCTTTCGCAATATTCATTCCGTGACAGAACGCAATGTAGATGGTGACATAACTCTCACGGCGTAAATTTTGCGCAAATAAAGTGCGGAATTTCTAATTCACTGAAAGCTGTTCATTTGATAGACGAGTTCCATTTGGACTGAATAATTTCAGGATCCAATACGGAGAGCAAGCCAACATTTATGTACCTATATATCAATGCGGGCTCGTCGCATACATAAAAATACAAATATACAACCAAACGCACGCACGGACGCACAAACGCCTTGAGCTCGTCTAGCCTTGAGGAAAAGGGGCAAAATAGGGAGAGGGCCAAGAGTGGGGCAGACCCAATCAACTGAGAGAATGATCACTGATCAGTGAAGAGAATCGGAGGGTCAATGCTTAATGGAGGAGACTAAATTCGAGTTCTGTACTTCATTCCATGTGACAGTCAACTTACGAGGAAATCTTATTTCCTTTCATAATCTAGCTGGCCAACCTCTCTCACTATCAACTCTCAGCGTGACTGCAGGGTTTTCTCCAAGTTCCACCTTTAGAGTCTTTTGACTTAATCACCTGTAGGCATTACTTGAGGTTCTTTGCAGCGTGCCGTCGGCCCCTAGCTGCAACTACTTTCATTCCTTTAACTGTACCCCTTTATATACTCTTTCTTCCTCTTACTTTCCACCCTCTCCTAACAATTGATTCATAGTGCAACTGCGAGGTTTTCATCCTGTTACACCTTTCAAACCTTTGACTTTTATTTCCATGTCAGCGCATGAATGACCTCATAGGCCCAAGTGCTTGGCCTTTGGCCTAAAAAATATATTCAACTCAACTCAATTGACAGCCAAAATTTCTTAAATCAACAACGCCTTACTCCAGTTTTCATGACAACTAACTTTTCACGGAGAGCCTGTTTGCAATCCGTTCACTATGAGGTAGAAGTTAAGTATACCCTAGTTTAACCAGACCACTGAGCTGATTAACAGCTCTCCTAGGGTTGACCCGAAGGATTAGATATTTTTACGTGGCTAGGAACAAATTGGTTACTTATCAACAGCTTATTGAGGGATCCGAGCCACATTATATCGATAAATGGATTTCTAATCACCAGAAATAAATTTCTCTGATTCCAATATATATATATATTATATATATATATATATATATATATATATATATATATATATATATATATAAATATATATAGAATATAATGTCCTGAACCAAAGTCCAGTTACAGTGGTTAAAAAAAAATTCAAAAAAAAACTGAGACTTATGCATAGGTGCCCATTACTGCAGTAGGGAAGGTGTCGTCTGTTTGACCCCCAGAGGCACTTAATCAGAGTCAGTAAAGAATATCCACGAATCCCTATATTTATTTGTTACTAAATCACAAAGGATTAATCAACCTTAACTCATAAAATGAAGTGGGGAAAAAACTTAAATAACCATTTACTTTCAATATTTACAAATGGTTTTATACGTGGAGATTTAGCCTTATCACCACTATCTTATTTCCTTCAGCGTCTTAAAGGAAACAGCAATGAACAAAACCTCTTGACAACGTCTTCTTCTTATTACACAACGAGTTAATTAATTTATCCACTTGCCACGGTAAGAAGTTACATTCGTTTTCTACGCAGCACGCAACATTCTTACCACTTTACGGAAAAAATTTGGGTGAACTTAAATTCAGTTTGTTCTCGAGAACCCACACGAGTGCACACACACACACATGTATGTATATATATATATATATATATATATATATATATATATATATATATATATATATATATATATATATATATATATGTGTGTGTGTGTGTGTGTGTGTGTGTGTGTGTGTGTGTGTGTGTGTGTGTGTGTACCATTAATTACGATTTGCTTTCACATTTCGTCTACAACAAATAGCCGTCTACAGTTTTGAGCATATGTTTTTAAACTAAATATTTAGTAACACTCGAAAAATTTGTGCATGTAGCTAAAAATGTTGAGCCTCAAATCGCAAAAGTAATATTGAAATACCCTTCATGATACAATATCCAAAAAAAGGGAAACTGATTTTTAACTTCTCATCAAAATTCAATAAAATCTTGGGGATTTAAGCAACGTAATCAAATTACTAGAGAGTAATAAAAAAAAGTTACGTGCATTCAGTTTGATCTGACTTTTCAACTTTGATATTTCCATTTTTTTAATATAAATTTCCACTCGGCAGAAGTTATACAGGCAATTTCTGGCATTTTCATTGTAAAATAGTTTAATAACATTAACAAAGCTTCATTTAGGTTGCTTAATAGGTAGGAACCATTTGCATGGCCTAGTGAGTGATATTTATATATATTATAAATACGTGATCCGACCTCCAGCTTACTCGGACCGCGTGCTAAAATCTACGGTCAAATAGCTCACTGTTTCACCAACGAAAATTAAAATAAATGCGGTGCATTTTATTAGAAATAATTGCTCTGTACTGTTTAACAAGCACATTATTTATTTTTGGCATTTTCATTCAAATACATAAATCATAAATATCCTATCCTAAAATTCCTGTATCTATAACTCAAGCCAAAACATCTTCGCTTGAACGTTTCAAGTTCCAATCGCCTATACACTTAAATGGGTAGGCGGGTGGGGGGAGGGGTGTGCTATAAAAGCCTTATCCATCAGATACTCAACAAATAATTATTACTATTTATTTCGAGGATACGTGTGGCATCGCAAGCCTTTATCCAACCTAGTTGTGACTCAACGAGGTCGACAACCTACTAGGTCCATAATTCACTGCTTAGGCAAAAAGGCAGTGTAGTATTCGAACACCTCGAACTCCAACACGGTAACAACACCCTTCAACTGAGCAACAGACAGACCGCAATCTGAACATGCAATACACACCACAGTGAATATATAATAGGGGGAGAAAAGTAAGCGAAGGTCGTCCGGAAAATGAGAATGAGGAGGAAGGGGATAGGAGAACGCGGTTGGAAGAAGGAAGGGGATAAGGGAAGGTGGTTAGAAGGAAGGGAGATATGAAAACGTGGTTGGAATAAGGAAGGGGATAGGAGAACGTGGTTGGAAGAAAGAGGGGTAGGAAAACATTGTTGGGAGAAAGGAGATAAGAGAATGTGGTTGGAAAAAAGAAGAGGGATAGAAGAACATGGTTGGAACAAAGAAGGGGATAGGAGAACGTGGTTGGAAAAAAGAAGAGGGATAGGAAAACATGGTTGGAATAAAGAAAGGGATAGGAGAACGTGGTTGGAAGAAAGAAGGGGATAGGGGAAAATAGTTGGAAGAAGGAAGGGGGATATGAAAACGAGGTTGGAAGAAAGAAGAGGGATAGGAGAACGTGGTTGGAAAAGGAGGGATAGGAGAACGTGGTTGGAAGAACGAAGGGGATAGGAGGAACGTGGTTGAAGAAAGAAGGGGATAGGGAGAACGTGGTTGAAGAAAGAGGGACAGGAAAACATGATTGGAAGAAAGAAGGGGATAGGGGAAAATAGTTGGAAGAAGGAAGGGGGATATGAAAACGAGGTTGGAAGAAAGAAGAGGGATAGGAGAACATGGTTGGAAGTAAGAAGGTGAGAGGAGAACGTGGTTGGAAGAAAGAAGGGGATAGGAAAACGTGGTTGGAAGAAGTGGGAGAGAGAGGAAAAGGGTGAAAGTCAGGGCGTGGACTGGGAATAAGGGGAGATTTCCTGACCCCCGTTGTCCATGCGGACTGATGGAGTGCAAAATCTCCATGATGGAGTGTTTGGGATGATGGAGAGAGGACGAGGAACCTAATGAAGATTGCAGTGAGGATGAAAACACGAAGGAGGCATAATACAGCCCCCTGGGATGCCGGAGGAAGGAGAATGGGGGAAGGGGGGGTCACATACTTCCATCCCCCTCCCATTCCCCCGCCCCCTGAGCTTCCAAGTGAGGAGAACATAAAAGGGAAAGGAGTGAGAGCATGGGGTCATACCTGACATTCATTACACGCGTCTAAGCATTATACAGCGACCGGGGGTAATTACATAACTACGTGTAATTAAGGTTCGTTAAGGCAGCAGAGCATGACTCGTTGCATGATCAAATCGGCGGCGCGTGTATGATCAATGAGACCCATTCGAATGACTCATGATTTACTCCCATTAAATCCTACCCGGCATCATACCCAGAACGAAGTCATACACAAATAAGGAGACCATTTCATTACTGTGTATGAAGAGAATGGGTATTCTGAGAGCCTTTCCTTTTACATTATATATATATATATATATATATATATATATATATATATATATATATATATATATATATAATATATATATATATATATATAATATATATATATATTATATATATATATATATATATATATATATATATATATATATTTCATTCCTTTCTCTTACGGCTCGAATGACGAACACGCGAACCTCCTTTATACGAAAGGCAGGGACACGCACGGCGTGGAGGATTCGTGCATAGCCAAGGGCCGCGAGAGATGAGATTTGACTTCCTGTAAATCATGCAAAGGTAATTTGTGATTTCGTCGAAAAATGGACGCATTTCGCTGAAGAAGAATGTCGTGTCTGAGCACTTAGGCTCAGAAAAGCAATAAATTCTTCTCTGCTTTCATTACGACGTCATTCTTTTCCATCAAGTGTTGATATTCCTGCGCAGGGTTCTCTATAATTTCCGCCGTTATGGCTAGACTTAATGATACTACACAGCGCGAGCGGCCCTTCATATTAAATCTAATTATCAGTTATGTGCACAATTACTGCAGTCATTAAAGCTTAATAAAGATAAAAACCATGAATGGGAGAGTAAATGAAAAGGATCCATAGAGCATGACCTGGTCTTCTATAAGGAGAAACAAAGAATAAGTCTAGTTTCTCATAAAAATGTAAGCTTCTCATAAAAATGAAAATCCCTAATACAATTTCTCAAAGAGAAGCATTGAATGCCATCTGCATACTAAAATATATATAAATTAGGTTATATATCGCAGTAATTCTTGATATTGCCGTTGCAAAATCCATGAATATTTGAAAGCATTCGAATTAGCCTCCTTGGAAATTCTATACAACTCGATTCCATTTCTTCAGAGCTTCGCCGCTCGCAATAGGATTAAAGTATACCAAGATATTAATTTTATCAATTCTACATTATTCAGCCTATTCACCATTCAAAATACAACATATTAAGCTAAAAACAATCTAGCATTTCCTTAATTTTCCTTCCTTCCTTCATATTTATAAGAATACTCGCTCTTCTTCTGTTTATTTTCCTATTGCTTCTACATGATGAATCTTCCAAGGCCAAGACGGATACTGTTCCTCGAATGAACCTCAATCAATGCAACGAAAAAAAATCTACATCAATGCAACGAAAAAAGACTACAAAACTGGCTGACCCTCGAGTTCGTAAATTTTACCCAGCATCTGTGATTACACGAATTTGCATATGCTGAAGTCGAAGAACAAGCGATAATATGAGCAAACAATGCTGCTAGCAGTTCTAGAAACCAATTTTGAAAGTCGTATCTTCAGCATAAGAAGAGAAGCAACTGGATGAGAGGACTAGGCGACTGTGCAGAAAGCTAGACTTTTCTCGACCCAAGATGAGGTCATGTCAAGGTAAGATTACAGTATACATAGATGAATTTGTCTTGGAAAGACTGAAATTAAATTTAGTTTTTCTTTTCAAAGATATGATCGCAATCTGTAACAAAACCATCAGACAGCTGAACAAAATTTAGACCAAGTTCCATGCACGGGAGTATGATCGTAGAAGAGAATCAGCAGCTATGACCGGGGAGGCCAAAGAAGGCTTTAAGGAAGTCAATGATGAAGAGAAAGAAAAGGGTAGAGAAAAGAAAGCTCCTTGACATGGACAACTAGAAAAATAGCAAGGAGGATCTGATAAAGAACCATAACTGCAGCAGAAATGGTGATCAACGAATGACTGGGTTAGAGAATAACAGATCACCTGTTGATCTCGCTTTGCTGAATACACGCTGATGATCAGAGAAAAGGCTTGACACCCCAACTGCTCAACAAATTAAGCAATGCGCAGAGCTTTAAAGACTATCCCTAGCAGAAGTAAGAGCGAGATGTCAGTAACTGAACGGGACAGGATATAGAAACACTTCCAAGATGAAAAATAATGCTTGGGTTAAGGTCACGGTGCAAAAGACACCAAAATACAGAGGTCAAGTGCATAGACAAAATCCTTGAGATTTAAGATATTCCATTTTTCAAGAACTTATACTCAGAAAATTTCCCACAATAAAACCCACTATTACAAATATATATGAAATTTAAAGCTAATCCAAGTCCTGTCATGACAATACTCGTTAGTTGCTAACGACACGATAGTTTTCTGCATTAGATTGCATGAGGGCAAGAATTTATTTATTAAAGACCCCATCCTGCCCCACCCCTAATAACACCCCTCGTTCCAACGACCCTGAACCTGAATCCCCTTCCAGCATTGGACAGAGGCAGTTCCATGATAAGGTAATTATAAGCATCATCGGACGTAGTCGGCACGAGTTAGACCTACAGTTCTAATTAATGACCTCGTTTTCTTTTGATTAGTACACGCTATGGTACATGTCAAGGGAAAGGGCTGTGCCGTGTGCGAGGTGAAATCATCGCAATCCTTATTAAAAAATTGCTTGCAGAGATCTGCACTTTTTCCTTCTTTTTTTCTTTTTTCATCTGGTCCTGTTACGTTTTTACCAAAGGCCTTTCTCTTGCCTTTCTTTTCATATTTGAATTTCTCATTTAGCTTTTGTTGAAGATTATCTTTTTCTCCAACATTTCTCTTTATATAATGATACGTTCCATCGAGTTTGGTAAACTAAAGGCAACGCCTATAGTGTATTTCACTCACACTCCTACTCTGGTTCTCTTATTTAACTTTCACCACTTCCTTTAATACTTTCCTTCACACGTCCTCTTCCGTGCCAGGAACTATAAAGGGAAACGTAGCCATTCTTTATCTCCATAACCTGCGTTGCGCCCCGACTGAATTTAAATATTCAAATGTATGATGCTGCACGATAACGCTACTTCCCCCTACGCAAGGAGGTAATATAGAAGTTACCCTCACTCCACGGCGCAACCTATTGTTCTCCAGTGGGCGATCCTATCTAGCAACGGGACGGGTATTAGGAACTCGCCTTAATCATATCTCGCCATCCTGTTCGAAAACATGAACACTGTTATTACAGTGTTATAGTGTTGTTTTTGTTTTAACAGTTCGTCTTAGCCATATCTCGTCGGCAGAAAAAATGGAACTGCTATATTTTTTTTTCACTCTCGATGTAGTTTTCAATTGACCTTAACTACAACCCTCCTACAAATTTTAATTAAACAATGTTTTGCTGTTGTTAACAACCCTCCTTGCCCATAAGATAAGAGAATTACCTGTGTAGTCACTCGCAGTTGTTATTAATCAATTTATTTTAACGACTATCCCTTCTTCTATTGCAATGCGAACAAAGTTATCCTGTTTTTGTTGTTGCTATGGAACATATCGCTTTACCTTTATAACTAAAAACAAAAACTTTTTTACAGTAACAGCCGATGTTATGGAGTAAATTTGACCCTAACCATAATCTCCTATTCCTAAACAACAATTAAAAAGGAATTACAAACATTTCCATTGCGAATTATGAATATTTCCATTACCAGTGATTCAGATGCTAATACATACCGTAGCCTCGATGCACCATGCAATAATGTGGCCTCAAAAAGCAATAAACATTCCATTCTTGCAGAGCCAACGTATTTTTCGGTCATCTTGTGCTTCTGTCATCATCATTATTGTTATTGTTACTGTTGTTGTTGCTGTTTTTGTTGTCCTTGACGAATGAAATACCCTTCATGCGTCATGCATGGCTGTGTCCTTAAGACACCAAAATTGAAAAAGTCTCTCTCTCTCTCTCTCTCTCTCTCTCTCTCTCTCTCTCTCACTTTGTAAAGAATAATAACTAATCTCTCTCTCTCTCTCTCTCTCTCTCTCTCTCTCTCTCTCTCTCTCTCTCTCTCTCTCTCATATTCATTAAATGGTTTTCAACAGAATCAAGATGATAATAATTAGTTTTAGATCATATTTTCCAACCAAATTAGAACTGGAATAAGTCTCTCTCTCTCTCTCTCTCTCTCTCTCTCTCTCTCTCTCTCTCTCTCTCTCATTTTTTTTATTCTTTAAAATGGTTTTCAACAATCAAGATGATAATAATTAGTCTTAGATCATATTTTCCAACCAAAATAGAACTGGAATATCTCTCTCTCTCTCTCTCTCTCTCTCTCGCTCTCTCTCATCTCTCGCCTCTCTCCCTCCTATCTCTCTCTCTCTCTTTTCTGAGACCCAAGTAGGAGGACAACACTGTGACACTTTCATTACCGCAGAGATGGATCGACGGACGATAAAATATGGCCACTAATCGTACGATAGTCCTTTTGACCATCTTCCCATTGCGCTGCTATAAACACGATTGATCATTTGTTTCATGATGAATCCTTTCATTTTTTTTTTTTTTTTTACTTTTCTTGGTGTTCAAAATGTTGCTGAATGCAACTGGTCTTGGAATATGAAAGATACATTATGGGAGAGCAAAAGCTTCATTTTATTATTATTATTTTTTTTCTATCACAGTTCTCCAATTCGACTGGGTGGTATTTGTAGTCTGGGGTTCCGGGTTGCATTATTATTATTATTATTATTATTATTATTATTATTATTATTATTATTATTATTATTATTATTATTATTATTAATGTGGACACAAACACACACCTAGAACGACCCACAATCATCAGCTTCTTCAGCCGTTTGAATACCAATGTGATGATAATGATAAAAAACAGGCCAGATAAAGTAAAAAACGTGGATCTGAAAAACATCCAGAAAATTAAAGCAGGTGAACACATACACACTGCTCATGACGAGGCTAGATGAAGACTATCAAGTTGTAAAAACTTTTAGCAAACCGCTTTCATCAGCAACCTTTTCCGCAAAAGATGAGTGGTTTATATCAAAACTTTCTATACTCTGTTTTTTTCCATCTGTCCACCCGCCTGTGGTGTTTGCGTATGGTAACACTGCGTCCCGGGCTTCAGATAGTTACGTTATGTGTAAGTTTTAGGTAAATAAAAGGATATCTGGGTGTACATTTGTAACTGAAAAGTGTTTTAATAATTTACTGTATGCGAATTACACCGTTAATATTCGAAATAGGATATTGTTATTATTGTTGAATGTAAGCTGAATGTAACTATCTAAAGCCCGGGACGCAGTGTTACCATACACAAACACCACAGGCGGGTGGACAGATGGAAAAAAACCGAGTATAGGTTTCCATGAGGCCACTTCAAAAGGAAAAATCTTTAATCAGACATAAATACACAAATACACATATCCATATCATTACCATTAACTTATCCATTCACAATACCAGGAAGTTTCTGGTCTTCCAATACAATGAACTGAAATTGAAATATAAAATCTAGGCCAAAGCCCAAGCGCTGGGTCCTGTGAGGTCATTCAGCGCTGAAACGGAAACTGTGTCAAGAGTTTAAAAGGTGTAACTGGAGGAAAACCTCTCAGTTGCACTATGAATCAAATTATTAAAGAGAGGGAGGCTAGCAAGAAGGAGGAAAAGGAATATGAACGGAGGTTCAATAAAAGGAATGAAAGGGGCGAAGGACGCTGCAAAGATTCTTTAAGTAATACCTACAGTACACCGAGTGTGGTGCACTGACAGCATTAACCCCCTACGGGTTACAGAGACGTATAGTGCTGCTTCGTCTTCATTTTCATTATATACAGCTACAAAGGCTGAATGAACGGGCAACTTCATATTCCTCACCTACACCAGCCCTTGTGGAACCAAACTAACGATAGAGAATTTAGTAAGTGTCACAAGATGGAAAATTGAAAAATTCTGAATCCAAGAGGCGGAAAGAGAATTTCAACGTTTGAAAACGAAGAAAAAGAAACGCTCCGAGGAATAAAATGGTATATATGATTTAGGCATAAAGCCACAGTGTGACTCATAGGGTCATTCAGCGCTATGACGAGAATGAATGAAAATGGAAATGATGCTTTAATAATGAGTTTATAATAGACTTTCTGAAGGTTAATGTTAAAAAAGGTAAAATCAAAAAGATTTAATTTCTAATGGAATCAAATTATTTTTTCTTTTTTTTTCTTTTTTTGGGGGGCTCCCAAGGACTACAATTACACACATCCAATGAGGAAGGATCGGTACAGTGAATAATAATTCAACTAAGAAACTCAAGTGATTTACGTGAAAACTGAGCAATGATGACGTGTCTAAAATGGACGTGGCTTTCAGTGCAAAGCTAGCCGGAAGAAATGTCGTTCACCAACTCGGACGGAATAAAAACAAAAGGCGGGCCCCAACCACTCGTCTTCTAGAGAAAGGGGATTTCTTTTGAAATATATTCTAATTACTTCCGTGTGGTAACATAAACTAGTAAAAATAAAGCTAATATGTACAATCTACAATTCGAAAGTTGAAAGTTCTGATTAACTCTTTATACAATTCACTCTCAAACTGAGGAATTCTCCTATTTCTTCTATGTTTAATGAACCACTCACTTAGCAAATTTTTGAAAGGGAAGGGCTTTAATACCCGTCTAGGTCTCTTTAAGACTGAAAAATGTTAAACCCCTGAACATGTTAGAAAAAAAAAACAGGAAGAGAAAAATTGCAAGAAGCCCATCCACCACCACCTTTATTTCTGTAATGACCCAGACAAATTTAAGCCAGATATGCCTGTCTTGATCGTCCCCGACCTGACCTCCCTTCCTACCCGGCCCCCAATCCTTATTACCCTCCCGAAACCGACCCCCCCCCTTTTCCTCCTCCTTCCCTCCTTCAACCCTCGCCCTTTCTCCTTTTTCCAGTGAAAAATGAGAGAAAGAAAAAGAAAAGACGACTGGCGGCGGGAATTTTGACGCGGGAAAAGACGCAGACGGTCCCTTGCGACACCTGCAGCTATTCAGAGGCATTTCAAAATCACACGTTTCAGAAAACACGAGAAAGTTGGGACGGGCTAATTGCAGCCCACCCTGCACGAGCTATGAATATCAACTGCACAGGTCAATTGACTCCAATTTACTTGCAGTTTACTCCTAAGTTAGAAATTAGAAAAATGGAAATTTTTCTCAACTAAGACGGCAACTACTATATTACGTCAAATTAAGTTGGATGCACATTGAAAAGCGTGAAAGCGTACTAACTTTACGAATATCAATTATTATTATTATTTTTTTTTTTTTTTTTTTTTTTTTTTGCTCTATCACAGTCCTCCAATTCGACTGGTGGTATTTATAGTGTGGGGTTCCGGGTCGCATCCTGCCTCCTTAGGAGTCCATCACTCTTCTTACTATGTGTGCCGTTTCTAGGATCACACTCTTCTGCATGAGTCTTGGAGCTACTTCAGCCTCTAGTTTTTTCTAGATTCCTTTTCAGGGATTTTGGGATCGTGCCTAGTGCTCCTATGATTATGGGTACGATTTCCACTGGCATATCCCATATCCTTCTTATTTCTATTTTCAGATCTTGATACTATCCAATTTTTCCCTCTCTTTCTCTTCAACTCTGGTGTCCCATGGTATTGCGACATCAATGAGTGATACTTTCTTCTTGACCTTGTCAATCAACGTCACGTCTGGTCTGTTTGCACGTATCACCCTATCCGTTCTGATACCATAGTCCAGAGGATCTTTGCCTGATCGTTTTCTATCACTCCTTCAGGTTGGTGCTCGTACCACTTATTACTGCAAGGTAGCTGATGTTTCTTGCACAGGCTCCAGTGGAGGGCTTTTGCTACTGAATCATGCCTCTTTTTGTACTGGTTCTGTGCAAGTGCCGGGCATTCACTTGCTATGTGGTTTATGGTTTCACTTTTCGTATTGCACTTCCTACATATGGGAGAGATGTTATTTCCGTCTATCGTACTTTGAACATAATCTGGTTCTTAGGGCCTGATCTTGTGCCGCTGTTTATCATTCCTTCAGTTTCCTTCTTTAGCTCTCCCCTCTGTAGCCATTGCCAATTGTCATCGCTGGCTAGTTTCTTTAGTCTGTCTCATGTATTGTCCATGCATTGGTTTGTTGTGCCAGTCCTCTGTTCTTTCTGTCTTTCTCCTGTCTCTGTATATTTCTGGGTCTTCGTCTGCTTTTATTAGTCCTTCTTCCCATGCACTCTTTAGCCACTCGTCTTCACTGGTTTTCACATATTGCCCCAGAGTGTGCTCTGTTTTCGATGTTGACGCAGTCCTCTATACTTAGTAGTCCTCTCCCTCCTTCCTTTCGTGTTATGTATAGTCTGTCCGTATTTGCTCTTGGGTGTAGTGCTTTGTGTATTTTATTATTATTATTATTATTATTATTATTATTATTATTATTATTATTATTATTAAGATTCAGTCTTCATTTAACCTTTGTGACTTAAAGCTATAAGACTTTAGTATGCTCGGATACATCCTCTCTCTCTCTCTCTCTCTCTCTCTCTCTCTCTCTCTCTCTCTCTCTCTCTCTCTCTTCACCTGGTGTCATAAAATCCGTCTGCTATTCTACGAACTAAATGAGTTTTAAAATGAGCTATTTGATATAACTCGCTTTCGTCTAACAACTCACTGAAAACACTGGCTATAAATTTTACAAAATTATCTTTTGTAAATAATTCAGATAATCATCAAAGAATCAGTATTAATAACACTAGATGACAAAGGGGTTTTAACCTTTAGCTAAACAATAAGCATATCATTATTTCTCTCTCTCTCTCTCTCTCTCTCTCTCTCTCTCTCTCTCTCTCTCACACACACACACACACACACACACACAAGTACACAAGAGCGGACACACAGCATGCTTAATGGCTTTACATAGACTATCATCACTGCAGAAATATGCCAGACAGGCAGACGTACAAACATTTAATATATCACTTTACAGGATAAAAACTTAAACAGACGAGGAAAACTATCGTTAACTTTAAACCAATTAAGAGTTCCTCGTTGGACGAGTGGTTTTCGCGTTCGGCCACCAATCCGGAGGTCCGAAGTTCGATTCTCGGCTCGGCCAACGTGGGATCAGAGGAATTTATTTCTGGTGATAGAGATTCATTTCTCCATATAATGTGGTTCGGATCCCACAATAAGCTGTAGGTACCGCTGCTAGGTGACCAATTGGTTCCTAGCCACGTAAAAATATCTAATCCTTCGGGACAACCCTAGGAGAGCTGTTAATCAGCTCAGTTGTTAGACGAAAGCGAGTTATATCAAATAACTCATTTAGTTCGTAGAATCGCAAACGGATTTTATGAGACCAGGTGAAGAGAGAGAGGAGAGAGAGAGAGAGAGAGAGAGAGAGAGAGAGTATGTATTCGAACAAATGTTACAAAATAACCTTAACCCAGTTAAATGGGTTAACCTTAAACCAATTAAAATCGTTTCACCTTGAACAACTCAAAATGAGTTAACCTCAAACCAATTTAAAATAGGTAAAAATAGGTAAACTTTGAACCAATCAAAATGGGCTAACCTTAAACCATCTAAAATCGGTTAACTTTAAACTAATCAAAATGAGCGAACCACAAACCAATTAGAATAGGCAAACTTTAAACCAATCAAAATCCGTTAACCTTAAACCAACTAAAATGGGTTAACCTTAAACTAATTAAAATCGGTCAACCTTAACCCTACCTGGAGCAAGTGTTTACATAGATGAAATACTATGATGCAAACTATAGTACCTCTACCGATACATCATGAGTGGTAACCGAGTGTTAATGCTGAAAAATGTTAAGATTTCCCAAATGACGTACTGACCAAACTTCCCTTGAAACTGCCTGGCCACCCACTGTAACTATGTGGCACATGAACATGTGTAGCTAAAACTATTTCTTCAGGAACGTATTGGAATATTTATACATACAAGAACCTTCACACTTTCCTTTACACAGGCCAATTTGTAACGGTAATAAACCTATATCACTACTACACGAAAGACAATCTTGTATCAGTTTACTCATATAAGGTTATAATTCCATTACTAGAATTAAATTCCGTAATAAAAACTAATTAGGGCAACTTTCGCCACAAAAATATTACGAAGCTTTAACATCGAAAACTGCGCGAAGAAAATAGATGAAGCTTCTACAGAAGTTCCATGATGTGCAAAGCTTAGAGCGCGACTGTTATTTTAAAAGAATTCCTCATCAATTACATAGTGAAGTTAAAGCATTCCTTCCCTACTCCGGTATATTGTGATTTCACATATTCTTTATTCAAAAGCTGTTCCAGTCGCTTTCTTTGAAATTCAGCAAAAAAAAAAAAAAAAAAAAGAGAGAGGAGACAAAAAAAAAAGAGAGAGAGAGGAGAGAGAGAGAGAGAGAGAGTAGAGAGAGAGAGAGGAGAAAACAGCGATGAAATGGGTTTAAAAAGTCCCCGAACCGTGCAGTCTGGTTCCAGCCTATCCCTGTCCTTATCTCATCCCTGGCTCCCAAAATCTCTGGTTCCATCAGAGGAAAAGCGAACCCACTGCATCTGCCAATATATTCGTGCCGGGATGAACGATTACAGAAAAATGATTTTTTTGCATTACAGTCAACATCCTCGCCGCACTTAGCGTGATATTGCAAGATGATAAGAAATGAAATGAAAGATAGGAAGTTCCATATTACGAAGGGGGGAACGGTTAAAAAAATGTAATCTCGCAGTTGTTAAAGATGGACACTATTATCTCAGCGATGATTTTTTAAAAAGTCCCCGAACCGTGCAGTCTGGTTCCAGCCTATCCCTGTCCTTATCTCATCCCTGGCTCCCAAAAATCTCTGGTTCCATCAGAGAAAAGCGAACCCACTGCATCTGCCAATATATTCGTGCCGGGATGAACGATTACAGAAAAATGATTTTGCATTACAGTCAACATCCTCGCCGCACTTAGCGTGATATTGCAAGATGATAAGAAATGAAATGAAAGATAGGAAGTTCCATATCACGAAGGGGGGAACGGTTAAAATTTAATCTCACAGTTGTTAAAGATGGACACTATTATCTCACGTTGTACAAACAGGGTGTTGCAATAACAAGTACGATTGTTACAAGCCTGTATGAAAGAACTGTCTGCTTATTTTACTTTCTCGTTTACTAGCGATTATTTGAGGTGTGAGAGATGCGTATTTCTGGTGATAGAAGTTCACTCTCGACATTGGTTCGGAAGTCACGTAAAGCCGTTGGTCCCGTTGCTGAATAACCACTAGTTCCATGCAACGTAAAAACACCATACAAACAAACAAACAAACTAGCGATTATGCAAAACAAAAAGTTCAAGATCTACGTCATAGCTTTTACCTGTCAACATTACTACTTAGAACTTTCATCATCCATAAAAAGACAGTTTAATACACTTAATAAATGAATAATTATCGTTATAACTACGGTACCAATCCGGTATCAATGACGGTACCAGTAGAGCGGACAGAGACTATAAGACCCGACCTAGGGATTGTTACTGCATTTGTTATGAAACGGAAATTAAATCAAGATTGTTACATTTGTTAAGAAAAGAAAATTATCAAAGTATGGATACTTATGATAGATCATCGAGTCTACAGAGAAAATCGAAAACACTAACTCAACCTGACCTAACCCAACCTAACCTAACGTAGGTCATGGCAAAAAAAAAAAAACAAAAAAAAAAAAAAAAAAAAAAAAAAAAAAAAAACGGGGATGGTGCAATACTACCATACAAACCTAACGTGTACAGCATGTCAAAAATAAATAAATAAATAAATAAATAAATAAAAAACACACCGGGGATGGTGTAATACTATACCATACATCTCTGGAATTTGCATCCGGGTGATTCGTCTGTGATATAACAGTTACATCCTCGTCAATTCGTACCTTAATTAATGATGTTGAAGGGTCATCAAATGAATGTTTCCGCAGATTCATCCGAAAACCGTCCAACCGTTCTCAGTGTTTAAAACACATGCGGGTTAATAATTACCCCCTACCAACTTTCAATGGCTCAGTGGAGATAATGGATGATAACAATACATAAAACAATTTGCATTCAGGTAGAGTCATTATAAGCAAAAATAAATATTTTCCAAAACCTAGATTCTACCACAAAAATGACCGGTCTTAGCTCTGTCTCTCTCTCTCTCTCTCTCTCCTTATATCTATACTATATACGTTTATATGTGTATGTATATATACCTACATTACATACATATATATATATATATATAATATTATATATATATAACATATATATATATATAATAATAATCATATAAATATATATAGTTTTATATTATTATATATTTTTTTTTTTCTCTCTCTCTCGTCTCTCTCTCTCATATATATAAATAAATATATCTATATATAATATATCTTCTATATTATATATATATATATAGAGAGAGAGAGAGAGAGAGAGAGAGAGAGAGAGAGAGAGAGAGAGACAGACAAACAGACAGACAGACAGACAGAGACAGATAGATAGATAGATAGATAGATAGATGAAGGGTGATACAAATGTTACAAAATAACTAAAATATTTTACGCCATTTCGAGTCTCTCTCTCTCTCTCTCTCTCTCTCTCTCTCTCTGGTTCCTACCAAACCCTCTCCCTCGAACTAATATGTTGTAATGAAGGTCGAAAACTCTCTTTTTGCCTATATCTTTGGTCGTTACCCCAGCACTTAATTCTGAACTCTATTAAGATTTTGTATATAAGAATAATCTTTAATTATGTGATGCGGATTTTTTTTCTCTCCTTTTTTTAAACCTCCGTTTCCTTTTTTAACAAATTTTTTTCTCTGATATATGGGTCGAGGGGAAGAAAAAGGAAGCGTGGAATGTTTTTTTCTCTTCCTTTCTGTAATGAAAGGGGGAACATAATTGAATACGTTTTCGTCCGAGGGAAATGTTTCCATGACCATCCACTGAAGCTAAATGGTTAAAATGTTGTTTGCTTCGCTAACAAACATACACAGATATTCATTTACATAAACAAAGGGGACGAAGCTACATTTAACATCTCTAGTAGATGTGGCTCTAGAAAACGCTTTCCTTTCAGCAGGTCTTTTGGGGTGAAGTTGCTAGCCCAAATACCTCTCACAAGCCTGGTTATGACAGACAGCAGTCGACTAACAAGTCCAGTATTTTAAGTTCAAATCAACGAGGGCAAAATGGAACTCAAACTCTGACCTTCTCTAGCTAGTGAGGCGTACTTGAAGTCACAATCAAGAACAAGTAAAAATGAAAAGACGCCGGGAAAAAAACAGGGCATGATCCCAAAAGCAGTCAAAGAACCAACTATTCCAAAGTATTGCGGTATGAGGTAGCTATCATAACAATAAATCGAATAACCTTTAACTGTGGGCTCAACTAATAGATCGAATAACCTTTACCTGTGAGCTCATCTAATAGATCGAATAACCTTTAACTGTGGGCTCATCTAATAGATCGAATAACCTTTAACTGTGGGCTCATCTAATAGATCGAATAACCTTTAACTATGGGCTCATCTTCATCAGTGAACGACGTATTCATCTCCCAAGATCATGGGACTACCTTGGGTACCAGTGTCTAGGCAGCATCCTTCAATACCACCGAAATAACTGTCGGCCATAAGACGCCACAGACGTGAAATTAGACGCTGAATGAGAAAGAAACAAAAAAAAAAACTGAGTGCTGTTGACAGGAACTGTTCTAAAAATGCAAGAAAAGTACGATGAAGTCAAATGCGGTTTTCTTATAAAATTCAATAGAACATAAGATAGAACATGGAATTTACGGCTAATGCCAAGCACTGGGACCTAAGAGGTAATTCAGCGCTGAAACGGAAATTGACAGTAACAAGGACTGAAAGGCGTAACAGGGTAAAATCCTCGCAGTTGTACTACGAACGGCGGTACAGTACAATGAATTGAAGGGGTTGCAGGTAGGGGTCGAAGGGACGATGCAAAAAACCTTGAGTAATGCCAACAGTGCACCGCGTGAGGTACACTGACGGCACTAACCCCCTACATGGCTTATAAAACTGGCATTAGTGAAGCAAAGCCCCCGAAGCTTAGGTGAACAGAGTTCACAATCTGGAAGTCTTGAGAGTGAAAAGGAGAGGGAGACGGTGAAAAGTAAGAGTGAAAGAGTTAAATATCTGTCAAGAAAAAGCTAGACTCTCTCTCTCTCTCTTAAAGAATGTATTGGTGAACTTTCTTATTCAGTCACGATAACCCAGTACCTATTTCCTTCCCTCTATAATGTAGTTTTTAAAAAATGCGGGAAATTCGGTGCAAATGTAATTCCACGAAAGATAATGAGGCTAATGACGTAACTAATATTCCTAATTGGGGTTGATTACCGCAACAGAAAGCCCGAGATCATATCGCAAATTGCAATCGGCGATAAAGAGAACATGATGGCGAGACTGAGAAAAATGAATACGAGCCAATCCCCTTCCACGAAAGGCCTTATGAATGAGAAAATTTTTGGACGTCCACTGTAATTATAAATATAAACGTCACTACACGGAGTCATTTTTCTAATCCATTAGCTGACAGAGCGGGCAAACCAAAGGCCTAATCGAATCAGACACAAAGGAGCCAAGTAGGCTACAGCAGCAAGACCCTGACAGGATATCAACACCAATAGGACCGGCCCAATGGACAGAAACATACCAATAAAACGTAATAATATTTTTGTATTTCCGTGTTTATAGGGGGTCAGAGAACAATCTTCCTATAGCAAGAAACTTCAGTTTCGAAAGGATCTAACAGGCTCAAACAAACTGTCACAACTCAGAAATGCAGGTCTCTGATGTTTTATGACTGGCAGAACTACTAAACCTGGAATGTCTGGGATACCAAGCGCACGCACATTCAAGCGCCCAAATTTTCCTTAACACAGGGTGGTTCCTGGAAAACACGTATTGGTCGCTGCCACATTCGCAAATCCACTGCTGAATCATGAATGAACTCTTCGTGCAAAAGACTTTATACACCATTTGTCGCTTCGTAAACCATCACATATGGCTAATCAATAGCACGTCAAACACTTCTACAGGTACTGCTCTTCCATATTCCATAAACCCAACCAGGGTAGGATTCAGACCCCATTAAAAAATTCTTCAATTCTCATAATACGCACGACTGCAAACATTTCTCCAAATACACTCAAACTTCCCCAACACAACCCTTGAACGAACACACTTTTACACCTACACCGATCCCTATGGACTTCCTTACACTACAAGCACTAAAAGATACTGGTTATACCTATCCTTCCGTTTGTGCGCGCGCGCGTGTGTATGTGTGTAAGTGCTGCGCATACATGTGTCTGATTTTATTTATTTACTTATAATTTCTAGAATATTTCCTCTTTGTGTATTGATGGAAAGGCAGATGGGAAGCTTAATTTACCGTCTCAAGTCAAGCTCTTCAGCTTTCCTTGAGTATTTTCAAGTGACAATGTCAATGGACCTAGAAGAACCAGGAGGTCAAGTTTTCCGTTGTTTTCATACCAGCTACTATGAGATTCAGAGCCTCTGTAACACGGTTTTTTCGCAATAACTTTTTTATCTATTCATTTCATAAATATAACGCTTATTCAGAATACATATTATATCAAACACATAAATTTTGAGTGTATTCTGCACTACGTAGGTTGAATAAATTTGGTACTTATAATGTAAAAGTGACCTTTTTTTGAAGACGGGCCAACTTACTCAGAGAAAAGGTTTCGAACGCACTCGTTACGTAACTTATGACATCATTTCTTCTCCCTCTTTCTCGATGGATGATTGGCTATACGTAACGAAGGCTAAACCTCTGGCAACAATGACAAACAAATTTAAGTACAAGCAAAGCAGTACACCTTTATGAACTCTGGAACCTCTCCACTGGTTACGGGCTGCTCTAGGAGCAAGAGCCCGTGCCAGCACAAGGCTGGCTTAATCTCCAACAACAACATCTCCACTGATAATTGTAATAATGAACAAACCAACAAAATATGTTAATAAATACAAAAACACTTCTATTATTAGTCTAACTCCCAAAATAAGTTCCAAAGAATTTACAGTCTGCTTTATAGGTCACAATCAGATTGACAAGATGTAGGGAATAGTTGGTAATTACCAAAAACATAGTAGACAAGCTTGACTTGATAACTGCTATATCCAATGTCAAGCAATTACTATTTACTGGCTATCTACCTATTTACTGAAAAAAATAGCCGGTACCGTTTATTGGATTTAAACCTTCACCAATAATTATCGTCAGAATGGTGACTTCATGAAGCTCCACCCACTTTCGCCTCGTTATAATTCAGGATAACACTGAAGGCTACCATGGGCATTGTTGGATTAGAAAATTTAACTTCTGGCTATAAAAACAAAATAATTTCTCGAGTAGCTGTAAGAAGTGCTAAATGATCCTTAAGGATCCCAGCAGTTGGTCTAAACGTTTAATTCATGTATATTACTGGTATACTGTTGCGGCACTACTGCTACAGTAGTATTACTACGCTAGCGCTGATACCCCACATACATCATGTATCGTTCCGCCATTCATAAAGTCTTTGTGTTTCAGGGCCGATGGAATTTCTGTCTGGTGGATGGGCGGGGCAACATTTAGTCAAAAGGTGTTTTGTTTACCTTGCTTACGTAATGAATGTTTTTCGACTCTTGCCTCGTAATCATTGGCCATGGCGTCGGCAAGATCATTTTTTACTCTATAAAAATTAAAACTATCGGGTTTAGGTTATTGATAATGCTGACAAAATTTGTGTGTGGTTGTAAAATATACATATGTCAACTTTCAGCTACATCCGATGCTTTGACAAGGAGCAAAGTCCAAAAAAACCGTGTTACAGAGACCCTGAATCTCATAGTAGTTATAAAATAAGTTATAAGTTATAATATATATATATAAATATATATATATATATATATATAGATATATATATATATATATATATAATATACATATATATATATATATATATATATATATATATATATATATATATATATATATATATAATATATATATTTATATATATATATATATGTGTGTGTGTGTGTGTGTGTGTTATTAGTTACGTGTTTCCGTACATCTTCAATAGTTAACATCTTACAAAAATCAATTAAACAATCTTGACTAAAATGCTATGAGGAAAATAACTGAAAATGTAAATTAATGAAACAAATTGTAAATTGCCATATCTACACAAACTATATACGCTGCTTATATATAGAGGAGAAGGACGCCTATAGTTCAATGCTTGTTCTTCATTCAAGATTCAAATAACATTCGTTTCCTGTTAGGAATGATATAATTCTGATCTTTCTTTGCCTTTCCTACCTTTCTCATTCCTGTTGCTGGCTTTAGGCCTTAGGAAATCTTAAAGTACTCGTCAAATTTGTATTCCCATATAACAGAGAGGTTATTCCATTCAAAGACAAAGCTCACAGTTAGATATTGACAGGAACATTAGGCTTAAGAAAACACGAACTTGGGTCTTGGTGGCTGTCATCATCCCACCGAGAACTTGAACGCACCAGGTGCGTTGGTTCTAAAGTTACAACACCGTAGTGACAAACTTGAGCTTCCCAACAGGGGCCGAAGCGTCATATCCAAATCGTGTTTCTGGTGTGTAACATGACACTGCTAATAAAACAGACCCATTCATTCATTTCATTGTAACGATGATACATCCGTTCATTCTACTTTTACCATGACTAGCAAACGTATGTATATACAGAAATTATATAAGAAAATTCGTAAAGTACCTAAATCTACGGATGTAATCAGCCTCGTTTCACGGCCAGACCCAGCTCCGTTTCAGGGAATCCCTTCTCACCCCATCTTATGGGTCCCCACTATAACCCTAGCAAGTTTCATGCCCATCGGACCTGCCGTTTGGCCGTGATTGAATGACACGGACGGACAGACATTATGCCCATTCTAGTAAGATATGCAGATAAATCTATTCTTCACTGAAACACTGATATAGATTCATTTATTTTACTCTTAAAAATGACAGAAAATTATTTCATTGAAAAATACAAATAAAAAATACAAGAAATACATATAAATGGATCTGCAAGCCATTATAGCGACACAATATTTTCGGTTTCACTGCAACCTCTGTCTTATATTTTGTTTTATTGCTGTAAATTTTTATTAAATAACATTTTCGGTTTTCATTTCAATGTTGATATATCACTATTCACTTCACTGTACCGCAGATAAACGGATCCCTTTATTTCACAGTAGCATATGCAGACCATCTATTTCACTGTAACAATGATATACAGATACACTTATTTCATTGCAAACAAATCCATCTATTTAATTGGAGCATGATAAAAACACCCATTTGTTCCAGTATAGCATTAATACATAATAATATATTCCACTGTAACTCAGTATATAGAATCATTTATTTCGCTGTAACAATGATATACAGATCCATTATTTCACTGTAACAATGACATAAAGATCCATTTATTTCAATGTAACAATGATGTACAGATCCATTTATTTCATTGTAACAATGATGTAAAGATCCATTTATTTCACTGTAATAATGATGAACAGATCCATTTATTTCACTGTAATAATGATGTACAGATCCTTTAATTTTACCATAACATTGATATATAGATCCATTCATTTCACTGTAACAATGATATAGAGATACATTTACCACAATCCAACGGTGTGAAGAAAAAATGACCGCTGGAACAGAGAAGTAAGTAATCGTGAGAAGATTTACTGAATCTATGTGACAAGCTTTATTCTAAATAAAACCAAAAATGGCATCTAGCAAATACTTTACAGGAGTGAAACAATTTGCCAGACACGAATAGCAGTGAAACCCAGAAATATTGAGTCATTAAAAGGGCTTACAGACAAAATTGCGTATTATGGTATTCATCACGAAACGGATTCTGAAGGTTAATGTATACTTAACCAGAAACTATCTAGATTGCATGATTCAAAACACCTATAAAAAGATGAAATACCACATAACCAGAAATAAGCTCATCATAAAAGTCTCATTGTACCTCCTTCTTCACCCTGCAAAACTTCTCATTTTGCAGACCGAAACTTTTTTCATAACATGAAATCAGACATTCTTTCTCCATCTAAAATCAACTCATTCCAGTGTTCTAAGGAAATGCCCATTCTGGTCTGCCTCCGCTTTTTAAAATGCGGTACTTCACGAATTCACGACATTATTAGAGAAATGACCATCTGACGCCAAAGTCAAGAAAAAATGCAAGGAGAATTCCGAGTCCCCAGAAAAGAATTCGCCAGAGTACAGAACAATTTTCATTACAACGGCCCCGACTGCTCCAATGACACCTGAAAACGTGAGGATTATTCCAGGAATGGAATCTATAATTCAAAGGCCGCGAGTGTGACGGATTGCTTAATTGTACCTTTAACTCCAGCCTTCGCTGGAATTACTGTCAGTGATTACTGAACTAAGAAATTATAAATAGAAACAATGTGTCACTCTAAATGAAGAGGGAACTGGGTTGCTTAAATATTCTTTTAGTTGTGACAAAAAAAAATTAATTAAAAAAACGACCTAACAACGGATGTTTAAATTTGTGTGAATCAATGCTGTTTGTACGTAACATGTTCGACTCAGTTTTGTAATCTAATGAATTTTCTTCGACGCAAGGCAGCCAAATGGATGAGTTTTGCAGACTGAAGCGAAAGATGAAGATTTGCAGTCTATTATTTTTCGTTGTTATTTCCAAAACAAATGACTCCAAAGGGGCTAAATATAATAATAATAATAATAATAATAATAATAATAATAATAATAATAATTAATAATAATAATAAACACGTAAAAAATGCACTGAAATTTCTTCGGCGCAATCGAGTTTTCCCGTACAGCGTATAATGAATGCTGAATGAAACTCTCTGCCACGGACCATAAAAGTCTCAGCCGCAGCCCATGAAACTTTAAGCCTCAGCCCGGTAGTGGTCTGTGTTGTTGGCACCTATAATGATGAAAACGCACGATCATGGCTAACTTTAATCTTAAACATAATAGAAACTACTGAGGCTAGAGGGCTACAATTGGGTATGTTTGATGATTGGAGGGTGGATGATCAACATACCAATTTGCAGCCCTCTCGCCTCAGTGGGTTTCAAGACCTGCGGGTGGAAAGAGAAAGTTCGGACGGACAGACAAATAAACATCTCAAAAGTTTTCTGTTACAGAAAACTAAGAAGAGATCTTAGTCTGCCTTCCTCTTCGTCGCGTAACACTGACTATATACAATTCTATAATGATGATTGTTGAAAATTATGATTTTCTCCTGAAATTGCCAAAATATACATCAGACGATTTCACGATTTTATACTGAACGTTTTCTATTGCGCTACAAACCAACTGTGGGTGGCATTTTCTTACTCAGTTGAGAGACCTACTGACTGACGGGGAATCTGAAGGTTACCTAATCAACACGAGTAATGATTATTTTGCGCAACATATTCGCCCACAGGGTTTGGAAAACATCACCACCAAATCGAAACAGACATTTTACTTATTTTTACACTGGGATTTGTCATAACGTTGGGATCAAGAGGACATACTTTTTAACCCGATTCGAACGACTAAAGCTATGCAATATAATAATAATAATAATAATAATAATAATAATAATAATAATAATAATAATAATAATAATAATAATAATAATAATAATAATAATAATAATAATAATAATAATAATAATAAGAGGATTGTGAAAAATGTACAGTAATATACAATTTTTCTACCCAATCAAGAGAATATCAACCTTCTTCTATAATTATCGAAGGTATGCAGTACGTCAACATGGCAATAATCTAGGATATGTTCTCTTTCATTTTTTTATTTTCTAAATAACTGTCTCATTCTTCGACAGAAAGCTACAAGGGATGGGGAAAGGGGAAGAAGTAGGACACATCTATGAGAGAGAGAGAGGAGAGAGAGAGAGAGAGAGAGAGAGAGAGAGAGAGAGAGAGAGATTGGATTAAGACCAGGAAGTTATTAAATGCCTTACAGACGTAGCAGAATTTGGAGACAATACTAACTTACGAAGGAAGGGTTATAACATACTAATAATTATTACTATTTCTATTATCATTATAACTAGTGGAAAATATTTACATTTATGCATACTTATAATGTAAAACCAGAGTGAAATGCTATACCATGTGTACCTACTGAGGAATTCTGAGTTTTCATCATCATCATCATTCTATAAATCTTATAGAATGCCTTGAATTAACTCAATCCGTGCACATGAGTCACCCTTTGCCATTAGCTATGATAGTATGTTCAAATATTCATCGGAAAAGCAAAGAGTTTATGTAAAGAGATTTCTTGCCGATATCGTATCTTTTGCAATTGACATGAACTACAGTATTTAAAATTAAAACAGTTCTGATTGGAGGAGGAGGAAGAGAGAGAGAGAGAGAGAGAGAGAGAGAGAGAGAGAGAGAGAGAGAGAGAGAGAGAGAAATACCTGGAATTTAGAGAGGAACAGAATCAAACTTTTTGCTGCCTTAAATAATAACCAAATGAAAGCATTACAATAAAGCTAGAATCACAGAAACTGAAGTATAAAGTGAATTCTACAGCTGACTGACTGAACGAATATTAGAACTTGGCGTCACTCAAAGTATGGCCACTGAAGTCGAAAACACACCACCAAAATAACAAAATTATATTTATTGAAACATACTACATACATATCTGTCTCACTCCTACGACTTGAAACCATGAACCTAGCTAAAAAGACTTTGTTAAGAGGTCTAAGGGCAAAAGAGACGATGAGTGGCCCACAATACCACCAAATAGAAAACAACTAAAAGAAAGCAGACCAAAGACGCTGTTTTACAAGTCTTTAATCGATAAACAGACCTTGGACCTGAATTTAAATGAAGAACTTTTGGCAATCATGTGATAAGGACGAAACTACAGCACGATTAATGGCGATATCTAAACTCTGAGAAAAGTAAGTATGGGGGTTCATTCGGCGTCGAGACTAAACATGGGAGAGACTAACACAAGAAAAAACATAAATACGAGAGATTCTTTCAATCCTGCAGCTCAAAAGATTTTCAGCTACATTAAAATGGAAACCATGCCAATTGTTCTGAAGATGAAAATCCCTTTGAACTTACATATACCAAAAGGCCTTTGCAAGCAAAGGAGGAATGAATGAGGTACATCAAAGTCGTCCGCTGATCACCTGAATCATTTTGATAACTTGGTAATTTATCCATTTAGCTTCAGAGCAAATATTTCAGCTAGTTTAGCCATATTGCGGCATTGCTTTTCTATCATGTTTCGACCTTATAATCTGAAACTTATCATCCAATATCACAAAGTCCAATTTCATTTTAGTTGCCAGTGAGTTGAAATCCCAGCGACCATCAAGAAAACATATACTAATGTTCTTGTAACATTTCAATTTTAACTTCATACACAAGCTGTGCCGTCGTCCATAATGGTAGATACTATAGGGTGCCCAACGAAAAGCCAGGAAATTTTAGATTTACACGACGTATCTTACACTGTTGCTTGGCTTACATCCAATCCTCCTGACTTCATTCAACCTAACGAATGACCCTCAAAAAGACCAGATCTCAACCATGTGGGGTTTACATTTACATCTACTTCAATGACAAAGGAGACAGGTCACAGACATACAATCCTTAAAAAC